>NC_045441.1:5328586-5366648 GCF_002776525.5 Piliocolobus tephrosceles | reverse complement strand
TATCTCAGCTCACTGCAGCCTCCGCCTCCCGGGTTAGGCGCGCACACCATGCCCAGCTCATTTTTTTAAATTTTAGCAGAGATGGCGTTTCACCATGTTGGCCAGAATGGTCTCGATCTCCTAACCTCGTGATCTGCCCCTGCTGCGCCCGGCTACTTTCGTTCCTTTTGAAACTGTATTACTGTCATTTTTGTGAGGTTCTGGTGTTTGGGAAAGGATTTGTAAAGATCAAACACCATGCAGTCTCTTGTAGGCTCACACTCTTGCTACTTTGCCTGGGAGACGTGGTTCTTCTGTCTCTGCTAAGAGGCATCTGATGTGTTCTAGCTTTTGCCGGAGCAGTTACTAGAAGGTCCTCCACCCCTACCTCTTTTTCCACCCTGGGAGGTGGAGTCTCCGTAGGGGGGAAACCAATCACTGGGGAAATCCTTTGTGATTGCTTGAGAATTGAGAAAGTCTGGAGCCCTAGGGGCAAGGCTGAGATGGACGTATTTGCATATCATTGGCTGGCCTGAGGCCTTGACCTCTTCTTGGCCGCCTTTGGGATTCCCTTTATTTAAATTCGAGCACTTATTTTGTGGGCTGGGTACCTGATTGGAGCAAGACAGAGTCCCTGCCCATATTTGAGGATTGGGGAGGGACTGGGATTAAGCCAGAATTGCAGGCTCGTGCTGTGGTCCCAGGTGGGGAGTAACTGGGAGCCCAGCTTGATGGATAGTTTTTGGAACTCTGCTCACCTGGTGGGGAGGTCAGAGATGGCTTTCCGCTGGAGTGGAGGCTGGAGGTGTAGGAGGGGCAGGATGGGGTGAGGAGGCTGGGATGGGGTGAGGAGGCTGGGATGGGCCTCCCTTCTCCCTGGGGCCATCCCCCAGGCCCTCCTGGTGGGGCAGGGTCGAAGCAGGTTGATCTGGGCTGGTGGCTACTGCAGTCTTGGTCCTGGTTCTGGTCCCAGCATAGCTTGGAGGAGACTGCAGCCTCGGACTCTCACCTGCTTCTTTTCTGCGCCGATGGGAGCTCCAGGATGGTGGCAGTGGCCACGGGTCCGATGGCCCAGCCGCAGTGCCAAGGACGTGCAGGGTGAGCCCCTGTCCCACACCCCAGTCTTGAGCTCTGTCACCTGAGGGGAGGTGGGGTGCCGCAGACGTCCCTGCGAGGCCAGGACACAGAACCTTGCCATTTTAGGCTCAGAGTGTGAGATGCCCACCCCAGGTCCCACAGTGGGAGGTGAGGGGTTCAAGGCCCTAGCTCCCTGCAGGAACACTGGGGGCTGGCAGGGAGATGGGGGTGTTAATAGGAATTTGTCTTTTTTTTTTTTTTTTGCTTTTTGGTTAATTTTTCTTTTCTTTTTCTTCTTTTTCCCCCTGGAGACAGAGTCTCGCTCTGTTGTCCAGGCTGGAGTGCAGTGGTACGATCTTGGCTAAGTACGACCTCCGCCTCCTGGGTTCAAGTAACTCTCCTGCCTCAGCCTCCTGAGTGGCTTCAATTACAGGCACCTGCCACCACACCCAGCTAATTTTTGTAGTTTTAGTAGAGACCGGGTTTCACCCTCTTGGCCAGGCTGGTCTCGAACTCCTGACTTCAGGCGATCCGCCTGCTTCTGCCTCCCAAAGTGCAGGGATTACACGCGTGAGCCACCGTGCCCGGCCTCTACTTTCTGTGTCTACGGATGTGAGTACTGTAGGTACCTCAAAAGTGGAATGACACACAGTATTTGTTTTTTGAAAAATTAAAAAAAAATTTTTTTTTTTTGAGACAGAATCTCGCTTTATTACCCAGGCTGGAGTGCAGTGGCGCGATCTCGGCTCACCGCAACCTCCGCCTCTTGGGTTCAAGCAATCCTCTCACCTCAGCCTCCTGAGTAGCTGGGATTACAGGTGCCTGCCACCACGACGGGCTATTTTTTGTATTTTTTGTAGATGGGATTTCACCATGTTGGTCAGGCTGGTCTCCAATTCCTGACTTCAAGTGATTTGCCCGCCTCAGCCTCCCAAAGTGCTGGGATTACAGGCGTGAGCCACCGCGCCTGGCCCTAGTATTTGTTGTTTATGTCTGGCTTATTTCACTCAGCTTCATGTTCTCAAGGTACATCCATGTTGTAGAATGTATTGGATTGTCCTTCCTTTTTAGGGCTGAATAATATTCCACTGGCTGGATGGACCCCATTTTGTTTATCGATTCATGGATGGACACGTGGGTTCGGAATTTCCACCCTTTGACTATTGTGAATAGTGATGCTGTGAACATGGGTATACAAATATATGTTCGAGTTCTGGATTTCCGCGTCTGCGTACTTTTCTATTTTTTAAAATAGAAACAAGGTCTCGTGATGTTGCCGAGACTGGTCTCAAACTCCTGAGCTCAGGTGATCCTCCTGCCTTGGCTTCTCAAAATGTTGAGATTACGGGCATGAGCCACTGTGCCTGGCCTGATTTCTGTATACTTTTTATTTTTATTTTTATTTTTGAGACAGAGTCTTGCTCTTTGCGTAGGCTGGAGTGCAGTGGCACAATCTCGGCTTACTGCAAGCTCTATCTCCCAGGTTCAAGGGATTCTCCTGCTTCAGCCTCCTGAATAGCTGGGATTACAGGTGTGCACCACCACACTTGGCTGATTTTTGTATTTTTAGTATGGACAGCGTTTTACCACGTTGGCCAGGCTGGTTTCAAACTCCTAACCTCAAGTGATCCACCCATCTCGGCCTCCCAAAGTATTGGGATTACATATGTGAGCCGCAGTGCCTGGCCCTTGCTAACTTGTATTTTTAGTAGAGACGGGGTTTTGCCATGTTGTCCAGTCTGGTCTTGAACTCCTGAGCTCAAGTGATTCTCCTGCCTCAACTTCCCAAAGTGCTGGGATTATGGGTGTGAGCTACTGTGCCCGGCCTAATTTCTGTATACTATTTTTTTTGAGACAAAGTCTCACTCTGTCGCCCAGGCTGGAGTGCAGTGGCACAATCTCGGCTCAGTGCAACCTCCGCCTTCCAGGTTCAAGCAATTCTCCTGCCTCAGCCTCCCAAATAGCTGGGACTACGGGCGCACGTCATCACACGCAGCTAATTATTATTTTTTTTTTTTGTATTTTAGTAGAGACAGAGTTTCACCGTGTTGTCCTGGCTGATTGTGAACTCCTGAGCTCAATCTGCCTGCCTTGGCCTCCCAAAGTGCTAGGATTACTGGCCTGAGCCGCCGTGCCCCGCCGTTTCTGTATACTTTTTAGAGACACCTTTTCATTTTACACACAAGTGTGCATGCGCTGCTGGGGTTTTGATGGGGATTACATGGAATCTGCAGATCATTTTGGTTGCAGCGAGCGTCCCAGTAGGTAGGTCTGCCTGTTTCCTTAGGAGGGATCCCCAGAAGTGGGTCTGGGCCCCTGCAGTCCTCGGTAAGCCTTGCGGATTTGTTTTCGAAAAGCTGGAGATGAATTGGCTCAGTTGTCATCCTTCCCCGGGCAGCTATAACCACCCAGCGCCCTCCACAACTAGAAGCAAAAATTTGCTGATTTGATGGAATGGAAATGACATCACTGTTTTAAAACTTCTTTGCAATGCTAATGGCGTTGAAATTTCGATGGAGTTTGGCCATTGACAGGTTCTCTCTTTCAAATTGCCTGGGATTTTTTTTTTTTTTTCCTCAAGCCAGAGTCTTGCTCTGTCACCCAGGTTGGAGTGCAGTGGCACAACCTCAGCTCACTGCAACCTCCGCCTCCCAGGTTCAAGCAATTCTCCTGCCTCAGCCTCCTAAGTAGCTGGGATTACCGGTGCCTGCCACCACACCCAGCTAATTTTTGTATTCTTAGTAGAGATGGGGTTTTACCACGTTGGCCAGGCTGGCCTTGAACTTTTGACCTCGTGATCCAACCACCTTGGCCTCCCAAAGTGCTGGGATTATAGGCATGAGCCACCGCGCCTGGCCACTACCAGGGATTCTTGCAGCATTGTGAGAATCTTTATACAGCCAGAGTGATAACCCATTCTTTGGCTTAGATATTACAGAATTCTCTGGATCTGGGGATCCGTGGCAGTTTGATGGTCATGCTATCTAGAGGGTCCTTGCAGGATTTTTAGCTGCTATCTTGGAAGTTTGTACGTCACCTGTCAGTGCTTGGGGCCAGAATAATGTCTTTCTGGGTGACAATTCTGGTTTGGTTAAGTCTGTGAAGATGCTCTCATCGTCTGTTGACATCTTAAGGGATGCAGGTTTTTTTTTTTTTTTCAACAGACAGTGTCTCACTCTGTTGCCCAGGCTGGAGTGCAGTGGCACAATCATAGCTCAACACTTCTAATTCCTGGGCTCAAATGATCCTCCCGCCTTCACCCTCCCGAGTAGCCGGGACTACAGGTGTGTACCACTAAGCCTGGCTAATTTTTAAAGTTTTTTTGTATAGATGGGGGTCTTGCTAGGTTGCCCAGGCTGGTCTTGAACTCCTGGCCTCAAACGATTCTCCTGCTTCGGCCTCCCAAAGTCCTAGGATTAATAGGTGTGAGCCACCACACTGTGCAGTCTGGGATGCAATTGTTGTGAGAGGTCAAGATGTTTTTAAAAATGAAGATAAACCAGGCGAGGTGGTTTGGGAGGCTGAGGTGGGCGGATCATCTGAGGTCGGCAGTTTGAGACCAGCCTGACAACGTGGAGAAACCCCCATCTCTACTAAAAATACAAATTTAGCTGGGCCTGGTGGTACATGCCTTTAATCCCAGCTACCCGGGAGGCTGAGGCAGGAGAATTGCTTGAACCCAGGAGGTGAATTTGCGATGAGCCGAGATCACGCCACTGCACTCCAGCCTGGGCAACAAGAGCGAAACTCTGTCTCAAAAAAAAAAAGTGAAGATTAAATGTTACGTGTTTGATTATGAAGGGCTGTTTGGGATTGGAAATGTGCTGCCTAGCCGGGCGCGGTGGCTCAAGCCTGTAATCCCAGCACTTTGGGAGGCCGAGACGGGCGGATCACGAGGTCAGGAGATCGAGACCATCCTGGCTAACACGGTGAAACCCCGTCTCTACTAAAAATACAAAAAACTAGCCGGGCGAGGTGGCGGGCGCCTGTAGTCCCAGCTACTCGGGAGGCTGAGGCAGGAGAATGGCGTAAACCCGGGAGGCGGAGCTTGCAGTGAGCTGAGATCTGGCCACTGCACTCCAGCTCGGGCGACAGAGCAAGACTCCGTCTCAAAAAAAAAAAAAAAAAAAAAAAAAAGGAAATGTGCTGCCTAAGCCTGATGAATGCTTCTGCTCTGTCTGGGTGCGGCTGAGTGGAGAAGTGTAGGTTTGGGAGTCAGAGCCTCAGTCTCCTTATCTGTAGAAGGGACACCAGTCCCTCTCCCAGTTGACAGGAGTGGGGAGCACAGGGTAGAGAAGCAGGTCCCAGAGAAACCTGCAGGGAATGCCTGGGCTCCCTTCCTCCAGCTAGTCAGGACCTCGCCCCATTCCACACCATAAATACTATTTTCTTTTCTTTTTTTTTTGTGGTTTTTTTTTTTTTTTTTTTTTTGAGACTGAGTCTCACTGTTGCCAAGGCTGGAGTGCGGGTGCACTGTGTTGGCTCACTGCAACTTCCATCTCCTGGGTTCAAGCAATTCTCCTGCCTTAGCCTCCGGAGTAGCTGGGATTACAGGCGTCCACCATCACGCCCGGCTAGTTTTTATATTTTTAGTAGAGACGGGGTTTCACCATGTTGGCCAGGCTGGTCTCAAACTCCTGACCTCCAGATGATCCGTCCGCATCTGCCTCCCAAAGTGCTGGGATTACAGGCGTGAGCCACCACGCCTGGTGGCATAAATATTATTTTCTGATTTTTGTGTGTGTGTGTGTGCTTTTGAGACAGGGTCTTGTTCTGTCACAGGCTGGAGTGTGGTGGCGCGATCTCGGCTTATTGTGACCTCCGCCTCCCGGGCTCAAGCCATCCTCCCACCTCAGCCTCCTGAGTAGCTGGGATTACAGGCCCACACCGCCATGCATAGCTAATTGTTTTTAATTTTTGTAAAGATGGAGTTTCACTGTGTTGCCCAGGCTGGTCTCAAACTCCTGACCTTAAGTGATCTGCCTGCCTTGGCCTCCCAGAGTGCTGGAATTACAGGCATGAGCCACTGCACCTGTCCTAAAATAAATTTTTTTGGGATGGGGTCTTGCTCTGTTGCCCAGGCTGCTCTTAAACTCCCGGTTATCCTCCCACTTTGGCCTTCCAAAGTGTTGAGATTATAGACATGAGCTACAGTGCCCAGCTCCTACCATAAATACGACTTGAGTACCTCCTCTGTGCAGCATAGGACTGGGAATAGAAAATAACTTGTAGCACGTCTAGTAATGCTGGGGTGAGTAGTCTGGCCAAATGTGGCCCACGTCCTGTTTTTATAAAGAAAGTTTTATTGGTACAGAGCAACGCCCAATTGTTTACTGTCTGGGTGCTTTCCTTTCAACAGGCAGCAGACACCCTTTCAAAGAAAAACTTACTGTCTTAAGTGGGCAGAGACAATAAGGAACTAACACCTGTGATAACAGGTGATAGGCATTGGAGAAAAACATTTCAGGAAAGGGCGTGGTGGGGTAAATTGCAACGTTAAAAAGGCAGTTAGGGAAGGCTGAGCTATAAGAGAAGGGCGTGAGGGAGTTAGGGTATAGACAGGTGGGAGTGTGCATGTCTTCCCTGTATCTGGAGGGAGGACCTGATTCAGGGCGGGGTGCAGAGGTGGGCTGGAGCTGCTCTGGACCAGCCCATTGACAGTGACAAAGCCTTCCCGTTCTTTGCTGTGCAAGGAACTGATGTCATCATCACCATGATCACATGCAAACTCCCGCCCTGACTCGAACCAGGGAGGACTTCAGGTGCCCACTATACAGTTTCTGGAAGGGTCCCCAGCAACTCTGCGGTTGCAAAGGGAAGATTCCATTGCTGGGCCAGGCATGGTGTGTGGATCACTTGGTCTCCCAAAGTGTTGGCATTACAGGCGTGACCCACTGCACCTGGCCTTAGTTTTGATTTTTAATATATATATTTTTTGAGACAGGGTCTTGCTCTGTCTCCCAGGCTGCACGCGATCTCAGCTCACTGCAGCCTCAGCCTTCTGTGTTCAAGCGATCCTCAGCCTTCTATGTTCAAGCGATCCTCCACCTCAGCTTCCAGAGTAGCTGGGTTACAGGCGTGCGCCACCACACCTGGTTAATTTTTTTGTATTTTTTTTTTTTTTTTCGTAGAGATAAGAGTCTTTATCAGCCCAGGCTGGTCTTGAACTCCTGGGCTCAAGTGATCTGCCCATCTTGGCCTCAGGTAGTGCTGAGATTAAAGGTGTGAGCCACAATACCGGGCTAGAGCTTGCATTTTTTTTTCATGGAGGTGAAATTCACATAGTATACAATTAACCATTTCAAACTGCACCCTTCAGTGGTATTTGGTGTACTCATCCTGTGTAATCACCATCTATCTGTGGTTTCAAAATTGAATATTTATTTGAGAGAGAGTCTCACTCTGTCGCCCAGGCTGGAGTGCAGTGGTGTGATCTCGGCTCACTGCACCCTCCTCCACCTCCTAGGTTCAAGTAATTCTCCTGCCTCAGCCTCCTGAGTAGCTGGGACTATAGTGACATGCCACCATGTCCGGCTAATTTTTGTATTTTAAGTAGGGATGGGGTTTCACCATGTTGGTCAGGCTGGTCTAGAACCCCTGACCTCAGGTGATCCGCCCGCCTCTGCCTCCCAAAGTGCTGTGATTACAGGCATGAGCTACCACTCCCAGCCCTGAATTTTTATTTTAAGCAAGGACAAATGGCATTTCGCTAGAAGCAGTCACGGACTCTGACGTTGTAGTAGGTGCTTAGCTTCTCTGAGCTCCAGGATTTGTAACCATAAATAATAACAGTAATTATAGACCAGACACAGTGGCTCAGGTCTGTCATCCCCGCACTTTGGGAGGCCAAGGTAGGAGGATCGCTTGAGTCCAGGAGTTCTAGACCCCAGACTGGGCAACATAATGAGATCTTGACTCTATGAAAAAAAATAAAAAGTAGCTGTACATGGTGGTGCATGCCTGTAGTCACAGCTACTCAGGAGGCAAAGGTGGGGCGATTGCTTGAGCCTGGGAGGTTGAGGCTGCAGTGAGTCATGATTGCACCACCTCAGCTCCCCAGGTAGCTGGGTCTACAGGCGCCTGCTACCACGTCCAGCTAGTTTTTGTGTTTATAATAGAGATGGGGGGTGTTTCACCATATTGGCCAGGCTGGTCTCGAACTCCTGACACCTCAAGTGATCCGCCCGCCTTGGCCTCCCAAAGTGCTGGGATTATAGGTGTGAGCCATCGTGTCCGGCTGTGTGTTTTAGGATTTTTTTTTTTTTTTTTGAGACGCAGTGTCGCACTGTCGCTCAAGCTGGAGTTCAGTGGCGTGATCTCGGCTCACTGCAGCCTCCGCCTCCTGGGTTCAAGCAATTCCCTTGCCTCAGCCTCCTGAGTAGCTGGGATTACAGGTGTGTGCCACCACGCCCAGCTAATTTTTGTATTATTAGTAGAGATAGGGTTTTACCACGTCTGCCAGGCTGAACTCCTGGCCTCAAGTGATCCGCCCACCTCGGCCTCCCAAAGTGCTGGGATTACAGGTGTGAACCACTGTGCCCAGCTTTGTGTTTTAGGTTTTGACAGTCACTGGTCTTAGCTTCTAGGGTGTCTGGTGAGATAATTACCGGGGTGAGCAGGCGGCAGCCAGTTACTTGATTTGGGGAGCCAGGTCTTGAGCTCATCCTAGGGCGGGACACAGGGAGACCCCCATACCGCAGGTTGGCATGAGGGATTCCAACCAAGTGCTTGGAGAGGCTAGTGAGCTCTGGGCCTAACTCTGAGTGCACCCTGACACCCTGCGGCCTGCACCCTTCTTGGTGAAATGGGGGGATGGCAACTGCTCGGTCCTTGGGTGTCGGTGTGAGCAGTGGGTGGGGTAGGGGGGCACTGTGGGGGGTTGGGGTGTGGTGTAGAGATACAAGGAGACAAGGCAGGATGGCCTGTGCTTCCCTAGAGTTTATTTTAGAGCCTCTCTTGTGGGTTGCGGGATGCCTTGACCCTCTCCTCGTCCTAATGTGAATTTCTTTGCTTTGGCCCTGGAAACACTGGAAATCTCATTTATGGCCGGGTGTGGTGGCTCACGCCTGTAATCCCAGCACTTTGGGAGGCCAGGGCAGGAGGATTGCTTGAGGCCAGGAGTTTGAGACCAGCCTGGGCAACACAGCAAGATCCCATCTCTGCGAAAAAGAAAAAAATTAGTTGGGTGTGGTGGTGTGTGCCTGTGGGCCCTGCTATCCAGGAGGCTGAGGCTAGAGGATTGACTGAGCTCAGGAGTTGGAGGCTGTAGTGAGCCATGATTGAGCCACTGCATTACAGTGTGGATGAAGAGAGAGAGACCCTGTCTTAAAAAAAAAAAAAAAAAAAAAAAGTCGGCCAGGCGCGGTGGCTCAAGCCTGTAATTCCAGCACTTTGGGAGGCCGAGACGGGTGGATCACGAGGTCAGGAGATCGAGACCATCCTGGCTAACATGGTGAAACCCCGTCTCTACTAAAAAATAAAAAAACTAGCTGGGTGAGGTGGCAGGCGCCTGTAGTCCCAGCTACTCGGGAGGCTGAGGCAGGAGAATGGCATAAACCCGGGAGGCAGAGCTTGCAGTGAGCTGAGATCCGGCCACTGCACTCCAGTCCGGGCAATCGAGCGAGACTCCGTCTCAAAAAAAAAAAAAAAAAAAAAAAAAAGACTGGGCGTGGTGGCTCACGCCTGTAATTCCAGCACTTTGGGAGGCCAAGGCAGGAGGATTGCTTGAGGCCTGGAGTTTGAGACCAGCCTGGGCAACATAGCAAGACCCCATCTCTGAAAAAAATAAAAAGAAAAAAATTAGCTGGGTGGCCAGGCACAGTGGCTCATGCCTGTAATCCCAGCACTTTGGGAGGATGAGGCAGTTGGATCACCTGAGGTTGGGAGTTCAAGACCAGCCTGACCAACATGGAGAAACCCCATCTCTACTAAAAATACAAAATTAGCCGGGCGTGGTGGTGTATACCTGTAATCCCAGGTACTTGGGAGGCTGAGGCAGGAGAATCGCTTGAACCTGGGAGGCGGAGGTTGTGGTGAGCTGAGATCGCGCCATTGTGCTCCACCCTGGGCAACAAGAGTTGAAACTCCATCTCAGAAAAAAAAAAGAAAACAAAAATTAGTTGGGCCTGATGATGTGTGCCTGTGGGCCCTGCTACCCAGGAGGCTGAGGCTAGAGGATTGATTGAGCTCAGGAGTTGGAGGCTGCAGTGAGCTGTGATGGAGCAGCCTGGGTGAACAGAGTGAGACCCTGTCTCTAAAAAAAGAAACAACAGTTAGCAATCGGGTAATCCCAAATAGAAGTATGTCCTGGGTGGCAGGTCACAGGTGGCAGGTTCCAGCCACTGTGATATGGCAGGAAGTAAGGCAGATAGTCCCCGTTCTCAGGGAGGGAACTCTGGGGAAGACAGAGGCATGAAATACACAAGGAGGCTGGCAGATCTGTTTCCGAGGGGCCGTGGGTGGTCACAGTGTCACTTGGGGCCTGCTTGGGTCGTGTGGTTGTTGGGGGCTTCTCTGGGGCCCAGGGAGGCCCGAGGTGGGAGTGAAGGGGGAGGGTTCTAGGAGGCCTGGGAGCTCGTGCCTGAGGGGCCAGGCAGGAAAGCGGGCAGGCACGGGGATGTGACGAGGGAGAAATATGTCTGTTCTGGAGAGAGAGATGGGGGCGGGGGATGGGCGGGTGCTGCCTCATTGCCCTAGCTGAGTAGGGATCGTGTGTCCATTTTACAGAGTTGCAAACTGAGGCCCTAAGAATGACACTGACTTGCTGGGGATGCTGGGGGTTCCTTGTCTGCCCCGCCCAGCCTGGGAGGAGGGGCTTTGGGTGCCGTTGAGCCCTGTGGCTGGCAGGAGCCGTTGGCTGGCATCCGGGCCTGGGTGCTGCTGGGCGGGTTTCACAAGCCCAGGCAGGGGCCGGCCTGGGCCGCTAGGCTTCCGTGCAGCCTGGGGCAGGAAGAGCTGGCGGCTGATGTAAGCTCTTGCGCAAACCCTGGTTGCTGGCTTCCGGAGCCTTCTACCCATCCGCCTGCCACAGCAAGGCGGAAGCCCGGGGCTCGGCAGGGCTCAGAGGCCCTGCTGCCCCGGCTTGGGCCGCATGGATGGACTGACTGGCCACCGAGGCCCTGGGGCCCAAGGGCTTGGCGCTGGAGTCCGGTGAGGGGGCTGGGCCTAGCTGGACTGGAGTGTTGGGGGCCGGACATGGGGCGGTGGTGACAGGGCATGTGGTCAGAGGGCACCCCCTACTGCTCTGCCCACTCCTGTCTCGGGGGCCCAAGGTGGAGGCCCTGCCCTTCTCTGCCTCAGTTTCCCCACATGTACCCCAAAGAAGCTGGGTTGGATATTCTGGGATCCCTTATGGTACTTGTTGACTCTTGGTCTCGTGCTGGTATTTAGCCTCAGACGGAGTTTACCACACCCTTTGGGCTGCATTCCCAAGCAACCCGACTCCGGGAAGACCCGGGCCCGGCGCGCCAGGGGCCGCTACTGGCCTCACACTGTCCACAGGCTGGGCCTTGATCAGAAGGACTTGGGCGGTCACTGAGCCCTTGTATACAGGCCCTTTGTTGGGGAGCCGGGGGGCACTGGCAACCCACAGGCTGGACTTGGGCTTGTGAGCTCCCACAGGCTGGACCGGGGCCATCTGGGAGCCCGCATCTCCTGGAAAGCCACATAACTTATCCGTGCCACCTGTAAACAGTGTCTGCAACACAGGGACTTAAAGGAGGTGGCTCTAGGGTACACACGGAATCCCTCCGCTGGGGGCTGGCTTTGCTGCCACCTACCTGAGGGCGTTGCTGGGAGGGTTTGAAATCACCTGCACGGTGCCTGGTGCATGCCAGATGCCAGCTTTTAGAGAATCGGTGCCATGGCTGGTTATGGTTGTTGTTATTTATATTTTGAGTCCAGGTCTTCATTCTGTGGCCTGGATTGGAGTACAGTGTTAAAACCTCACTCACAGCCCACCGCAGTCTCCAACTCTTGGGCTCAAGCCATCCTCTCGCCTCAGCCTCCAGAGACGACAGGCGAGAGCCACCTTGCCTGGCCTGTTGTCATTATTTATTGTTATATATATATATATTTTTTTTTTTTTTTTTGAGATGGAGTCTCACTCTGTCACCCAGGCTGGAGTGCAGTGGCATGATCTCAGCTGACTAACCTCCGCCTCCTGGGTTCAAGTGATTCTCCCGCCTCGGCCTCCTGAGTAGCTGAAATTACAGGTGACTGCCACCAAACCCAGCTAATTTTTTTTTTTTTTTTGAGAGGGAGTCTCACTCTGTCACCCAGGCTCGAGTGCAGTGGTGCGATCTCGGCTCACTGCAATCTCCGCCTCCTGGGTACAAGGGATTCTCCTGCCTCAGCCTCCCAAGTAGCTGGGACTACAGGTGCCCGCCACCATGCCCAGCTAATGTTTTTGTATGTCTTTTTAGTAGGGACAGGGTTTCACCATGTTGGCGAGGCTGGTCTCTAACTCGTGACCTCGTGATTCGCCCGCCTTAGCCTCCCAGAGTGCTGGGATTATGGGCGTGAGCCACCGCGCCCGGCCTCATTATGTTGTTACTGTGATTAAACATATGCTTCCTTCCTTGTCGTTCCCAAAGGAAGGCATTTTTATCCCCATTTTGTTGATACGCAAACTGAGACCTGGTAAGGGAAGCGCCTTGCCCCAGGGCCTGCATGCTTCTCTCTGACCTGTGACCCAGAGGCCTGCCAGGGTCTTTCCTTAGAGGGGTGGCATTTGGGGCTTGTGGGACAGTGCCCTGGGTGGTGGCAGCTGGGAGGCACCCTGTCTGATGTGGGCCTGCCCACGTGGGGCATGGCGGGGCTGGCTGTGGCTTCCACCCAGGCCCCAGCTGATTTCCATCATTTTTCTGAGCAGCAGTCAGCCCCGTGGCCCCTATTGGCAGTGACCCCAGGTGTGTGAGGCCTGCTGTCTGGAGGGGTTGCCCTTGATGGGGCTCCCTTAGTGGCCCCCATTTCTGCCACTCCATTCACAGATTCATTCCCTAAGCCGCTGTGGCTCCGTGGTGCCAAGTCCCTGCTTTCTGGCTGTGTGACCTGGCACTTCCCATCTCTGAGCCTCACTTTCTTTGTCTGTTAAATGGGCACATGGGGCTGGCTAGGGCTGCCGTGGGAGGTCATTCTCCGGCTGGAGGGTGGGTATCCTCTCAGCCTGCAGAGCTCAGCATATGAGCCACCTGCCTGTGAGTCCGCCACCACCTTCCCCTGTGGCCTCTGGGAGTCCCAGTGCCCCACCAACTTCAGGATTCCCCCTGCAGATGGGGGGAACGGTGCCACGCCGGATCTGGGCTGGTTGGGTGGCAGGGGTGGAAGGCCCTCCTCCGAGGGTGCGGGGTGCCGAGGGCTGAGGGTCTGCTGTTGGAGGCTTCTTGCCGTCTTGTGCTTTCTCAAGCCCTGGGTCTGGTTGGGTTGACCCAGCCCATCCTGCGGCCCAGGGGTGGAGCCAGAGCAGGGAAACCCTCTTTGGTCAGTTGGCCAGCATCAGCTCCACACAGTTGGGGAGAGGCGGGGGTCTCGGGGTGGTGGCTGGGGTGGCGGCGCTGGCCTGGCTGGCTACCTGACGGTCCTCCCAACTTCTCTCTGCAGGCGAGGCCTTCTTGGGCAGTTTTGTGGCCAGCGGGATGGGGCCCTCGGCCTCATCCCATGGGAGCCCGGTGCCACTGCCCTCTGACCTCTCCTTCCGCTCCCCAACCCCTAGCAACCTGCCCATGGTGCAGCTGTGGGCCGCCCACGCCCATGAAGGTAAGGAGCATGCTGGGGTCGGGGCTGAGGGCTGACGTCCCAGCCACTCTGGCCACTTCATATGCCCCTCTATTGTCATCACTGAGCTGGGGCTGGTGGGCCCCAGGTCACCTGGCCTCCCTGTCATTTCTCAAACGCTCAGGGCTTCCTGTTGTCACAGTCACAGGGCCTTTGTATGAGCTGTTCCCTCTCCTTCCAGCCTGACACCCCATGCCACAGACCACCTTCCATTCCTCCTCCAGCTCAGCTCAATGACCCCCTCTTCCCCACCCCCTTCCATCACTCGCTTGTGACGACAGATTATCTGATCCTTCATGAACCCCACTTTCCCACCGGAGTGAGCCCTGAGTGCAGGGCCTGGTTTGATCTATTCAGCACTGTATCCCTGGTGCACAGTAGGCTTATTAATAATTATAGGAGCAGGTCGGGCGTGGTGGCTCACAGCTGTAATCCCAACACTTTGGGAGGTTGAGGTGAGAAGATCACTTGAGGGCAGGTGTTCGAGACCAGCCTGGGCAACATAGCGAGACCCCCATCTCTACAAAAAAAAAAAAAATCCCGTAGCCTGGGGACCTGGGGCTGTTGGGGCCTCTTCTTTTGCGTTTCTGCAGCCATGCCCCTCAATGTAGGAGCTCTGCAGGCCTGGCTTCCCCCCGGCCATGAGCAGATTCTGGATTTCTCTAGAGCCTCACTTTCATTCTCTGCCTGCAAAGGAATGGGCCTGGGGACGTCTGAGCTCCTCCTCTCCTCCTTTGACAGGTTCTGGATGTTGGGCGCTAGGTACCTCCTTCCTCCTTACTCCTCCCTCCTCCCAGGTGTCCTGTAGGTGCTCGTGGTTCCTGGAAGGTTGCAGCCCTGGAGCTCCTGCTGCAGGCTTAGGGCTCTTCCGGCCTTCCCCAGCCACTGTCCCTCCCCTTCCTCCGGTGGGGTCAGGTCCAACCGAGTGCTCGCCGTCATCCCGAATCCTGTGGCTACTGTGTTCAGCCCAGGAGGAGACAGGTTCAGCCAGAGGCGTCCCCAGCCACAGGACCCTATCCAGTCCTTACAGTACTTTACCCGTTGTACAGATGAGGTCAGTGAGTCTGCTCCTCCTGGACACTCTGGGGAAGGCATCTGAATCCAGGCACGAGGGTGTCTGGCCTGCAGAGAGGGGGCCTTCTAGGCTGGGGTCCCACCTGAGCCTCCCACTTTAACCAGCCAAGGCAGGTGCCTGGACGAGAAGAGCCTGCCTCTCGGGCCTATCTGCCAGCAGCTCTTTACCTCTCTCTCCCTGAGACTTCCTTTGCTCTTTGGCCAACAAATCCTAGTAATGACCACAAACACAGGGTGCTTACCACAGCCTAGTGCACACTCAGCTCACTTCAGCCTCAGAGCCAGCCCTGCCTGGGGGAGGGACTGTTAGGCCCTTATTTTTACAGACAGGGTCTCACTCTGTCACCCAGGCTGGAGTGCAGTGGTGCAATCTCGGCTCACTGAAACCTCCGCCTCCCAGGCTCAAGCCATTCTCCCACCTCAGCCTCCTCAGTAGCTGGAACTACAGGTGCACACCATCACGCCCAGTCAACTACTGTATTTTGTTTTGGTGGAGTCGGGGTTTCACCATGTGTCCCAGGCTGGTCTTGAACTGCTAGGCTCAAGTGATCCTCCTACCTTGACCTCCCAAAGTATTGGGATTATAGGCATGAGCCACTGTGCCTGGTCTATTAAGCCCGTTAGGTCCATTTTACAGACGGGAGAGCAGAGACCTGGTGCCCGTGTGGGAGTGCTGTTTTTTTTTTGTTGTTTGTTTTTTATTGGTTGTATTTTTAAAATCTTTTTTATTTTTTGAGATGGAGTCTCGCTCTGTCGCCTAGGCTGGAGTACAGTGGCACGATCTCGGCTCATTGCAACCTCTGCCTCCCCGGTTCAAGCGATTTTCCTGCCTCCAACCTCCTGAGTAGCTGGGATTACAGGTGTGCACCACCACACCCGGCTAATTTTTGTATTTTTAGTAGAGACGGGGATTCACCATGTTGGTTGGGCTGGTCTTGAACTCTTGACTTCGTGATCCATCCACCTTGGTCTCCCAAAGTGCCGGGATTACAGGCGTGAGCCACCACGCCAGCGGGGAGTGCTGTTTTTTTTTTTTTTTTTGAGACGGGGTCTCGCTCTGTTGCCCAGGCTGGAGTGCAGTGGCTAAATCTCAGCTCACTGCAAGCTCCGCTTCCCAGGTTTACGCCATTCTCCTGCCTCAGCCTCCCGAGTAGCTGGGACCACAGGCGCCCGTCACCACGCCCGGCTAGTTTTTTATATTTTTTAGTAGAGACGGGGTTTCACCGTGTTAGCCAGGATGGTCTCGATCTCCTGACCTCGTGATCCGCCCGTCTTGGCCTCCCAAAGTGCTGGGATTACAGGCTTGAGCCACCGTGCCCAGCCGGGGAGTGCTGTTTTAATGATTGGATGAGAGAACAGGTATCAGGTAGCCCTTTTGTTTGTGGGCGTTGTCAATGGCACGATTGACAAGGCAGTGCTGGAGAGAAGACATCGGCCCAGTGGGCCAGGGACAGGTCCTGCATCCCTGGCGTCAGCAGGGCGACAAGGTATGGGATACCTGAGTCCCTGAGAGATCTCTAATAGGCCTGGGATCCCATAGGACTGGGCTCGGGCAGAGAATCAGGACCCTTACCCAACACCCTAGCACCTGCCTGCCTCTTGGGGCTGCCATTCTGTGTGTCCTTTAAAAAAAAAAAAAAAAAACTGGCCAGGCGAGGTGGCTCAAGCCTATAATCCCAGCACTTTGGGAGGCCGAGACGGGTGGATCACGAGGTCAGGAGATCGAGACCATCCTGGCTAACACAGTGAAATCCCGTCTCTACTAAAAATACAAAAAACTAGCCGGGTGAGGTGGTGGGCGCCTGTAGTCCCAGCTACTCGGGAGGCTGAGGCAGGAGAATGGCGTAAACCCAGGAGGTGGAGCTTGCAGTGAGCCGAGATCCCTCCACTGCACTCCAGCCCGGGCGACAGAGCGAGACAACGTTTCAAAAAAAAAAAAAAAACTTTTTTAAATTTTTTTTTTTTTTTTTTTTTAAATAGAGATGGGGTCTTGCTGTATTTCCCAGGCTGGTCTCAAATTCCTGGGCTAAAGCAGCCCTCCCCTATCAGCTTCCCTGAGCACTGAGATTAAAGGTGCGAGCCACCATGCCTGGCCTCTGTGTGCTCTTTTAGGTGACTTTTCCTTTCTCCATGGCTACCCTTTCCTTCTTTGTCCTGCAAAGGACATTTCTGTTTATTCTTATTTTTAAAATATTCTGAGCTGGATGTGGTGGCTCACACCTGTAATCTCAGCACTTTGGGAGGCTGAGGTGGGCGGATCACTTGAGGCCAGGAGTTCGAGATCAGCCCGACCAATATGGTGAAATCCCGTCTCTACTAAAAATACAAAGATTAACCGGGTGTGGTAGCAGGCGCCTGTAATCCCAGCTCTTCAGAAGGCTGTGGCTGGAGGACCTCTTGAACTTAGGAGGCGGAGGTTACAGTGAACCGAGATCCTGCCACTGCAATCCAGCCTGGGTCACAGAGTAAGACTCTGTCTCCAAAAAAAACAAAACAAACAAAAAATTCTGAATAGTTGAAGTCAGCAGGTCCTGATGCTGGGCATTGCTGGGGGGGGGGGGGCCTTGGGGGGGGGGGGGAGGATCTTTGGTGGGAGGAATTCCTTCCTGGCAGCTCCTGCCTGAGAGACCCAGCAGCTGAAGATGCTGGGTCCACTGAGGTTCAGAGAAGGCAAGTGACCAGCTTGGGGTCACACAGCAGAGAAAGGGCCCATGTTAGGCTGAGGTTAAGAGTCCTGGCTGCAGGGTTCGATGGCCTCGGTCCAAAGCCAGGCAGCTCTGCTGTATCTCCTTGGGCAAGTGGCCTTCTCTGAATTTTTTCATCTTTAAAGTAAGGACATTTAAGTCTCTTCCTCGTAGGTCGTTTC
Source organism: Piliocolobus tephrosceles (assembly GCF_002776525.5). Classification (NCBI taxonomy): domain Eukaryota; kingdom Metazoa; phylum Chordata; class Mammalia; order Primates; family Cercopithecidae; genus Piliocolobus; species Piliocolobus tephrosceles. The sequence continues at coordinate 5,348,878 of NC_045441.1, read as the reverse complement.
TGAGGTTTAATTGAGGAGGACAGTGGCAAAGCTCTCGGTCATGTTTGGTAGACTGTTATTGGGCCCTGCCAGTTGGATCCATTCTGATCCTCTTCCTGTGGGGACTGGAGACCCCATCCTCCCATGAGGGCTGCTTGGACCTGGAGAGAGACCCAGGGTTGGGGAGCAGGGGAATGCCCTGAGGAGCTGCTGTTAAACCTCGAGGTGCCCCGTACCAGCGGTCGCCTGCCAAAATAGTTTATTTCCAGGAGCTGGAAGGAAGCTCCTGGTGGGCAGCACAAATTGGCCCGGCCCAGCTCTTCTCTTTTCTCTGTTACAGGCTTCTCCCACCTGCCCAGCGGGCTGTACCCATCCTACCTCCACCTGAGCCACCTGGAGCCCCCCAGCAGTGGGAGCCCCCTCCTCAGCCAGCTGGGTCAGCCCAGCATTTTCGATACCCAGAAAGGTCAGGGGCCAGGAGGAGGTAAGACTGTGGAGTCCGGGGTGGGGGGTGGCACAGGGGCCTTCTGACAGGCTTCTGGGGCCTTTGGCAGCATCCAGGTAGCCCCCAGCTCTGTCCAGGATGCTTGCTTTTTTTTTTCGAGACAGGGTCTCACTATGTTTCCCAGGCTGGAGTGCAGTGGTGTGATCATAGCTCACTGCAGCCTCAAACTCCCAAATGATGCTCCTGACTCAGCCCCCCAAGTAGCTGGGACTGCAGATGTACCCCACCACACCCAGCTGACTTCTTAACTTTTTGTAGAGGTGGAGTCTTGCTGTGTTGCCCAGGATGGTTTCAGACTCCTGGCCCCAAGCAGTCCTCCTACCTCGGCTTCCCAAAGTGCTGGGATTACAGATGTGAGCCTAAGATGCTCTTTTGAGACCTGAGTCCCTAAGACCCCCACAGACTCCTTGGGCCTACCCACAGCCATGGGTGCCTTCTGGTCACACTCTCCTCTTAGGGACCCTGCTAGGCCTTCTGGGAAGCTCTGAAAACAACCCCTGGTCTCTCCTTTTACAGATGAGGAAACTGAGGCGTGGGAAGGGTAGATTTAAACTTGGTTCTAGATATTTCCAGAGCCTGCACTCTCTAGGGCTGGGTTACCCATTTCTTCTCTTCTTGCCCTGGGGAGATGCCTTGCCTTGCTGTGAAACCTCCGGGCTCCCTGCACCAAAACAGTTTAATTTCCAAGAGAAAACACTGGGCCGAGTGCGGCTCACGCCTGTAATCCCAGCACTTTAGGAGGCTGAGACAGGTGGATCACCTGAGATCAAGAGTTCAAGACCAGCCTGATGAACATGGTGAAACCCCGCCTGTATTAAAAATAAAATAATTAGCCATGCATGGTGGGGTGCGCCTGTAATCCCAGCCACTCGGGAGGCTGAGGCAGGAGAATCGCCTGAATCCAGGAGGCAGTGAGCCGAGATTGCGCCATTGCACTGCAGCCTGGGCGACAAGAGCGAGACTGTCTCAAAAACAAACAAAAAAAACACTGGGGAAGGCATGGGTTGGCCCAGCTCCCTCTTAGGGGTCCCCCTCCGCCCGGGCAGGGGTGGGAGGTGGCGCTTGCTCACTGCCTGCTGTTCCCTTCTCTGCAGACGGCTTCTACCTGCCCACCGCGGGGGCTCCGGGCGCCCTGCACTCTCACGCGCCCTCGGCCCGGACCCCTGGCGGCGGCCACTCCTCGGGCCCCCCTGCGAAAGGCTCGTCGTCGCGGGACGGTCCAGCCAAGGAGCGGGCGGGCCGCGGCGGGGAGCCGCCTCTGCTGTTCGGCAAGAAGGACCCGCGCGCCCGGGGCGAGGAGGCCTCGGGGCCACGTGGCGTGGTGGACCTGACCCAGGAGGCGCGTGCGGAGGGCCGCCAGGACCGGGGGCCCCCGCGCCTTGCTGAGCGCCTGTCGCCCTTCCTGACTGAGTCCAAGACCAAGAACGCGGCACTGCAGCCGTCGGTACTAACCATGTGCAACGGCGGCGCCGGGGACGCGGGGCTGCCCGCGCTGGTGGCCGAAGCGGGGCGCGGGGGTGCCAAGGAGGCCGCCCGGCAGGACGAGGGCGCGCGGCTGCTGCGGCGCACGGAGACCCTGCTGCCCGGGCCGCGCCCCTGCCCCTCACCGCTGCCCCCGCCGCCCGCGCCCCCCAAGGGGCCTCCCGCACCCCCCGCGGCTACCCCCGCAGGTGTCTACACCGTCTTCCGCGAGCAGGGCCGTGAGCACCGCGTGGTGGCGCCCACCTTCGTGCCTTCCGTGGAGGTCTTCGACGAGCGCCCCGGGCCCATCCAGATCGCATCCCAGGCGCGTGATGCCCGGGCCCGCGAGCGTGAGGCTGGTAGACCGGGGGTCCTGCAGGCGCCCCCCGGCTCCCCGCGGCCTCTGGACCGACCCGAGGGCCTGCGCGAGAAGAACTCGGTCATCCGCTCGCTCAAGCGGCCGTCCCCTGCGGATGCCCCCACGGTGCGGGCTGCACGCGCCTCCCCGGACCCCCGCGCCTACCTGCCTGCCAAGGAGCTGCTCAAGCCCGAGGCGGACCCGAGGCCCTGCGAGCGTGCGCCCCGCGGCCCAGCCGGTCCTGCAGCCCAACAGGCCGCCAAGCTCTTCGGCCTGGAGCCCGGGCGCCCCCCGCCCACCGGCCCTGAGCACAAATGGAAACCCTTCGAGCTGGGCAACTTCGCCACCACGCAGATGGCCGTGCTGGCTGCGCAGCACCACCACAGCCGCGCCGAAGAGGAGGCCGCCGTGGTCGCTGCCTCCTCCTCGAAGAAGGCCTACCTGGACCCTGGGGCTGTGCTGCCCCGTTCAGCGGCCACCTGCGGCCGGCCCATCGCCGACATGCACTCTGCAGCCCACGGGCCTGGGGAGGCCTCTGCCATGCAGAGCCTTATAAAGTACAGTGGCAGTTTCGCCCGGGAGGCTGTGGCCGTGCGTCCTGGTGGCTGTGGCAAGAAGAGCCCGTTTGGAGGTTTGGGCACCATGAAACCCGAGCCTGCGCCCACCTCTGCTGGTGCCCCCCGAGCCCAGGCCCGACTCCCACACTCCGGAGGCCCTGCAGCGGGTGGCAGCCGGCAGCTGAAGCGAGACCCGGAGAGGCCCGAGAGCGCCAAGGCTTTTGGGCGCGAGGGCTCTGGTGCCCAGGGTGAGGCAGAAGTGCGACACCCGCCCGTGGGCATTGCAGTGGCTGTGGCCCGGCAGAAGGACAGTGGTGGCAGTGGCCGGCTGGGGCCTGGGCTGGCAGACCAGGACCGCTCTCTGTCGCTGAGTAATGTCAAAGGTAGGTCCTGGGTCTCTACCCCAGCCCCTTCCTTTCCTTGTTCTATGTCACCCCGACATTCCATTTCTCCCTGTCTCCCTTCCCACCTTCCCTGGCACACCCTCACATCTCCCTGCCTTCCAGGCAGCATTTGTTCTTTCTCTCACTTGTGGGCTGTGGCCGCTCTTAGAAGTTTATTGGTTTTTCCATTGTGCACATAGAAAAATGTGTAAAATGAAGAAAAAGAGAACAAAGGAAAAGGGCCATTGTATTTTCCCAATACCGTGAGTCCTTCTGTGTCTTCTCCTGAATTCATTTTACCGTGCAATATGCTTCTACCTGCAGAGCCCCTGGTGCATGTAGGATCTTGGGCCTCTGTGCCCTTTCCCGTATGCTACCGTGTGGGCCCTTTCCCTTCGTTACTGCTAAGTCTTTATAAGTACAGTTTTTTTTTAATGGCCTTAAATGTTCTGTTGAGAGCATATACCGTGGTTCAGTTCTCCATTTCCTTGGTGGGCATTTTGTTTGTTCCTTCTCCGATGTTTTGTGTTCGGAACGTTGCTTTCAGTCTGTGTGCATTGCACCTTAATGATATTTTTAGTCATTTCCTAAGAATAGATGGTCTTGGGAATAGACAAATATCAAACCTTCAATTTTAAGTCATCAAGGCACCTAACTGTGCCTTACCGATTCCAGTGGCCTCAGTACCTAGCCATCCTGGGCTCTGGCACATAGTAGGTGTTTGATGGATGAGTGAATGAGTGTTTGAGGAACAGACAGAAACTGGGGTTCCAACATTCTCACAGTCTTGATATTTCATATTTGAGTGACTTTTTAGATAGTTTACGTGCCTATAAGCGGTTTATGAGTCTCTGTTATATTTTAGATTCTTCAGAATTGTTTTATTTATTTATTTATTTTTGAAACAGAGTTTCACTCTTGTTGCTCAGGCTGGAATCCAATGGCAGGATCTCAGCTCACAGCAACCTCCACCTCCCAAGTTCAAGTGATTCTCCTGGCTCAGCCTCCCGAGTTGCTGGGATTGCAGGCATGCGCCACCATGCTCGGCTCATTTTATACTTTTAGTAGAGACGGTTTCTCCAAGTTGGTCACGCTGGTCTCAAACTCCTGACCTCAGGTGACCTGCCTGTCTCGGCCTTCCAAAGTGCTGAGATTACAGGCATGAGCCACTGTGCCCGGCCTGTTTTGTTTTATTTTTTAGTTTATAAATTACTATTTTGTTTTAGAGATAGGGTCTTGCTCTGTCACACAGGCTGGAGTGCAGTGGTGCGATCATAGCTTAGTGTAGCCTTGACCTCCTGGGTTCAAGCGATCCTCGCACTTCAGCCTCCCAAGTATCTGGGACCACAGGTATGTGCCACCACACCTGACTAATTTTTTCTTGTTTTTTTTTTTTTTTTTTTTTTTGGGAGACAGAGTCTTGCACTGTTGCCCAGACTGGAGTACCATGGTGCCATCTTGGCTCACTGCAATCTCCACCTCCTGGGTTCAAGCAGTTCTGCCTCAATCTCCCCAGTAGCTGGGATTACAGGCGTGCATCACCATGCCTGGCTGATTTTTGTATTTTAAGTAGAGATGGGTTTTGTCATGTTGGCCAGGCTGGTCTCAGACTCCTCACCTCAGGTGATCCGCCTGCCTTGGCCTCCCAAAGTGCTGGGATTACAGGCGCGAGCCACTGGGCCCAGCCAATTTTTTCATTTTTTTGTAGAGACGGGGTCCTCTTGTGTTGCCCAGGCTGGTCTCGAACTCCTGGCCTCAAGTGTTCCTGCTCTGGCCTCCCAAATTGCTGGGCTTCCTTACGGGGTGACCACTGTGCCTGGCCACAACTTGGGTTTTTTTTTTTTTTTTTAAACTGTTGCTGTCAGGCAAGCCTGGGTGACAGAATGAAACCCTATCTCTCAGGAAAAAATAAAATTAAAAGAATAAGAAGGTTGGTAATTTCAATAGGGGAGGATGGTGCATTTCTGTAAGTTTTGAGCATTTCTGCAGAGCTTGGCTGATGGTCAAATTTCCTGTGTCCCTTGTCTAGTTTGCTGTTGGGATTCGTCCTGGGATTTGGGGGGAGTTCACATCTGAGGTGTGTTTGTTGGAACTCCTGACTTGGTCATTCCAGAAGGTGGCCCACTGTTGAGCCAAGACCCCCGCCTGAGGCTGTGTTTAGCCTGTGTGGTGTGGGGTTGCAGGCTGGAGTAAGGGCCAGGGAGGCGACGTCCGGCTGCTTCTAGCTCGTGGGACTTCTTGACAGTCAGCCTCTGCCCCCAGCCCCCAGAGCCCAGCCCACGTCCCATGCTCACTTGCTGGGACCTGTCCCAGGGTCTGGGTCCTTGTTCGTGGCACCCACACGACTCCCTTCCCTTCATGTCCCAGACTCTACTACTGCAGGCTGCATAGGCACCATGAGTGCCCATCTTCTGGGGCTCTGTGCTTCCCCAGCCTGGCCTCCCGGGCCTACCTGGGCTTGGACCTTGGTCCATGGCAAGTGGCGTGGCTGGATCCTGTCACCACCACCTCCTACTTCCACTGTTTCAACCTTGTTTTCTCAGACAGCCCAGGAGGGCACAGGCCACCCTCGTCACACCAGCCCTACCTCCCCAATGTTCGTGTACACCATGGCTGCAGAGGATTCTGTAGATGCCCCTCTGTGTTCGCCTCCCAGAGTCCACCCCGACCCGCTACTCTGACGATGGGAGTCTGGGCCTCTCTGGCTGAATCTCCTACTTGTGTAACTTTTTTTTTTTTTTTGAGACGGAGTCTTGCTCTGTTACCCAGGCTGGGGTGCAGTGGCATGATCTCAGCTCACTGCAACCTCTGCCTCCTGGGTTCAAGCGGTTCTTCTGCCTCAGCCTCCCGAGTAGCTGGGACTACAGGCACGTGCCACCACGCTCGGCTAATTTTTGTATTTTTTAGTAGAGACAGGGTTTCACCATGTTGGCCAGGCTGATCTCAAACTCCTGACCTCAAGTGATGCGCCCGCCTTGGCCTCCGAAAGTACTGGGATTACAGGCATGAGCCACCGCATCCGGCTTTTTTATTTTTTTGAAACAGAGTTTTGCCCCTTGCCCAGGCTGGAGTGCAGTGGCACGATCTTGGCTCACTGCAACCTCTGCCTCCTGGGTGCAAGTGATTCTCCTGCCTCAGCCTCCTGAGTAGCTGGGGTCACAGGCACCACCACCATGCCCAGCTAATTTTGTATTTTTTAAGTAGAGATGGGGTTTCACCATGTTGGTCAGGCTGGTCTCGAACTCCTAACCTCAAGGGATCTGCCCGCCTTGGCCTTCCGAAGTGCTGGGATTACAGGCGTGAGCCACCGCGCCTGGCCAGCTGTGTCACTTTCCCACCACCTTGACACCTGCCCCAGCCGGTCCTGGGTGTGTGATGCCGTACCTTGTGCCTGCAGCGCCCTTCCCACTTCCTGCACAGCCATGTCTCCCCATCCTCTGTGCCTTCACCTCCCCGGGGAGCCACCTTGGACGGGGCCTGTCTCAGGCTGAGCTCCAGATGCTCCTACCTTCTGGGGACGGCCCTGGAGTCTTTGGATTTTGAGTTGGGAGTTGGGGCTCTTTCAGGCTTGTCTTGGAATTCTCTTCATCCAGCAGAACTGGCTCAGTGAGCGATGCTCAGTGAGTGTTTGTTGACTGACTGAATGAGCACGCGGTCCTGTGTGGAGCTCCTGGGAAGCCCCCCCTACACTCTGACCCTGGGGTTTTGCACGAGAATCGGCCTTATTCTGGGACAGAAGGAGGGAGGGGCTGATAGCCCTTGGATTGGCGGTGGCCAGCTTGGTGATAGAAAAGTCTCCTGCTCAGAGGTTTGGGGCTGGGGTCCCCTGGGAGGCAGGCGATCTCTTGGAGCCTTTCTCTGGAAGGATCTTCCTGTCGCATGGGGTGGCACCTTTGTTGGGGGCTCACGGTCAGTGGAGTCCATTTGGGATCCCAGAGTACCTGTCTGTGTCCAAGAGGCCGGAGTGTGTGTGTGTGTGGAGGGGAGGGGGACAATGTGGATGTGAGAGGGAGGGAGGGTGTGCCAGAAGTTTGGGATGAGGTGTTTGGGGATTTATCTGAAGCTGCCCTTCTCTGTTGGTGCTGATGTTTGAAAAGTAGGTGACTGGTTTGGGGCCGGGCATGGTGGCTCACGCCTGTAATCCCAGCACTTCGGAAGGCCAAAGGAGGAGGATCACTTGAGCTTAGGAGTTTAAGGCCAGCCTGGGCAACCTAGCAAGACCTTGTCTCTACAAAAAATAAAAATAGTCTGGGCGTGGTGGCTCACACCTGTAATCCCAGCACTTTGGGAGACCGAGGCGGGTGGATCACCCGAGGTCAGGAGTTTGAGATCAGCCTGGCTAACGTAAAACCCCATGTCTACTAACTAAAAATACAAAATAAGCCGAGCATGGTGGCACATACCTGTAATCCCAGCTATTTGAGAGGCTGAGGCAGGAGAATCACTTGAACCCGGGAGGAGGAAGTTACAGTGAGCTGAGATCGTGCCATTGCACTCCAGCCTGGGCAACAGAGCGAAAGTCCATCTCAAAAAATGAAAAAATAAAAAAAAAAATCATCTGGGTATGCTGGTGTGTCTGTAGTCCCAGCTACTCAGGAGGCTGGAGTGGGAGGATAGTTTGAGCCTGGGAGGTCAAGGCTGCACTGAACTATGCTTGTACCACTGCACTCCAGTCTGGGCAACAGAGTGAGACCCCATCTCTAAAAGAACAAAAAAGTACATGGCTGGATTCTTTCTGTCCTTAAAAAAAAATCCCATAAGAAGTGGTCATTTCTCTCTGGGCAGCCCAGTCTGAATGCTGAGCAACTTTGAAAGGAGGGAGGAGAGAGACACACTGAGGTAGGTGCCTGTGCCTGGGCAGTTCTCCCAGCTGAGGACAGTCAGGTTGTCACCCTGGTTTCCTGGGGTCTCGCCCCAGTCTCTTGCTTTTTGGAGCGAGCCCTCTGCCTCTGTCAATGGTTTTAAGTCCAGGCTCTGCGCTTTGTAACTACATAACCTTGAACAAGAGCCTTAAGCCCTCTCAGCTCTGGGGGCAGCTCATCTGTTTGATACCGGGTAGGCTGACAGGCACATAGTAGGCCTCTCTCTCATCTGCTCATATTCAGGCATTAGGGTCTTAGAATGCACCTGCCTGTGCAGGGGAGCGCTGGGTCCTCCTGTCCTCACATAGGATCTAGGTCTGGCCTTAGGCTGTCTTGGACCTTGAGATGGATGAAGGACAGGCATTACCTACATTTGTGAGCCCCACGCAGTCAGAGCCCCCACGCCTGAGAACCCGAGACCCCTAAGAGTCATCTTTGCCAGATGCAGTGACTCATGCCTGTAATTCCAGCTCTTTGGGAGGCCAAGGTGGGTAGATCGCTTGAGCTCAGGAGTTGGAGACTAGCCCGGGCAACATAGTGAAACCCCAGCTCTACAAAAAAAAAAAATAAAACCCGGGCATGGTGACTCACACCTATAATCCCAGCACTTTGGAAGGCTGAGGCGGGTGGATCACAAGGTCAGGAGTTCAAGACCAGCCTGGCCAAGATGGTGAAACCTCATCTCTACTAAAAATACCAAAAAAATCAGCTGGGCGTGGTGGCAGGTGCCTGTAATCCCAGCTACTCGGGAGACTGAGGCAGAGAATCACTTGAACCTGGGAGATGGAGGTTGCAGTGAGCTGAGATCACGCCACTGCACTCCAGCCTGGGTGACAGAGTGAGACTCCATCTCAAAAAAAGTAAAATAAAATAAAATAAAAATAAACGATCTGAGCATAGTGGCGTGGTACCTGTAGTCCCAGCTATAGGGAGGCTGAGGCAGGGGAGGATCACTTGAGCCCAGCAGGTCGAGGCTGCAATGAGATCACACCACTGTGCTCCAACCTGGGTGACAGAGTAAGATCCTGTCCCCTAACCGCCCCCCAGAAAAGAAAGCAATCATTGCCATTGAGCCAGCAGCCTGTATGAACAGACAACTCCATGAGGCCTCCTGTGAGGATGTGGACCTGTGCAGAGGAGGGGCTGTTACTCTCCCCGTTCACAGATGGGGAGACTGAGGCCTGCAGGGATGAGGGCAAGGCTGAGTGGGGAACCCTGAGCTGAGCTTTGTCTCTCCCACCTCTTCACTGGCCCATCCCCTCTAGGGTGGGACCAGGTCTGGGAGGGAGGGGCTGTGGGGATGTCCCCACCTCCAGCATCACGGGGTGGCTGGGGGTGCAGAGCCAGGTGTATGCCATGGTGTTGGTGACAAGCCTGCTGGGGCCTCTATCCCGTCACCGCCCCCCCCACCATCCACTTCCCCGGACCCCTGGAGAGCAACCTTATCTGGAGCTGTTCAGAAAGAGGCCAGGAAGGGGTTGCCATGGGAACGGGGCCTCTGCGTGAGCCTCGGGCTCCTAATGGCTGCAGTGTGGGGTGCGTGACCTGTGAGGGGGGTCGTTAGCGCTGCAGACTGGGGGTCTTTTGCTGCAGGACACCCTCACCCCACTATGGGCCCTGGGATGGGGCTGGGCCTCCGGGCGGCCTGCAGATAGGGGACAGCAGTGACGTGGCTAGACAGGGTCCTGTGGCACTCCCTACATGGGGCTGTGTATGTTGGCGGTCAGCAGGGCCGACTTGGACGCTGATCCCAGCCATGACACGTCCATGTTAGTCTTGTGACCTGGGTGTGTTTCTTTATCTCCCTATGCCTCTGCTTCCTCATCTGGAAGATAGGGATGAGGGCTGGGATCTGCCTCCTGGGTTGATGGTGATTGAGTTCATGTGTGCAAAGTGGCCTGGTGCCCTGCTGGGCACAGGGACAGCCTTTGTTTATCCACTTTGTCTTATTTTTTACTTTTATTTTATTTTTTTATTTTTATTTTATTTTATTTTATTTATTTGATGGAATCTGGCTCTGTCGCCAAGGCTGGAGTGCAGTGGTGTGATCTCCGTTCGCTGCAACCTCCGCCTCCCAGGTTCAAGCGATTCTCCTGCCTCAGCCTTCTGAATAGCTGGGATTACAGGCGCCCGCCACCACGCCCAGCTAATTTTTGTATTTTTAATAGAGACAGGGTTTCACCATGTTAGCCACTCTGGTCTTGAACTTCTGACTTTGGGTGATTCGCCCACCTCGGCCTCTCAAAGTGCTGGGATTCTAGGCGTGAGCCACCGTGCCCGACCTGAGTTTACTTCTCTTTTTTTCAGTCTTTCCTTCTTTCTTTCTACCCTTTCTCTCTTTCTTTCTTTTTTTGGAGACAGGGTCTCACTCTGTTGCCCACGTTGGAGTTCAGTGGTTCTGTCATGGCTCACTGCAGCCTTTAGAACACAGATAGTGTTCAAGAAGCAGAATAGCTGTGTGGAATCGAGAGCGTGATGGAGCAGAGGTGGTCGGGGGGGCTTCCTGGAGGAGGTGGCACTTGAAGCTGAGCTCTGATGGTGGAGGTCCAGGTGGTGGGAATGGTGTGTGTGTGGCCCAGAGGTGGGGAAGGGATGAGTGTGACATGTGCAGAGAGAGTGGGGCACCCTTGAGAGGCCAGCCAGGTCCCCACTTGGCCCCGTGGGGTGACAGATGGGACCAGGATTAGAGCAGATGGGGGGACCACAGAGTGAGGAGGGTAGAGCAGGAGCCTGGCAGGGGTAGGGGACAGAGGGCTCACTATATCTCTTCAGAGGCCAACCACATTTGCAGGGAGCAGCTTGGGGCTGTGGCCCTTGAGGCCCTGAGGGTGGCAGGTGCTTTGAGAGGGGCCTGGCAAGTCGAGTGGCTTCGGTGGCAGGTGGCGCCCGGGATGGAAGCCCCGAGACCATTCGCAGTGACAGCCGGGACAGTCGGGGGCACAGAGGACTTGGGGCTGAGCACAGGCTGCACGCTCAGTGCCTGCCTCTTCTGGGGGCACCGGGAGAGCCCTGTGCTCAAAGCTTGTCCCAGACTCCAGGAGGAGCCGGGGGCGTGAGGGTGGCCCCTTCAGGTGGCTGAGCCTCTGGGATTCTGTAAGCTGGGACGGCTGTCTCCCCTGGGAGAGGGAAGCTTGAGCTCTTGACTCGATTTCTCAGCATAGCTGTGGGACTCTGGGGTGGCCCTCCGTTGTCCCAGTCCTGCCCGAGACCTGTCACCGCCCTTCTGGGCCTCAGTTTCCCCATGAGGTCCCCAGGCAGGGCCCCTTTCAGTCCTAAGGGGTGCCTTGTGAGCTCAGGTTCTGCTTTGATACAGGAGCTACACTGATGTTGGAGGTCCAGGGGGCCCTGGAGGCCCATGTCCAGCCGCCCTCATCGACATGCCCCTCGCGGTGCTGGGCTGCTCAGCTGTCCCTCCACACACTCGGTCCTGCAGGCGTCTGGGCCGGCATGACTGTGTCCCTCTCTGGGTTCCTCTCTTCTGCTTCTGGGACTGGAGGATTCCCACCTTCCTCCGGGCTAATTTTTTATGTTTTTGTAGAGATGGGGACTCACTGTGTTCCCCAGGTTGGTCTCAAACTCCAGTGATCCTCCCACTTCGGCCTCCCAAAGTGCTGGGATTACAGGTGTGAGCCATTCTGCTGGGCCTGGGGCACTGCTCATTAGGAGCTCCCGGTATTTGGGGGTGTGGGAAGGGAGAGATGAGAGGAGAAGCTTGATTCCAAGGTTCCTCACCCATTAGGGTCATGGCTGTGGGGCCGCTGTAGACCCCAGCTAGGGCAGCTGGGTGGGGACCTTGTCTCCAGCAGAAGGATGGTGTCTCTGTGCTGGTGGCTGAGCCCCTGACACTGCTGATGGCCGGTATCTGCCCGCAGTAGCCCTGGGTAGGAGGACCTAGCTCCCAGCCCACCGCTCTTCCTGGCAGCCCTGGGAAGGCTGGCCCTGAGGGGAGTATCAACCATGCCTCAGCCTGTGCGAGTGGCACCCGGGAGCCGACGGGCAGGTTTCCGAGCTGCACACCTGGTGGCCTCTGCCATGGTGTTCAGCTTCCTCCCGTGCCCTCACCTGTCGGTGTGTCCCATCTCAGGCTCGTGGTGTTAAACACTCAAAGGGGCCAGGGCAGGGTGGCAGGGACGAGGAGGGACTGAGAGGGACAGACGGGGCTTCTGCCACTCCACCCCTCCCCGTCCCCTCTCCTCTGGTGACCATCCATGTGCCAGGCCTGGGACTCAGGGGCTGGCCATGGGGAGGGACAGGGATGGGTGAGCCTGGTGGCATCTCCCACTCTGGGGGCCAAGGCCACCCGCTCCACCCAAGTGGATAATGTTCTTTGGGTTTACTTTTCTGTCTTGATTACTTTTTTTTTTTTTTTTTTTTGAGACGGAGTCTCGCTCTGTCGCTCGGGCTGGAGTGCAGTGGCCGGATCTCAGCTCACCGCAAGCTCCGCCTCCCGGGTTTATGCCATTCTCCTGCCTCAGCCTCCTGCGTAGCTGGGACTACAGGCGCCCGCCACCTCGCCCGGCTAGTTTTTTGTATTTTTTTAGTAGAGATGGGGTTTCACAGTGTTAGCTAGGATGGTCTCGATCTCCTGACCTCGTGATCCGCCCGTCTCGGCCTCCCAAAGTGCTGGGATTACAGGCTTGAGCCACCGTGCCCGGCCTCGATTACTTTTTCTTTAGCGTCTGGGTCTTGCTGTGTCACCCAGGCTGGAGTGAAGTGGTGCAATCATGATAGGGAAGCGCTGCAGCCTCGACTTCCCAGGCACAAGCGATCCTCCCACCTCAGCCTCCTGAGTAGCTGGGACTACTGGTGCATGCCACCATGCCCGTCTAAATTATTTGGGTTTTTTTTTTTTGAGATGGAGTCTCGTTTTGTCTGTCGTCTAGGCTAGAATGCACTGGCGCAATCTCGGCTCACTGCAACCTCTGCCTCCTGGGTTCAAATGATTCTCCTGCCTCAGCCTCCCGAGTAGCTGGGATCGCAGGGCACACACCACCACATCTGGCTAATTTTTGTATTTTTTTAGTAGAGATGGGATTTCGCCATGTTGGCCAGGCTGGTCTCGAACTCCTGACCTCAGGTGATCCGCACCCCCTTTGGCCTCCCAAAGTGCTGGGATTACAGGCGTGAGCCACCTGGCGCGGCTAGCCATGTGTATTTAAACTGTCTTGGAACACATAGGCCTGCATGGTTGGGACCACAACCTGGCTTAATGTGACCCAGGTCTGGCTAGTTTTTGGGTTGTGGTTTTTTTTTCCATTTGGACTCTGCCCTATCCTCACCAAACCCCAGCTCAGAATCTGCTTTCCCATCATTAAAACAGCATTAGTGGCTGGGCGCAGTGCCTGTAATCCCAGCACTTTGGGAGGCCGAGGTGGGTGGATCATGAGGTCAGGAGATCGAGACCATCCTGGCTAACACGGTGAAACCCCGTCTCTACTAAAAATACAAAAAAAATTAGCCGGGCGCCGTGGCGGGCGCCTGTAGTCCCAGCTACTCGGGAGGCTGAGACAGGAGAATGGCGTGAACCAGGAGGCGGAGCTTGCAGTGAGCCAAGATCGCGCCACTTTACTCCAGCCTGTGCAACAGAGCGAGATTCCCTCTCAAGTAAAAAAAAAAAAAAAAAAAAAAGTAAAATAGCATTAGCAAGTGCACCTAGCCTCACGTTTCAGTTATGTGACAGGTTTTATGACATTTTCTTACAATATCCATGGCTGTTGGTCTAATTATTGCCACGGTTGCCTGTCTAGGGGACATAGGCCTTTTGGATGGGGAATGACAGAGGGGATGGATGATTCTTGGCCCTGAGAAACCCCGATTGGGGTTTGGGGGAGCTTGGTGTGTCATAAGGAAAGGTGTTGGGGTGAAGACACTTCACAGATGGCTGTGCAGGACTGTTGGGGCTCTGGGGGACCCAGGGAGGGGTGAGGGCAGTGGGACCAGTGGGTCTGGGATAGGCTGGGTGCTGGCTGGGGGCTCACTTCCGCCTGTCCCCCTGCAGGACACGGCCGAGCAGATGAGGACTGCGTGGACGACCGGGCCAGACACAGGGAGGAACGGCTGCTCGGGGCACGGCTGGACCGGGATCAGGAGAAGCTGCTCAGGTGAGGGCGTCGGGGGAGCCTGAGGGTCTGGGGGGTGTCTGGGAGCCCCTCGGGGTGAGGGGCAGCTGGATGACCCCAGGTGAGCTTTGCCCCGTGACCACGGATGCTGTGGTACTGAGAGCGGGAGCTGCCCTGGTCCTCAGCACTGGGCCAGCCCTGCCCAGGCCAGGTGACCCCACGTCCCCTTCCAGTGAGTGTGGAAGGCCCTGGGAGGCCCTTCAGTTCCGAGCGGTGGTTGTCCTGACTCATGGCCTGTTGGCATACAGTTCCTTGGGGCAATCCACCTTCTCCCTCTTGTCCCCTGGGCTGTCCCAGCTGTCGCTGACACCTGTGATCCTCCTTCCAGAGAGAGTAAGGAGCTGGCTGACCTGGCCCGCCTGCACCCTACCAGCTGTGCTCCTAACGGCCTGAACCCCAACCTCATGGTGACGGGGGGCCCGGCGCTGGCGGGCTCGGGTCGCTGGTCTGCTGACCCCGCAGCCCATCTGGCCACGCACCCCTGGTTGCCCCGCTCGGGCAGCACATCCATGTGGCTGGCCGGACACCCCTACGGTGAGTGTGGGGCACAGGGACTCTCCCCTTCTCTGGGGGAGGGGTGGGAGGGGGTGGGTGCAGGACAAGAGCTCAGGGCTGGCTCCTGCCTGCCGTTTCCTGGGGGTCCTGGGCCTGGCCTCCACATTTGTCCGAAGAAGGAATGCTAATGGCTTCTGCCGCGTGGGGCCCGTCTGCCATGCCTGTTTGGGGCAGATGCCCAATGCGGGTGGCTCTGTGAGGTTCTTTGCAGCCAGCCAACACCCCTGTCCCTTGGCTTCCCCACTGGAGGCCCCAGGAGGTTCAGGACTTGGGAGATGGTGCTGGGCTGGGGCCGCCTGGGGACAAACCGCCTGGAGTCCCCCAGTGCTGACTCAGGCCTGGGCTTCTCCTCCTAGGCTTGGGCCCCCCCTCTCTGCACCAGGGCATGGCCCCTGCGTTCCCACCCGGCCTTGGAGGCTCCCTGCCATCGGCCTACCAGTTTGTCCGGGACCCCCAGTCGGGCCAGCTGGTGGTCATTCCCAGCGATCACCTGCCTCACTTTGGTAAGTGGACCCTCCGTGTGGCCACCGTGGGCCAGGCTGGCCATGCCCAGCGAGACGGGCTCTGATGCCAAGGGCCTCCTGCTGAGGGGTGGCGGCCAGCATATCCGGGATTTGGGGAGGCGGACCGGGGTTCAGAGAGAACATCTGTTGCCAGTGTTATAAAGCCTCGGGGTCTTCGTTGCAATGAGCCCCTGCCCAAAAACTCCATAAAGAGAAGCAAGACAGGCAGCCCTGGGTGGGGGCTGGGATATCCCCTACCTGGCGCCACCGTCTCTTTGAATCCACCTCGAAGACCGCTGAAGGCCGGGCGCGGTGGCTCAAGCCTGTAATCCCAGCACTTTGGGAGACCGAGGCGGGCGGATCACGAGGTCAGGAGGTCGAGACCATCCTGGCTAACACAGTGAAACCCCGTCTCTACTGAAAAATACAAAAAAACTAGCCGGGCGAGGTGGCGGGCGCCTGTAGTCCCAGCTACTTGGGAGGCTGAGGCAGGAGAATGGCGTGAACCCGGGAGGCGGAGCTTGCAGTGAGCTGAGATCCGGCCACTGCGCTCCAGCCTGGGCGGCAGAGGGAGACTCCGTCTCAAAAAAAAAAAAAAAAAAAAAAAAGACAGCTGGGAGGGGCCGGAGAAGGCGTTCCCTGGCTCCTCCCAGTGGCCCTCTTACAGGTCTGCATGCTGACCTGCTCTGGTTGTCAGGCTGTGGGGACATCCCATCCCGGGTGTGGGCAGGGCTG
Source organism: Piliocolobus tephrosceles (assembly GCF_002776525.5). Classification (NCBI taxonomy): domain Eukaryota; kingdom Metazoa; phylum Chordata; class Mammalia; order Primates; family Cercopithecidae; genus Piliocolobus; species Piliocolobus tephrosceles. The sequence goes on along the minus strand of NC_045441.1, from coordinate 5,332,861 downwards.
TGTTCCTGGGCCTGGGGTGCATACGTGGCCTATGGAGGACAGGACAAGCTTCCTGCCCCTAGGGGGCAGCCGGGACCCTGCAGAACCCAGCTCCCCGCTGTGTGGGTGGCCCCTCTCTGGCCTCGGCTTCCCCTCTGTAAATAGGCATGGTGGTGCAGCATCAGGCCGCAGGTGCAGCACACTGTCTGTGTCCCCGCAGCGGAGCTGATGGAGCGGGCCACCGTGCCACCCCTCTGGCCTGCCCTGTACCCGCCAGGCCGCAGCCCTCTGCACCATGCACAGCAGCTGCAGCTCTTCTCGCAGCAGCACTTCCTGCGGCAGCAGGAGTTCCTGTACCTGCAGCAGCAAGCGGCCCAGGCCTTGGAACTGCAGAGGAGCGCCCAGCTGGTGGTGAGTCGGGGAGGATGAGGCGCACTTCCTCTGGGGGCCCCATGGATGATGAGGCAGACGAGTCAGCCAGCAGAAACTCCAGACAGTTACAGGGAGGGAGAAAACAGCAGAGGGGCAGGTGGTCAGGGAGGGCTTCCTGGTGGAGGCAGCACTGGAACAGAGACCTGGAACCGTCTGTGGAAGAGCTCTCCAGGCAGAGGGAGCTGTGAACAGAGGTAGATGGAGCCTGGAAGGGCAGGGTGCAGGAACAAGGGGGAAACCAAGGCAGAGAGGTGGCCTTGGGGACTGGGGAAGGGTGATTGGACGCTGAAGGAGTCCAGTGGGCTCCCGCTGTTGCCTGAGCCCAGCCTGGCCTCTTCTCTCCAGGTGGCCTCTCGGAGAGGCACAAGGAGGCCTGGCCAGCTGTCTCCTGATGGCATGGTCCCATAAGATAGGGTACAGGAAGAGTCTGCTCTGGAGGAGTCGGCCCAGGTGGTACATACAGCAAGGAGCTCTCAGAACCCGAGCCCCAGTTCTGAATCTTAGCTCTGTCAGGCCTGGCTGTGTGCTCATGGGGAAGTACCTTTACTTCTCTGGGCTTCAGGTTTCCTCTCCTAGAAACAGATGCTAGCGTTGTGTAGTCCTTGTGTTGCTAAATGTAACTGTTAAGTAATCGGGAGAGTGGCCTGTCTTGGAGTGCTTCATCCTGGTGTTTTTTGTTTGTGCAGTTTTTTTGAAGTGGAGTCTTGCTCTGTTGCCCAGGCTGGAGTGCAGTGGTGCGATCTCGGGTCACTGCAACCTCCACCTCCTGGGTTCAAACGATTCTCCTGCCTCAGCTTCCTGAGTAGCTGGAATTACAGGCGCATGCTGTCTTGCATGGCTAATTTTTTTTTTTTTTTTTTTCCGAGATGGAGTTTCGCTCTTGTTGCCCAGGCTGGAGTGCAATGGCGTGATCTCGGCTCACCGCAACCTCCGCCTCCCAGGTTCAAGCGATTGTCGTGCCTCAGCCTCCAAGTAGCTGAGATTACAGGCACGCGCCACCATGCCCGGCTAATTTTTGAATTTTTAGTAGAGACGGATTTCACCATGTTGGTCAGGCTGGTCTCGAACTTCTGACTTCAGGTGATCCATCCGCCTTGGCCTCCCAAAGCGCTGGGATTACAGGCGTGAGCCACCACGCCCGGCGTGCGTGGCTCATTTTTTTTTGTATTTTTAGTAGAGACGGGGTTTCACCATGTTGGCCAGGCTGTTCTTAAATTCCTGACCTCAGGGGATCCACCTGCCTTGGCCTCCCAAAGTGCTGGGATTACAGGTGTGAGCCACCGTGCCTGGCCCCCCAGTGTGTTTTGTGTATTGACTGACCAGCCCAGGTAGGCATTGGTGGTCATGGAGCTGACTCCCTCCCATTTCCTCATAAAAGACACGCCTGGGCTCCTCCTGCCCACTTTGGGGCATTATGAGACCATAAAATGATGATGCAGTGAAGCAGGAAGGTTGAGCAGGTAGTGAGCACTCCATGAAGGCATCTGTGCCAGTGTCATCGAGGGGTGGCCCCCCTGCCCTGACTGTGAGGGTCCCTGCAGGGCCGGGGACCTGGTGGAGGTCCCCCATCAGCCCTGGTCCAAAGGGGCCCACCAGAGCTCCTCACCCCCAGCCCTGCCTTTTGGGGTTCTGCATGGAATGCTGTGCTTATGACACATGGACTGGGATGGAATGTCCGTCTCCAGCCTGGGAGGGGGTGGGCAGCCTGGACCCCAGGCCCTGCATGAGGTTCTCCTCAGGCTGGGGGACCCTGGGGGGACAGGGCAGGTGCGGGGGTGGGGGAGGGGGGAACTCGTGCTGTGCTGACCCTGCCTGCCGGCTCCTCCCCAGCAGGAGCGGTTGAAGGCACAGGAGCACCGGGCAGAGATGGAAGAGAAGGGGAGCAAGCGGGGCTTGGAGGCTGCGGGCAAGGCTGGCCTGGCCACTGCCGGCCCCGGGCTGCTGCCGCGGAAGCCCCCCGGCCTGGCCGCCGGCCCTGCGGGCACCTATGGCAAGGCTGTGAGCCCACCACCATCACCCCGCGCATCCCCTGTGACTGCCCTGAAGGCCAAGGTCATCCAGAAGCTGGAGGACGTGTCCAAGCCACCCGCCTATGCCTACCCCGCCACCCCCAGCTCCCACCCCACCAGCCCGCCGCCCGCCTCCCCGCCACCCACCCCAGGTATCACCCGCAAGGAGGAGGCTCCCGAGAATGTGGTCGAGAAGAAAGACTTGGAGTTGGAGAAGGAAGCCCCCAGCCCCTTCCAGGCCCTTTTCTCAGGTAGGATGCAGCTGAGACCCTCAGGGTCTCACTCTGGCCCTGGTGCGGTAAAACTGCTCACCCATCTCTTCATTGACCCATTCGGTCGTTCATTGATTCCAACTCCACGGAGCACCTCCTGCATACCAGACCCACCGCTAGACACGGAGACGAACACAGGAGCCCACAGTCACATCCAGCCTCTCCCCGGCCCCTTCTCAGCAGTAGTGTCAGGGAAATGGGCCTAATATTAGAAACTGCTTCAGGACGAGTTGTTCTGAGCTTTCAACCGAGCCACACCTGTCACATACTCAGCATGCAGTCAACGCTAAATTCTACCTTGGTGATGATGGTCCAGGGACGCCCGTTCCGTGGGTCGCACGCACACACCCACTCTTCCCGTCTTCTGCATCAGGTGGCATTGCAGCAGGTGGCTTTGGGGGCTGGGACTGTGTTCTTCCTTCCTGGGGGGTGTTAGGCATGTGAGCGCGTGCTTGGGAGGACTTTGGTTCAAATTCAGATTCTGGCACCAAGGCTGAGTGAGCTCGGGCCAGCGGTGGCAATTATTGAGCTTGGCCTGGCGCCTGTCTCTCCTTTGTCAGTTTCTTTTTGTGTGCCTCCAGCTGCTGGGCTGGGAGTGGTGCAGAGAATCGGGCACACAGCCCTGCTCTCAGGGAGATTATACCTGGGGACAGAACTGGGTTGCTATTCCTTTTTCTTTTTTTTTTTTTTGAGACGGGATCCTCACTCTGTCACGCAAGCTTGTACTGCAGTGGTACAATCACAGCTCACTGCAGCCTTGAACATCTGGGCTCAAGTGATCCTCCTGCCTCAGCTTCCCAAGCAGCTGGGACCACAGGCACGCATCACTGGACTTGGCTATTTATTTATTTTTATTTATTGATTTACTTTTGAGACTGAGTTTCACTCTTGTTGCCCAGGCTGGAGTGCAGTGGCGCAATCTCGGCTCACTGCAACCTCCGCTTCCCAGGTTCAAATGATTCTCCTGCCTCAGCCTCCCTCGTAGCTGGGATTATAGGCATGTGCCACCACACCCAGATAATTTTGTATTTTTAGTAGACACGGGGTTTCTCCATGTTGGTCAGGCTGGTCTCGAACTCTCGATCTCAGGTGATCCACCCACCTCAGCCTCCCAAAGTGCTGGGATTACAGGCGTGAGCCACCACGCCCGGCCAATTTATTTTTTATATTCATACAGCTGTGTCTTGCTTTGTTGCCAAGGCTGATCTTGATCTCCTGGGCTCAAGCAGTCCTCCTACTCTGGCCTCCCGAAGTGCTGGGATTGTAGGCTTGAGCCACTGCAGCTAGCCCTGCTGTTATATTTTGTTTTGTTTTGAGATAGGGTCTGTCACCCAGTCTGAAGTGCAGTGGTGCCATCATAACTCACTGCAGCCTTGATCTCGCAGGCTCAAGTGATCTTTCCACCTTTGCCTCCCAAGTAGCTGGGATTACATAGTGCACCACCAATGACCAGCTAATTTTTTTTTTTGTAGAGATGGAGTCTTGCAGGCCAGGCACAGTGGCTCACGCCTATAATCCCAGCACTTTGGGAGGCCGAGGCGGGTGGATCACCTGAGTTTAGGAGTTTGAGACCAGCCTGGCCA
>NC_045441.1:5244203-5328576 GCF_002776525.5 Piliocolobus tephrosceles | reverse complement strand
CAGCGGCTCACGCCTATAATCCCAGCACTTTGGGAGGCCAAGGCGGGCGGATCACGAGGTCAGGAGATGGAGACCATCCTGGCTAACATGGTGAAACCCCATCTCTACTAAAAATACAAAAAAGAAAAACAATTAGCCAGGTATGGTGGCGGGTGCCTGTAGTCCCAGCTACTTGAGAGGCTGAGGCAGGAGAAGGGCGTGAACCCAGGAGGCGGAGCTTGCAGTGAGCTGAGATCGTGCCACTGTACTCCAGCCTGGGTGACAGAGCGAGACTCCATCTAAAAAAAAAAAATTGGCCAGGCGTTATGGCTCATGCTCATGCCTGTAGTCCTAGCTGCTCGTGAGGCTGAGGCAGGACAATCGCTTGAATCCAAGAGGCACAAGTTGCAGTGAGCCGAGATGGCGCCATTGCATTCCAGTCTGGGCAACAAGAGTGAAATTCCCTCTCCAAAAAAAAAGAGAATGGGGTCTCATTTTTGCCCAGACTGGTCTTGAACTTCTGAACTCAAGCAATCATCCCACTTTAGCCTCCTAAAGTGCTGGGATTACAGGCGTGGCCCACTACATCTGGCCTTGCTGTTACATTTTGAACAACTGCTTTAATGGGGTGGAGCAGCAGGTGCGTGGGGAGTGGAGGCCAGGCCACACAGTTGTGTGGGTAAAGGCAGTTGTAGGCCTTTGCAGACCTCATGAAGTGTTTGCTTCTGGTCTAGCCTTGTGCTGGGTGTGGAGTGGGAAAGGGACGAGAGAGACAACTGTGGTTCTTTGCCTTCAAGACCACAAGACCCTGGGGACAGGAAGGTGGCTGATTTTTCACTGTGGGGCCACTGCATGGCCCTGGGGTCTCTGAGATCCCACCTAGAACAGCTCCCAGCCCTGCAGCTGGGTGAGCAGAGGGCGGCTGTGTCCCGGGTCTCTGGGGTGGTGGGCGGTGTCAATGGGGACATGGGATATGAGATCCTAGGGCTCCCATGCTGACCCCTGTGTTCTTGGCAGATATCCCGCCCAGGTACCCGTTCCAAGCCCTGCCACCACACTACGGGAGGCCCTACCCTTTCCTGCTGCAGCCCACGGCAGCTGCCGACGCGGATGGCCTGGCCCCGGACGTGCCGCTCCCGGCTGATGGGCCCGAGCGCCTGGCACTCTCACCCGAAGACAAGCCCATCCGCTTGTCGCCCTCCAAGATCACAGAGCCGCTGCGGGAGGGCCCGGAGGAAGAACCGCTGGCTGAGCGGGAGGTGAAGGCAGAGGTGGAGGACATGGATGAGGGCCCCACAGAGCTGCCGCCTCTGGAGTCGCCACTGCCACTGCCCGCCGCGGAAGCCATGGCTGCCCCCAGCCCCACAGGGGGTTGTGGAGGTGGCCTGTTGGAGGCCCAGGCACCGAGTGCCACCGGGCAGAGCTGCGCGGAGCCTCCCGAGTGCCCAGACTTTGTGGAGGGGCCTGAACCACGGGTGGATTCCCCGGGCCGGACAGAACCCTGCACTGCCACCCTGGACCTGGGGGTGCAGTTGACACCCGAGACGCTGGTGGAGGCCAAGGAGGAGCCGGTGGAGGTGCCTGTGGCAGTGCCCGTGGTGGAGGCAGTGCCCGAGGAAGGCCTGGCGCAGGTGGTGCCAAGCGAGTCCCAGCCCACCCTAGAAATGTCCGACTGTGACGTGCCCGCTGGGGAGGGACAGTGCCCGAGCCTGGAGCCCCAAGAGGCTGTGCCTGTACCTGGCAGCACCTGCTACCTGGAAGAGACAAGCTCTGACCAGTTCCTGCCCAGTCTAGAGGACCCACTGGCTGGCATGAACGCCCTGGCGGCAGCTGCGGAGCTGCCCCAGGCCAGGCCTCTGCCCTCCCCGGGTGCTGCTGGAGCCCAGGCCTTGGAGAAGCTGGAAGCAGGCGAGAGCCTTGTCTTGGAGCAGAGCTTCCTGCACGGCATCACCCTGCTGAGTGAGATCGCAGAGCTGGAGCTGGAGAGGAGGAGCCAGGAGATAGGTGAGAGTGCGCGACCTCTGAGTTCTGCAGATTTGTGAATTTTATTTTTGTGGCGACAGGGTCTTGCTATGTTGCCCAGACTGGAGTGCAGTGGCACAGTCTTAGCTGTCTGCAGCCTCAAACTCCTGGGCTCAAGTGATCTTCCCTCCCCAGCCTCCCAAGCAGCGTGGGCTACAGGCATCCCCCACCCTGCCCAGCTAACTTTTTAAAAGTTTTTTTTTTTTTTTTTAAAAGAGATGGGGTCTTGCTCTGTTGCCCAGTCTGGTCTCAAACTCCTGGACTCAAGCGATTTTTGCCTGCCTCAACCTCCCACAGTACTGGGATTATAGATGTGAGCCGCTGTGCCCGACCCCTTAAACGTTTTTTTATAAGATTTTTAAATTATGAAAAACCGGGAATGTGGTTTATTCATATTCTTTTTTTTAAACAATTGTGGTAAGATACACATAACAAAATGTTCCATCTCAGGCATTTTTAAGCGTCCTGTTGAGTGGCATGTTAAGTGTGTTCGCACTGTGCAGCTGGTCTGTGGGTTTCCTGGTGGCGAAATTTCGCATTCTATCAATGGTGTGTTTTAGCAGGATTTCTTGGGTTGCAAGGAACAGAAACTCTTATTTAAATTGGTTTAGGTAGGAGAGAATTAATTGGCTCTTGGAACTGAAGTCCAGCAGTAATTAGCTAATTTCAGGTATGGCTGGATCTAGGTGTTCAAGCCAAGAAACCAAGTTTCTCTTCTCCTACACAGCCCCCTCCCTAGTCTCTCTCTCTGTGTCCCTGTCTCCTTCCCTCTTGCTGTTCAACTTTTCTCTCTGTTGGCCTCATTCAAGGCCAACTTACTGTCCCTTAATTGTCTTCATTGGGTTGGGGGGCGTGGTCTGTCAATTCCTCCCAGATTTCTGGGTCTGCTTAGCAGCCTCACGAAAGAGGCCACCTCTTTCTTCCTAGCTTTGGCAAAAACACTGAGATTCACTCTCACAGGCTGACTGCGGTTCATGCTTTTTTTTTTTTTTTTTTTTTTTTTTTTCTGAGACAGTCTCCCTCTATCACCCAGGCTGGTGTGCAGTGGCATCATCTCGGCTCACTGCAGCCTCCTCTCTCCTGGGCTCAAGTGATTCTCCTACTTCAGCCTCCTGAGTACCTGGGATTACAGGCGTGCACCACCACGCCTGGCTATCTTTTTGTATTTTTAGTGGAGATGGGGTTTCACCATGTTGGCCAGGCTGGTCTCGAACTCCTGACCTCTAATGATCCACCCGCCTTGGCCACCCAAAGTGCTGGGATTACAGGCGTCAGCCACCATGCCCGACCATTTTACTTAAAATGTTATTAAACAGTTTTCAAAGTTGTGGGTTTAAATTAAATTTTTTTTTTTTTTACAAAAAGTAGAGATGGGGTTTCTCTGTGTTGGCCAGGCTGGTCGCGAACCCCTGACCTCAAGTGATTTTTCCCACCTTGGCCTTCCAAATTGCTGGGATTACAAGCATGAGCTGCCAGCTTAAAACTGTGGTTAAAAAAAAAAATCATTGTTTTAGGGACTGCCCAATTTTCTGCCCGGTGGTGGCCCTGGCCCTCGATGACCCAGTCTTAGATGGTCAGGCATTTTCATTTGCTTTAAAACAATGTTTATTTATTTATTTTTTTCTGTTGCAAATAACGTGATGGTTATCCTTGAAGAAAAAAAATCTTTGTCCATAACTGTGAATTGCCTTGGATTATATGCCCAGAGGTAGAACTGTTGGGTCCAAACAAGGCCACATTTTTCAAGGCTTTCTGATTGTCATGGTCAGATGACCCTCAAGGAAGCCTGGAGAAGCCACGCTCCCATTGGCTTGTGTGAGCAACGCCCCTTCCCCACTGGGCGGCGGTTGTCCTAAAGTTCATTGCTGCTTTTCTCTCACTAAAATAGTTCAATAGAAACTTTTTTTTTTTGGTAGAAGAAAATCAAAATTCCCTTGGTCGGCTGGGCGTGGTGACTCACGCCTGTAATCCCAGCATTTTAGGAGGCCGAGGCGGGCAGATCATCTGAGGTCAGGAGTTCGAGACCAGCCTGTCCAACATGGTGAAACCCCCGTCTCTACTAAAAATACAAAAATTAGCCAGGCACAGTGGCGGGCACCTGTAGTCCCAGGTACTCGGAAGGCTGTGGCAGTAAAATCACTTGAACCTGGGAGGCAGAGGTTGCAGTGAGCCGAGATTGTACCACTGCACTCCAGCCTGGGCAACAAGAGTGGAACTCAATCTCAAAAAAAAAAAAAAAAAAAATTGCCTTGGTCTTCCTACCTGGTACTGGGTTGTGTGTGTGTGTGTGTGTTAATTTTTTTTGGGACAGAATCTCATTCTGTTGCCCGGGGGCTGGAGTGCAGTGGTGTGATCTTGGCTCACTGCAACCTCTGCCTACTGGGTTCAGGTGATTCTTCTGCCTCAGCCTCCCAAGTAGCTGGGATTACAGGCGCATGCCACCATGTCCAGCTAATTTTTGTATTTTTAGTAGAGATGGGGTTTCGCCATGTTGGCTGTGCTGGTCTTGAACTCCTGGCCTCAAGTGATCTGCCCGCCTCGGCCTCCCGAAGTGCTGGGATCACAAGTGTGAGTCACTGCACCCAGCCCAGAATTCTCCACCCTATTAGGACACCAGCCTTACGGAATTAAGGCCCACTGTCATGACTTGAACTTGACCACCTCTGCAAAAGCCCTGTCTCCCAGAGGTCACCTTCTGAGGTTACGGGGGTGGAGTTAGGACTCTCACATATTAAATTAGTGGGGATCTGACTGAACCCCTCACTGCTGGCCTTGAGGCCACTTGGGCATCCCTTGTCTGATGAGTTAAGAGCTTCGGGAAAATAGGTTTGTGGGAGGGTGAAGGAGGTGACACAGTTGTACCTTGGTCCCCTCCTGGAGAACAGAGCAGCCCTCCATCCTTACCTGACGTTGTAGACGCTTACGTCTCGCAGGAACTTGAGGCGGGGGTAGGTGGCGCCGAGACATCACTGTGGGGTGTGGGCCAGACGGTTTCAATCTAACATCAGCCTTTGGGAGCTGATCAGGTTTGCGGCTTTGTGGCCTCAGTTTCCCTAAAGATACAAGAAGAGCAGCTGGGCGCAGTGGCTCACGCCTGGAATCCCGGCACTTTGGGAGGCCAATGCGGGCGGATCGCTTGAGGTCAGGAGTTCGAGACCAGCCTGGCCAACATGACGAAACCCTGTCTCTACTAAAAATAAAATTAGCTGGGCATGGTGACACATACCTGTAATCCCAGCTACTTGGGAGACTGAGGCAGGAGAATTGCTCGAACCCAGGAAGCGGAGGTTGCAGTGAGCCGAGATTGTCACTGCACTCCAGCTTGGCCGAGAGTGAGATGACAGAGTGAGATTCTGTCTCAAAAAAAAAAAAAGATGGCCGGGCGCGGTGGCTCAAGCCTGTAATCCCAGCACTTTGGGAGGCCGAGACGGGTGGATCACGAGGTCAGGAGATCGAGACCATCCTGGCTAACCCGGTGAAACCCCATCTCTACTAAAAAATACAAAAAACTAGCTGGGTGAGGTGGCGGGCGCCTGTAGTTCCAGCTACTCCGGAGGCTGAGGCAGGAGAATGGCGTAAACCCGGGAGGCGGAGCTTGCAGTGAGCTGAGGTCCGGCCACTGCACTCCAGCCTGGGCGACAGAGCGAAAAAACGTCTCAAAAAAAAGAAAAGATATAAGAAGAACAAAACAAGTATTCTCAACTAGGGGTGATTTTGTTCCCCCAGGAGACATTGGCAACCACAGTTTTGGTTGTCACAGCTTCAGGGGAGCATTACTGCCATCTAGTGGGTAAAGGCAGGGACTCAGCAAGACACCCTACAGTGAAGGCAGAGGACAGCCCTCAGCAGAGATGCGAATGAATAGTGAAATGTGAATGGTGCCAAGGATGCGAATGAATAGTGAAATGTGAATGGTGCAATGCTGCCCCTCAGCAGCATCGTTAGTCATGTCTGTCTCTGGAACTTTGCCAATAGAGAATATGGTTCTCGGTTCACCACAGTCTCTGCCTTCCGGGTTCAAGCGATTCTCCTGCCTCAGCCTCCTGAGTAGCTAGCACTACAGGCATGCGCCACCATGCCCGGCTAATTTTTTGTATTTTTAGTAGAGATGGGGTGTCTCCATGTTGGTCAGGCTAGTCTTGAACTCCTGACCTCAGGTGATCCGCCCACCTTGGCCTCCCAAAGTGCTGGGATTACAGGTGTGAGCCTCCGTGCCCAGCCAAAAATTGATATTTTAGATCACAAAGAAAATGTCAGCTGGGCATGGTGGCTCACGTTTGTAATCCCAGCACTTTGGGAGGCTGAGGCAGAAGGACTGCTTGTGGCCAGGAGTTTAAGACCTGCGCGGGCAACATAGCGAGACCTCGTCTGCATTAAAAAAATGAAATGTCAATGAAAAAATTGTAATAGGACTCATTTAAATTTGGTGGAGACCAAAGCAAGATCTCTGTGGTTGAAGCATCCTTTCTGGAGGGTGGGGGGAGTATTTATCAGAGAGAGAGAACTGCACATACCTGGTCATATTCATCACATTGGTGAGACTTTTCCTACCACATGTGTCCCAGCTATGTGCCCATGTGCTCCTATTACAAAAAGATACGAGGCCGGACACGGTGGCTCACGCCTGTAATCTCAGCACTTTGAGAGACTGAGGTGGGAGGATCAGTTGAGCCCAGGATCTCTACAAAAAATACAAAAACTAGCCGGGTGTGGTGGCATGTGCCTGTGGTCCCAGCTACTCAGGAGGCTGAGGCAGGGTGATTGCGTGAGCCTGGGAGCTTGAGGCTGTGGTGATGTGTGATGGTGAACTCCAGCCTGGGGCACAGAGTGAGACCCTATCTTTAAAAAAAAAAAAAAAAAAAGGGAAGAACCTAAATGCCGTGAATGGGAGATGACTGACTTGGATGAATCAAAACTCCCCGCATGATTCTGCGTAAGCTCCTTCTTTGCACGTTTGACCATTTAAAATTGCTGACATTCCAGTGTTTTTGACCTTTAGAGATGGCAATTTTTATAAGGTTCAAGCTGATAATAATGAGGTAAATGTTTGCTTTGTGCTGAGAGAAGACATTAAGCAGAAAAAAAGCAAAGTGCGATACAGTGTTGAGATTTTTTATTTTTTTTCTGAAACAGTCTCCCTCTGTCGCCCAGGCTGGAGTGCAGTGGGGCTGTCATGGCTCCCCAAAACCTCTGCCTCCAAGGTTCAAGCGATTCTCGTGCCTCAGCCTCCCAAGTAGCTGGGATTACAGGTGGTCACCACCGCATCCAGCTAATTTTTGTATTTTTAGTAGCGGGGAGGTTTTACCATGTTGGCCAGACTGGTCTCAAATTCCTGGCCTCAAGCTGTCCACCCACCTCGGCCTCCCAAAAGTGCTGGGATTACAGGCATGAGCCACCGTGCCCAGCCTGAGGTGTGTGTGTGTGTGTGTGTGTGTGTGTGTGTGTGTGTGTGTGTGTACGTTTTTTCTTTGAGACAGGCTTGCTATGTTGCCTGGGATGGAGTGCAGATGTGATCGTGGCTCACTACAGTCTCACCTTCCTGGGTGCAAGTGATCTTCCTGCCTCAGCCTCCTGAGTAGCTGGGACTGCAGGCACCCAGTTGACATTTATATATATATATTTTGAGCTGGGGTCTCACTCTGTTGCCCAGGTTGGAGTGGCTCAATCTCAGCTCACTGCAACTTCTGCCTCCTGAGTTTAAGCAGTTATGCCTCAACCCCCGAATAGCTGCAACTACAGGTGCTTGCCACCATGCCCAGTTAATTTTTGAATTTTTAGTAGAGACAGGGTTTCACCATGTTGGCTAGACTGGTCTTAAAACTGCTCACCTCAAATTGTCTGCCTGCCTTGGCCTCCCAGAGTGCTGGGATTACAGGTGTGAGCCACCGCACCTGGCTTAGTTTTATATTTTAAAGGGTGCTCGTGGATGTCATGTGCATTTGAATATGCATAATCATTTCTGGAACTGTCTTCTGGAAACTGCACCCACAGTGGCCTCCCAAGGGAGGGACCTATGTGTTGTAGAAGGAAGGAAGAAGGCTGTCTTTTTTTTTTTAACACCTTTCTGCTTGGTTTGTGTTTTTCATCCTGGACTTTTTTCTGATTATAAGAGCCATGTATATTAGCTATGGAAAAATGTACATACAAATAAGTGAAAGGAGAGCTGTACTGCTGGGAAGTACCGTTCGACCTTTGGAGGCCCTCCCTCTGGAGGCTTTGCTGTGCCCAGTGTACTCTGGGAATAGAGCATAGGGTTCTGTGGTGGGCGTGCTGCCTTCTCTCCTGTTCTATTGATTGACTGATTGAGATGGAGTCTCGCTCTGTCGCCCAGGCTGGAGTGCAGTGGTGCCATCTCGGCTCACTGCGTTTCACCGTGTTAGCCAGGATGGTCTTGATCTCCTGGCCTCATGATCTGCCTGCCTCGGCCTCCCAAAGGGCTGGGATTACAGGCGTGAGCCACCACATCTGGCCAATTTTGTTTTTTGTTTTTTTGGTTTTTTTTTTTTTGAGACAGAGTCTTGCTCTGTCGCCCAGGCTGGAGTGCAGTGGCCGGATCTCAGCTCACTGCAACCTCCGCCTCCCGGGTTCACGCCATTCTCCTGCCTCAGCCTCCCGAGTAGCTGGGACTACAGGCGCCCACCACCTCGCCCGGCTAGTTTTTTGTATTTTTAGTAGAGACGGGATTTCACCGGGTTAGCCAGGATGGTCTCGATCTCCTGACTTCGTGATCCGCCCATCTCGGCCTCCCAAAGTGCTGGGATTACAGGCTTGAGCCACCGCGCCCAGCCCTGGCCAATTTTTTTTTTTTTTTTTGGAGATGGAGTCTGGCTCTATCGGCCAGGCTGGCTTGCAGTGGTGCAAACTCAGCTCACTGCAACTTCTGCCTCCTGGGTTCAGGCGGTTCTCCCACCTCAGTCTCCTGAGTAGCTGGGATTCCAGGTGTGTGCCACTACAGCCGGCTAGTTTTTGTTATTTTTAGTAGAGGTGGGGTTTCACCGTTTCCGTATGTTGGCCAGGCTGGTCTTGAACTCTCGGCCTCAGGTGATCCGCCCGCCTAAGCCAGCCAAAGTGCTGGGATTACAGGCATGAGCCAGTGTGCCCGGCCTTCTCTTCCGTTCTTGTTGAGAGATGCTCAGGACTTCCGGCATGTCACAAAGGCCTCTGTCCACTCAGCACCTTGGGGGATGGGCGCGTGTGGCCTGGGGCCTGTGCTTGCTCTGGGCCTTGGCATCCCCGTTTGGGGTCGGGTTGGGGGGTGGCGGCAGCGCCCTGTTATCTGCCTCCTGTCTGCAGGTGTGGAGCGGGCCCTGGTGGCCCGGCCCTCACTGGAGAGTTTGCTGGCAGCAGGCAGCCACATGCTGAGGGAGGTGCTGGATGGGCCTGTAGTGGACCCGCTCAAGAACCTGCGGCTCCCGCGGGAGCTGAAGCCCAACAAGAAGTACAGCTGGATGCGCAAGAAGGAGGAGCGGGTGAGCGGCCGGCTGCTTCCTCCCTGGGGCCCGCGGGCTGAGGCCGGGTGGGAGTCCCCTCCGTGGAGGTGCCCTTCTGCTCGGGGCGTGGCTGGCTTTGGCGCCAGAGAGGGCTGAGCTACATTCAGCTCCTTGTGCTGACATGCTATGTGGTCCCAGGCAAGTGGTTGCTCATCTCGGGGACTCAGTTTACCCATCTGCTAGCATGTCAGGCACATCATACAGGTCGTGGTGTGATCCACTGGCAAGAGAGTAGCCCAGGGTCACATGTAGCTCTGGGCTTAGGTGTCCACGGGGCCTGGGGCCGCAGCATCCCCTCACTGAGCCTCCGTTTATAAATGACACAATGGCCCTCGCTGATGGAGCAGGCGTCATACACAAGCGCTGTGCTTCAGGCATGCCATCTAGTTGAGCACTGCCACAGCCCCACAGAGCCAGCACAGCGTCCTTTGCCTATGATGAGGCCATGGCCTCAGTCAGGAGGTGGCAGCGGTGGGACTCGAACCCCAGCTCCCAGTGCCGTCTCCCCTTCCTCGGGGCACCTGGGTGGGCGGTGGGCGTCCTTGGGCAGTGGCATCCTCACCTGCTCCTCCTCTCCCGGTTCTTCCCCCAGATGTATGCCATGAAGTCTTCCCTGGAGGACATGGATGCCCTGGAGCTGGACTTCCGGATGCGGCTGGCCGAGGTCCAGCGCCAGTACAAGGAGAAGCAGCGTGAGCTGGTGAAGCTGCAGCGCCGCCGGGACTCCGAGTGAGTGTGCCCCCCGCCCGCCCCTTGGGGCCCCCGCCCTGGCCCGCCAGGCCCCCAGGCGCGCAGCAGCCGTCGAGGTGTGCGTGGACCCGACGCCATGTGTGCATCGTGTGCCCGTTCTCCACGTCCCGCCCGACCCCCAGCGTCACAGCCAAGCGTGTGATTCTTTTTAAGGGACAGGCGCGAGGAACCCCATAGAAGCTTGGCACGCAGAGGCCCTGGCAGGCCGCGGAAACGGACCCACGCCCCGAGCGCCCTGTCGCCCCCCCGCAAGAGAGGGAAGAGCGGCCACAGTAGCGGAAAGTAAGGCTGGCCCCTCGGTGGGTCGGGGACTGGCACACAGCTTGAGGGGAGGAGCCCGGGCCCCACGCGGGGCCTGCCTCGGGGTACTGGGGGACCTCGCGTCCCTCAGACTCTGACCCACCTGCAGCATTGGCCCTCGGGGAGCACGGACTGTGCTGCCCGGGCCAGGAGGGAGCAAGGCCAGTGCTGAGCTGGATGGATGGCTCCTGCGACAGATTTTTCCCATGTCCTAACCCAGCGCTTCACCTGTCTTCCTGCCACGCCTACCTCCTCACGCCTAGGGCCTAATTCCTCCTCTTTTCCATGAGCCTTCTCCCTGCGGAAGGACCCGCTGGGCTGCCAGCCTTGCTTGCTGGGACGGACTGTGACCCGGCTGTCGCTCGGTCTCCGCCATGCCGGACCTGCTGGCTTGCCCCCGAGACCAGGGCTGGCTCCTTCTGGCACTTGGGGACAAGCTCCTCCTCCTCGGGTGGTGGTCGCAGCCTTGTGGGGCGCCTGTGTGGGTCTTCTGGAACGCCAGCTGGAACGAGAGCTTTTCCCGCAGGGCAAGGCGTGCACAGAAAAGATGTTCATCCTTCCCTCGGTGTCTGTAGCAGGAGCGGAAAGGGGCCCGTCGAGGAAAGGGGTCGGAGTGTTCTGAGCCTGGGACAGGAGGGTGGGGTAGACGCTAGGTGGCTCAAGACCTGCCCTGAGGAAGCAGAAGGAGCCGGGGGGGGGGCCTTCGGAGGGCACAGGAGAGGCAGTAGGAAGGCCACAGGTCTTCTCAGGATAAAACAGCTCCAACGCCCCCATGTCTTGCATTTAATATCCTTGGATGTTTCTGACCGAAGAGGGGATGGAGAGTGGTAGAAATCTCCCTCACCGGCCGCAGCAGGGGCAGGGAGAGTTTCCTGGAGAAGACAGCAGGAGGCTGTGGCCACCAGCAGCGTGGTGGTCAGGGGTGTGGCCTGCACTGGTTAAATTTCCTATTCTTGAGTCCCAGCACCATCCCTTAGTGTGACTGACCTCAGGCCAGGTGTTTGCTTTTCTGAGCCTATTTTCTCATCTATAAAAAAATTAAGTACGCAGGTTGGCCACGGTGGCTCACGCCTATAATCCCAACACTTTGGGAGGCCACCGAGGCAGGCGGATCACTTGAGATCAGGAGTTTGAGACCAGCCTGGGCAACATGGAGAAACCCCATCTCTACTAAAAATACAAAAATTAGCCGGGCGTGGTGGTGTGTGCCTGTAGTCCCAGCTATTCGGGAGGCTGAGGTGGGAGAATTGCTTGAACCTGGGAGGCAGAGGCTGCAGTGAGCTGAAATTGAGCCACTGCACTGCATCCTGGGCAACAGAGTGAGACTCCATCCAAAAAATAAAAAATAAAGTACAGCAGCACCAAACGTTTGTGGCCAAGAGATATGTCACTAACAGGGCAAGACACACAGTGAGTGAGTGCCAAGTACAGATTGGCTGTTTCGATCACCTGTGAAGTTTCAGCTTAAAGCAAGCAAGTGGGGTTTCTAAGCCGTGTCTGTGTCCCCACTGCCGCTGCGCATGGGATTCTGGAGACCAGCAAATGGCTCCTTTTTCGTTTTCTTTTCCTTGCTGGAGAAGACAGACTGCAATCCTTCTTCGTGTAAACTTGTGTTCTAAACTCCCCCTGCCATCCTGGTGGATTTCCTTGGTGTTTCTGATCTTTGTTCTTGGCACGATTTGGTAAATAGGTATCTGACCACACAGAGATGTGTGTGTGTGAGTGTACGCGTGAAAGCACACAAGAAAGAAAACGCTTTTTTCCTTCTTTCACCTTCAGCTCTCATTCTGCTTCATTCACACATATCCCAGAATTCCAGCACTGTTGTTTTACAAGATCCATCTCCCCACGCCCATCACTCTGCCATCACTGTCCGCGCTTCAGGGTCCAGAGCCCAACCCTTCAGGGCCACGAGGGTGGACCCCAGCCCGCAAGTCTTGTCTGGCCAGGGTGCTGACCGGTAGTGCGTCTGCGTTTCAGGCTGAGCAGCAAGTCTCTGCTGACATCAGATGACTATGAGCTGGGAGCAGGGATAAGAAAGAGACACAAGGGGTCTGAGGAGGAACACGATGCCCTCGTCGGAATGGGGAAAGCCAGGGGGAGGAACCAGACTTGGGATGAACACGAGGCCTCGTCCGACTTCATCAGTCAGGTAAGTAACCCAGTCTTCCAGGTGTGTGAGATCTTTCAGGGAGGTATCTGGAGGGTATGTTAAGAGTTCACGCTCCCTTCAAGCCTGTAATCCCAGCACTTTGGGAGGCCGAGACGGGCGGATCACGAGGTCAGGAGATCGAGACCATCCTGGCTAACACAGTGAAACCCCGTCTCTACTAAAAAGAATACAAAAAACTAGCCAGGCGAGGTGGCGGGCGCCTGTAGTCCCAGCTACTCAGGATGCTGAGGCAGGAGAATGGCGGGAACCCGGGAGGCGGAGCTTGCAGTGAGCTGAGATTCGGCCACTGCACTCCAGCCCTGGCGATAGAGCGAGACTCCGTCTCAAAAAAGAAAAAAAAAAAGTTCACGCTCCCTTTGCAGGCCCCTTGTTCCTGTATAGAAACCTTAGAAGTGGCTGTCTTAGTGCCAGAATGATGACTCTTCTCCAATCCTTATTTTACAGAGGGGGAGATTAAGGCCCAGAGGAGGTCAGAGACCTACTGAAGTAACACAGCCTCAGAGACAGGAGACCTAAAAGCTGCCTCCCTCCATGTGTTACATGACCCTTTGCTAAAGCCAAGCAGAGATACAAGTTCTTAACGAAATAATGCAATTGCTCTGTTGTTTAATGGTGTAATTGTTTAATGAGCAGCTTTGCCATTCTGTAGTTCTAAGAAACAAGGGCTTGGTGCCATGGTAATTTCCTCTCTGAACTCTCCGGGGTAATGGGCTAAGAGCCAACTCCTTGAGTCTTCTTGTTTCTTCAGAGCATTGAAATCATCCACTTAAGGTGTCTTTCTGTAAATACTAATGTACCTTGTCATCCCTCCCCATAAAGCCCACTGCAAAGGGGTAGTTTTTTGTTTTGTTTTGTTTTTTTGAGACGGAGTCACTCTGTTGCCCAGGTTGGAGTGCAGTGGCACAATCTCAGCTCACTGCAACGTCTGCCTCCCAGGTTCAAGTGATTCTCCTGCCTCAACCTCCTGAGTAGCTGGAATTACAGGCGCCCACCACCATGCCTGGCTAATGTTTGTATTTTTAGTAGAGACAGGGTTTCACCATCTTGGCCAGGCTGGCCTTGAACTCCTGACCTCAGGTGATCTGCCTACCTCAGCCTCCCAAAGTGCTGGGATTCCAGGCGTGAGCCACTGCACCCGGCTGAGGGGTATTTTGGTTGACTTGGCTGAGAAAGCATGTTTTCTTAAGAAAAGAAAATAAGAAGTGTTTATGGACTGAGAGTTAACATATTGTTACCTGCTTTATGGGGCTGTTGGGGGCAGGCTCATGGAGGGAGACGGGGTCTAGGAAGAGAAAGATCGCCAGTGTGTACACCAGACATTTTTTACTTTCAAATTGTGGTAAGGGATGCTTTTGTTTTAATTGCCACCATCCCAGCTTTTTTCTTAAGAAATGTCACCTGATTAAAGAAAATTGAGATAAAATGTTCAAACGTGGGGCATCAGTGGCTTTGAAACTGCATGTTTCCCTTCAACAAATGCCTGCAGCTGACGATAGACGTGCAGGCAGGAATTTAATCTGTGAAATCTCTAATGGGTCTTTCTGCTTCAGGCATCCAAGGAACACTTGAGGCATTTTTTTTTTTGGCAGCTTCGGCCCCTTTAGTTGGGCAAACTGGTTTGGACTGTGCACTAGTCTTTGTCAGCTGCTGCAGGTGACTGAGATAGGCCTATCAGCTGTGCTTCAATCTGGGGTTTTGATCTTGATTCCTTTCCTCCTCTCTTAATCCAGCTGCCTTCTCCAGGCCATCAGCAGCAGCACTTGTGAAGTGCTTCCTTAGGAGACAGCAGGCAGTGCCGCGGAAAGCCAGGGCCAGGGATTAATGTAACCACAGCACCGGCTGTTTAATAAGTGGTTACTTTGTACCAGACATTGTGGTCACTGCATACCTTACCCGAGTTCATCTTCAGAAGCACCTTGTAATGCCAGACACAAGTATCCCTATTTTACAGAGTTAAACATTGAAGCTGGCCAGTTGTGGTGGCTTACGCTTGGAATCCCGACGCTTCGGGAGGCTGAGGTGGGAGAATGCCTTGAGCCTAAAAGTTTGAGACCAGCCTGTGCAACATGGTGAAACCCCATCTCTACAAAAATAAACAAAATTAGGAGTGGTGGCACACGCCTGTATTCATCCAGCTACCAGAGAAGCTGAGGCGGGAGGGTCACAGAGCCCAGAGGTGGAGGCTGCAGTGACTTCCGACTCCCAGCTAGTCAGGAGCCTGAGGCAGGAGAATTGCTTGGACCTGGGAGGTGGAGGTTGCAGTGAGCCGAGATTGTGCCACTGCGCCCCAGCCTGGGCAACAGAGCGAGACTTCGTCTTTAAATATATATATGTATATTTATAGATATAGAAGCTAAGAGGAGTTAAATCACAGAGACGGGAAGGATTGGAGCCCAGGCTGGGCAGTGCATGTACACAGAAACCCACTACGCTGTTTTTTTTGTCAAATCTTTTAATCCATGACCCACCTTCCCTCTCCAGCTAAAGATTAAGAAGAAGAAGATGGCCAGCGACCAGGAGCAGCTGGCAAGCAAGCTCGATAAGGCCCTCTCCCTCACCAAGCAGGACAAGTTGAAGTCGCCCTTCAAGTTTTCGGACAGTGCTGGGGGGAAATCGAAAACTGGCGGGGGCTGCGGCAGGTACTTGACTCCTTACGACAGCCTGCTGGGGAAGGACAGGAAGGCGCTGGCCAAGGGCCTCGGCCTGTCTCTGAAATCCTCCAGAGAAGGTAAACACAAAAGGGCCGCCAAAGCCAGGAAGATGGAGGTGGGGTTCAAGGCCAGAGGCCAGCCCAAGTCGGCCCATTCCCCGTTCGCCTCGGAAGTGAGCAGCTACTCTTACAGTAAGTAGCGGATGCCGCGCCACCTTTGGTCCGCTGCTTGTCTCCTTCTCTCCTCTCCCCTCTTCTCTCCACCGTTCTTTCTCTTTGTCTGTCTCGCGCTCTCTCTCTCTCCCTCTCTCTCGCACTAAAGTGCCTAGGCTTGGCATGGCCTCCAAGCCGGAACTTGGGGGGAGACCGCCTGAAGCGGATATGCCTGTGATTGGCGAGTGTGATGCCGGGCAGATGCCGGTGATTGGTGGGCGCCCGTGATTGGCGGTTGGAAGCCGACGTCCGCCAGCACTCTCTTGCCCGCCCTCCGCTTACCTACCGGATGCCATTGGCGTGTAGGCTTTGAGCGTCATAGGGTTTGCAGCTGTTTGGCCTAGACAGGTCTGGAGCGCGACTGCTCTTGAGGGTCCTAGAGGTGACTGGACTCCCCTACCCACAGGAGGTATGCTGCCTGTCGTGGACCACAGCTTTGTGGCGAAGTGTTGGCGGAAACAGCATTTATGGAGCGCCCAGTGCTGGACTCTGAATGCAGGGCTTCATTGGCATTATTGTGTCTATGGCATCTCTGACAGTGGTACCCCCATGTTGTTGCTGGGGATGCTGAGGCCTGAGAGCCAGAGGGAGCGTGTGCGCTCACGTGCGGAGAGGCGACTCGGGGTTAAACCTGGTTTGGCCTGACCCACCTACTCTCTGGAACCTGCTGCCATCATGGCTGTGGCCCACTATTGAGTTGTTTTTGTTTTTTGAATTTTGTTTTTGCTTTTGGTTTTTGTTTTTGTTTTTGAGACGGCGTCTCACGCTGTCATCTAGGCTGGAGCACAGTGGTGCGATCTTGGCTCACTGCAACTTCCACCTCCTGGGTTCAAGCAATTCCCTTGTCTCGGCCTCCCGAGTAGCTGGGACTACAGGCATGTGCCACCACACCCGGCTAATTTTGTATTTTTAGTAGAGATGGGGTTTTGCCATGTTGGCCAGGCTGGTCCCGAACTCTTGACCTCAGGTGATCCACCCACCTCGGCCTCCAAAGTGCTGGGATTACAGGAGTGAGCTACCGCGCCCTGCGTTTTTTGAGACAGTGTCTCTTTATTGCCTAGGCTGGAGTGCAGTGGGGCCATCATAACTCCCTGCAGCCTTCAGCTCCTGGGCTCAAGTGATCCTCCTGCCTTAGCTCCCCTGAGTAGCTGAGACTAGGTGAGCATCACCACACCGGCTAATTTTAAAATTTTTTTGTAGAGAGAGGGTCTTGCTGTGTTTCCCAGGCTGGTGCCTGGGCTCAGGCTAGTCCTCCCCTCTGAGCCTTCTGAGTAGCTGGAGCTACAGCTGTGTACCACCGCGTGCAGCTAATTTATTTTTATTTTTGTAGAGAGGGGGTCTCCCTGTCTTCCAGGCTAATCTGTAACTCCTGACCTTAAGCAAGCCTCCCGCTTTAGCCTCCCGAATAGCTGGGACCATAGGCGCACACTACTACACCCAGCTAATCTATTTTTATTTTTATAGAGGCTAAGTCTTGCTATGTTGTCCATGCCGGTCTTAAACTCCTAGGCTCGAGATCTTCTGCCTCAGCCTCCCAAAGTGCTGCAATTACAGGCGTGAACTGCCTTGCCCAGCTGCTATTGAGCTCTTGAAATGAAGCAGTCCTGGTGGGACTGAAGAATGGAGTTTTATCTCATTTAACAAGAGACTGCCAGATTGGAGTGTCCTCATGGTCATGGCCTCTTGTGGCCCAGAGCCTGCTGCCTCGTTGGTAGAGGGTGCTTGCTTAGTATTTGTGGACAGGTGCTAAGTTTGTGGCTGCTGCAGGGAGGCCAGGAGGAGCCTCCTGGGTTCTGGCCCATGTCAGTGTCTGTGGTGGCTGTTGTGGGAATCCCCAGTCCCTGGGGCATGTGGAGAGCTTTTGCATTGGCAACTGCCTGGTTCTGTGTGTCTGGGGCTTTTGATTGGCTCTGGCCGGTTCATGGGCAGAGAAGGCGGGAGTTTGAATGTCAAGGGTGAAAAGTGGACCCGTTTACTGATATAGTAAAGTATGTTTTCTTAAGAAAAGCAAATAAAAAGTGTTTATGGACTCAGAGTTTTAAGATATCGTTACCTGCTTTATGGGGCTGTTGGGGGGCCTTAAGTGGGCTCACGTGGGCAGAGAGCGGAATGTGGCACTTGGCACGGGATTAAGCTGCTGGTTTTTTTGGGGGTACATTGTGTTTTTCCTGGGCTAGCAGGTCACCAGGACTGATGCTCCCCATGGGTGTGAGTTAAGCTGCTGACTCGTGCCTTCTGTGCTGAGGACGTATGAGAATGTCGTGGCTTCCGTGCCTCTCTGATTGGGATGGGTGTGATCAGAGAAGTACAGCACAGGCTCCTGGCCAGTGTGCGTGGGCACAAGCAGGGAGGGACGGTGCCAGAGACTCATCACTCTGAGGAGGGGGAGGGAGGGGCTTTCTTTTGCTCTCTCAATCTTTGCTCCTTTTGGAAAAGTAAAGGGGGTTCAGCGAAGTTGGGGGGAGAAGGCTGTTCTTTTGATCTTCTGAGGGAGTGGGGTCAGTGGATGCAGTCTGGGTGACAGCTGGAAGAATTCCCCACTTTCAGGTGGATGTGGATGGGGTCGAACCGAAGGTCAGAGATGAGCTCTGTCCCTGAGGTCTCTGGGGTGCTCCAAGCTGGTGTGTTCACTCTTGACGCGTGTGAGGGAATGTTCGTTTTATTTATTTTTTATTATTATTATTTTGAGGTGGAGTTGCACTCTTGTTGCCCAGGCTGGAGTGCAATGGCGTGATCTCGGCTCACTGCAACCTCCGCCCCCTAGGTTCAAGTGATTGTCCTGCCTCAGCCTCCTGAGTAGCTGGGGTTACAGGCACACATCACCACGCCCAGCTAATTTTGTTATTTTTAGTAGAGACGGGGTTTCATCACACTGGCCAGGCTGGTCTTGAGCTCCTGGCCTCAGGTGATCCGCCTGCCTCAGCCTCCCAAAGTGCTGGGATTAGAGGTGTGAGCTGCCGTGCCCGGTCTGGGAATGGTCAGATGGGCACCCTCACTTCATCTTGCCTTTGTTGAAAACTCCACTGTCCTGGGTGAGAGAAACAGACTAATGTAGCAGTGAGGAATTCGTGGGCCTGGCTCCAGCGAGATGGTGGCTGTGGGATTCACCTGGCTCTGCAGAACGCTCCTCTGTTTTTTATAATCTGCTTTTCTGCACTCCTGGGTCAGAGAGAGTGCAGGGTCCACAAGCAGGTAGGGGTGCGTCCAGCAGGCAGGTGCTGAGCTGGACGAGGTCGAAGCGAGAACGGTTTTCTCTTGCTTTTTCAGTTTCTATTGTAGGGATCGGTGGCATGCCCTGTGGGTTTTTGTTTTTTGTTTTTTGTTTTTTTGTTTGTTTTTGGATGATGTCTTGCTCTGTTGCTCAGGCTAGAGTGCAGTGGTGTGATCTTGGCCGCACTGCAACCTCCACCTTCAAGTGATCCTCCCACCTCAGCCTCCTGAGTAGCTGGGATTGCAGGCGCCAACCACCACAATACAATACAAATAGAAAATACAACAGTTTTTGTATTTGTTTAAAATACAGATGGGATTTCGCCTTGTTGGCCAGGCTGGTCTCGAACTCCTGGCCTCATGTGTGCTGCCCGCTTCAGCCTGCCAAAGTGGTGGGATTATAGATGCAAGCCACCATGCCCGACCTCCCTGTGGGTTCTTGTAGGAGGCCAAGTTGATTGTCACCCACTGGTCTCTCCAGCCTGGGACACAGCCTTGGGAGGGACAGATTGGAGCATACGAGAGAGAGCGTGCTTTGACTGGTAGATGGGCAGGGGCTGGTAGCCTGGCGGGACTGGACCTTGTCCCACCCCAGGGTTGCTGAACCATCCTGAGGTTGGGGTCTTGCTGGAGTGAAAGCTTAGGTGTTGGTGGGAGCAGTCAGAGGAATGCCTGCCATGGACGCGTGCGTGTGGTTTCTCTGGGAGGTGGCGGGTGCTGCCAGAGCTGTAGCTGTGTTGGTTCACGTTCCCCCTATTGGGAGTGGATTTCAGCAGATCAAGGGATTATTCTCTGTCTCTGGAATCCCTGTGTTCCCATCTTGCCCAGTATGAAAAACAAATCAAAATGGCATGGGCATGGCGGGGACCAGAGCAGTGCCTGCTTCGCAGGCTCCCCTCCCAAAGCTGGCTGGTTGTCTCTCTGGAAGGTTTGAAGACTCTTGTCCTGCAGTGTATAGTGAGGCTGGAGACTTCGGGGAAGCCAGCAGTGGTGTGTCGCTGCACCGGCTTGTAGAAAGAAGGGCAAGGGAATAGCTAGCGGTAACAGCGTTTGCCGATTTCCATGGTGTAAACACTCTTACCGTGGCCTCTCTCGTGCTGCCACTAGGAGGCCGCTGGGAGGGGCATTGGGAAGAGAATGCGTGATCTGCTCTCGTGAGCCCTTCCCCTCCTGAGTCAGGTCCTCTGCGGTTGTCGCCCTTGGCCCATTGTAATCCCATGGGACAGGCAGTGACCGCTGTGACCAGGGGACAGTCCTTCCTGAGCATGGGGCTCCTCTCATCCCCTGGTGCCCAGAAAGGCTGGAGTGACTGGTGGGTGAGGCTGGAAGCGTCCAGTCTAGGAAGGGCCTGGGTCCAGCACTCGGAAGATGCCGTGCAATGGCCGAGGCACCCGGAGCAAGGAAGAAGCCTGGACTGGGAGGGGAGCTGGTGACATTGGGCAAGGCCTTCCCACGGCTGCCTACTAGGTATTCAGACCTGTTTGTTCTGGCACCTTCCAGTGCGTTCTCAGAACCATTAAAACCAATACAATGACACCAGCTCCCGCTGCCCTGTGACTTATCTCTATTAAAAACTACTTTGACTGCAGATACGGACTCAGAGGAAGACGAAGAATTCCTGAAGGACGAGTGGCCCGCCCAAGGCCCCTCCAGCTCCAAACTGACGCCTTCTCTCCTGTGTGGCATGGTGGCAAAGAACAGCAAGGCGGCTGGCGGCCCCAAGCTGACCAAGAGGGGCCTGGTGGCCCCCCGGACTCTGAAACCCAAGCCGGCCACCAGCAGGAAGCAGCCGTTTTGTTTGCTGCTTCGAGAGGCCGAGGCGCGTTCCTCCTTCAGCGACTCCTCGGAGGAATCGTTTGACCAAGGTTACTAGCTCCAAACACAAAATACCTTCCGTGTTTCCTAGCGAGAGAGTGCGTGCGAGTGAGCGAGAGGGAAGCGAGTGGGCGCGCGGGAGAGACGGTGGGTGAGGAGGCCCGTGCGGATGGCCGCGGGAAGGCTGCCATCTGGGATCTTGGCAGCGTAGCCTGCTGTTAATCAGCTGAATGATTTTGATTTTTGCTTTGATTTGTACTGTATCATTGTGATAATATCACCGGCTGGCTCTTTTTGAGCTGTTATATGGACTGCTTTTGAGTCTGCGTTTTTCTCCACTTTCCCTCTTCCCTGCCCTCCTCCCCCTCCCCACCCAGTTCCCCCCAACCCCCGCACTCACCTTTTCTGCCCACCCAGAGACCCCAGGCTCGGGTCGGGCTCTCTTTGGGCACGGGTTCGGTGGAGGCTTCCCGAGGAACATTTTGTAAATGGAATTCTGTCGTGTGGGCGTGTGACTTGATGTTTGTACTGCGATTTTGGTAATACCAAGCTTTATTAAACATAACGAGTTCATTTTTAACTAAACCTGTGTGCCTTGTCTCTCTTGCTGTGTCCTTACTAGACATTAGGTTGATGCTTCCCTCTCATTTTGTTTCTCCCCCACTTCCTCCCCTCCCTCCTCCCCACCCAGAAGGAGTAGGGACGGGACCGTGCCGCCTGCCGCTTGCCTGTGTTATTCAAATATCCCTGGTAGCGATTGGCATTCATTTCATTTTTCAGGTTTAAAATCAAGCGCCTTCACCTCCAGCATCATCATGTTTTTTTAGTTGCTTGTTTTGTCTTTTATTTTCTTAAAGCTCTATTCTTACTTGCCAGTGGTTAAAACCTATTATTTATAAACACTTGGCTTCTCACGTGTATTTCTGTTTTGAAGGGCGTGTAGGCAGCGCAGGGCCCAGAGCCTTTGACACCCCCGGTCTCTGTCATTCAGTACGAAAGTGGCTCCGTTGCCGTGTCTAGGGACAGAACGTCATGCTCTGTTTGGAGAGAGGCTGGCCTGGTCTCAGCCTGGGGTCCTCAGCCACCTCGGTTCTCAAAAGAGAGCTGCGTGGGCCCTGAGAACCCACTGGCCTTGCCCTCTCCAGTGTCGGAATTGTGCTTCTGAGATTAGACATGTGTGAGCCTTTCAGGCCCTTCAACCAGAAATGCCCCAAGAAAGAAAAGCAGGTGAAGCTCTGACATTTTTTCCTAGCCCTGGTTTTAGGATTTGCTTCAGGGCCAACTCCCTGTAGGGCCAGCCGAGGGGATCCCCCAGGCCCTGGGTAGCCACACCTGAATGTCAGCTACTCCCTGAGGAAAGCCTGGGGGTGTCATCATGTCCCTGGGTCTGACCTGGCTCGGGCACCCTGGGACCTGAACGCTGTCCCCCCACCCCACCCTGTTTTTCCAGCCCTGCTCTCGAATTCCTGGTCTACCACCTCCCCTCCCAGACCTCCCCTCCAGATTGGCAGAGATCCATTTGGGTGACCAGGAGGTGGTATGGCAAGGAGTACGATGCCCCAGGGCCCATGCTCCCCTGGGCTGCTACTACCCCTCTGAGCGAATGCCACCCGGGCCAAGAAGAAAGGCCCCTGACCCACTGGCCAGCCTGATTTTCTGAGGCCTCCCCCTGCCCTGGCTGTCCGTGGATGAGTCGGGTTAGTTTATGATCCCCTTGTCCCTCCCCAGCCTCCTCCCTCTCCCCCATCTACCCCATGGGCTGGACCGCACGCCCCCACCGCACGCCCCCACCCCACGCCTCCTTAAAGCCATGGTTCCCACTTCCAAGTTTTTGATCTCTCCTGCCCCAGCTCAGACCCCACAGAGAAGCAGGCAGCCCCCAGGCCTCTTAGGAAGGGGCTCCGGGCTGAATGCCGCAGTGCCAAGTGGACAGGACCCAGATAGGGGAGTGCGGGGGGCGAGGGGAGGCTGGGGAGGCCCAGGCTCCTCAGTGCCCCCCTCCACCCCCGCCAGTCCACCGTTGAGCAGGTCTTGAAAGGGATATTTGGGTAATAGGGCCTCGCTGACCTGGTACTAAACTCCATAACTGGCTTGGCTTTTCTAGTGTGTCTGCTTCTTCCAGCAGCCCGACCATCCCTCCACCCTTGACCCCTCCCCATGACGCTTTGAATGTCTGTTTTGGTCTCTTGCATTTGCTCTCACGCTGCACTCTGGACGCAAAGCGAAGGCTGGGAGTAGGGCAGACGGCGCAGCGGGTCACTGAGCTTGGGTGCGAGCCTGGCTCGTTGCTCCGTAGGTAGGCAAAACGCTTTTCTTTCTGTCCTCCGTGCACCTCCCTCCTTGGGGTTCGCCCCCACCGGGTCTGGCAGCAGCAGATCGCTCCGACATCTACCACCAACCTGTCACCGCCAACCCCATGTCCTGAGCCAAGATCTTTTTTTGTTGTTGTTTTTTTCTTTAAATAATAACAATAAAAAGTTTTTCTGCATTTCCTTGGGTTACTTTGATGGGACTTTTTTCCCCCCTCCCCGTCCCCAGCCCTCGGCAGGCTTTGTTGCCTCAGGTGTGGACAACTCCAGAAAGGTTTTCTTGGTCCTGAGAGCCCCTCTGCTCCCCGGCCTGCTGCGGACGCTAGCGGAGCGTGCCCCAGACCCCGTAGGGGCAGCAGGCGTGGCCTTGTCAAGCACGCAGGGAGGCGGGAGGGGCTCCCAGGCCAGCGTGCGAGCATCGAGCTGCTCCCGGCTTTCTGGGCTCTGGTGTGGACCTTGCCAGCGTCCAGAAACCCAGAGCTCGCCCTCCCGCCGCAGCCCCTGCTGCTTGAGAATTCCTCTGGATAGGAAAGATTTCTGGAGTCTGCGCACCTGAGTGGCTAGAAGGGAAGATCCCTGGCCTCACGTCCAACCCTCCGCCCCCCACCCCCTAACCAGCACCGCCCGGCACCACCCTGCTCAAATTGGCCCACCCCAGGGAGACCCGATGTCGGGGACCCAGGCGCTGTCGAAAGTCTGCCTACACTTAGCCTGCTTTGCCGCTGTGGCCCACTGGGGCGGAGACAGAGCCATGTGACGCCTGCAATGTGAATGATCGCAAGTGTGCACTGCCTGCCTGCCTGCCCCCGCCTGCCCGGCTGGCCTCTCCAGCCTGCTTCATCCATCGCTCCGGGGGCCAGTCTCCCCTCTCACCCTCGTAACAAACCTCCTCCCTCTCCCTCTGGCTCCTCCCTCCCTCCCTCCCTCCCTCTACCCCTCTGCGGACTCCTCAGACTCATCACCGTCCTCTGTGAGGTGGCCCAGCAGAAATCCGGGCTCCCTCCAATACACGAGTAGACAGACAGAACCTCTGCCCTCATTGGCACCCCTGGGGCCACCGCTTTTGGCCACAAGTTGCTTAAGCAAGCAGCTGGCTTGGGGCATTGGCAGGAGACCGTGGAGTTGGCTGTCCGTCTTCCCCGTCTGTCTCCCCGAGCCTAGACTGCTCCCCGCCCTGGAGAGAGAGAGTCTGGTGTCTGCCTCTTCTTGCTGGAAGGGGCCACCTTCCAGCCCTGCGGCACCCAGAGTCACCTTCCGGCTCCCAGCACTCTGGTCCGCGAGGCAGACAGGCGCCCCTGTCACCTGCTCGTGGGTGACACTTTGGATGTGGCATCCCAGGGCGGAGTTTGCTCTCTGAGGCCTCCCACCTGCCCGTCCTTGGAAGTAAGTCTCTGCCTCAAGACAGTCTCTCTTTTTGGTGGGGGAGATTTGGTTGGTGTGCAGGGAGCCTCGTGTCTGCCAGCTGCCTTCGTCCTGAGAGCCTGGGCTGGGCTCTGGGGGCTGCAGACTCTCAGGCAGGCAGGGAAGGTTACTGGATGATGCTCATCTTAAGTCACCAACCAGAGAGACAGGCTGGGGCTTCTTTGCTTTTTTTAAGTTTTTCTTATTATTTTTTGAGATGGAGTCTCGCTCTGTCACCCAGGCTGGAGTGCGGTGGTGCGATCGCGGCTCCCTATGACCTCTGCCTCCCGGGTTCAAGTGAGTCTTCTGCCTCAGCCTCCCGAGTAGCAGGGATTGCAGGTGCCCGCCACCATGCTCGATTGATTTTTGTATTTTTAGTAGAGATGGAGTTTGACCAGGTTGGCCAGGCTGATCTCGAACTCCTGACATCGTGATCCACCTGCCTCAGCCTCCCAAAGTGCTGGGATGACAGGCATGAGCCACTGTGCTGGCCTATTTATTTTTGAGACAGGGTCTTGCTCTGTCACCCAGGCTGGACTCCAGTGGTGCCACCGTAACTCACAGCAGCCTCGGACTCCTGAGCTCAAGTGATCCTCCCGCTTCTGCCTCCGGAGTTGCCGGGACAGCAGGTGTGTGTCACCATGCCTGGCTAATTTTTTAAATTTTTTGGGGGGGCCGGGGGCGGTGGCTCACGCCTGTAATCCCAGCACTTTTGGGAGGCCGAGGTGGGCGGATCACGAGGTCAGCAGATGGAGACCATTCCTGGCTCACATGGTGAAACCCCGTCTCTACTAAAAATACAAAAAAAAATTAGCCGGGTGTGGTGGCGGGCGCCTGTAGTCCCAGCTACTCGGGAGGCTGAGGCAGGAGAATGGCGTTAACTTGGGAGGCGGAGCTTGCAGTGAGCGAGATCGAGCCACTGCACTCCAGCCTGGGCGACAGTGCGAGACTCCGTCTCAAAAAAAAAAAAAATTTTTTTTTGTAGAGACAAGGTTTGCTCTGTTGCCCAGGCTGGTCTCAAACTCCTAGCCTCGAGATCTTCCCGCCTCAGCCTCTCAAAGTGCTGGGATTACAGGAGTGAGCCACCTTGCCCAGCCCTGGGGCTTCTTTAGACAGTCTGCCAGCTCTGGGTTCGAGCCTGCTCTTCTACTGCCCAACTGCTTAACCCCGTTGGGCCTCAGTCTACCCCTGCCCTTCCTGGGCATCCTATGAGTGAAGAGTCACAGCTGGCTTTAGCTCCCTAGGCACGGGGACAGCACAGTTCCTGCCTGCAAGTCACAGGGGTGGCCCTGTTTCTGTTTCATCGTCTTTAAGCTTGCAAATCGCTTCCTCCTCCATGCAAATGATTCTCTTTGGACCCTGCCCTTGGCTGAGCCAGTGGGCTGGGAGGGTCACCCCTTGCTGCAGGTGAGAAAACAGAGGCTCCGGGAGGGCCAAGGACTTGCCTGGCCTCCTCAGAATGGGGGAGTTGCTAGGAGTCAACTTGATTTTTTAAAATTAATTTTTCTAGAAAATTAGACACGGGGATTCTCTACGTTGCCCAGGCTGGTCTGAAACTCCTGGGCTCAAGTGATCCTCCTGCCTCGGCCTCCCAAAGCATTGGGATTACAGGCGTGAGCCACTGCGCCCGGTCAGGAGTCAACTTTATTTTATTTTCTTTTTTTGAGACCAAGTCTCACTCTTGTCACCCAGGCTGGAGTGCAGGGGCGTGATCTTGCTTCACTGCAATCTCCGCCTCCTGGGTTCAAGCGATGCCAGGAGTCAACTTTAGACTCCAGATTCCTTCTCAGGGCTGAAACCATGGGGGTCCCCTGGCCCCCAGGAAGAGTCCGAACTCCACCTTCTCCTGCCGCCAGCCTCCAGGACTCAGCTGGTGAAGCTGCCACGGGCACCTGTGCCCAGAGCCCCTGGCCTGAGCCCCCCAGGGCCCTCTTCCCTGCTCACCTCCCTCCGCTTCCTCTTTCCTTCTCCTCTTCTGCCTCTGTGTTGTGTGTTGGGGCGTGTGTGTGTGTGACCGTGGAGAGCGCTGTCTCCAGTCCTTGTCCGTGTGTCTGGCCCCTGCCACAGCACAGGTGCATGTTGGTGCCCCTCACAGAAGCCCACCCTGATACACAAGGCCGCTGCCCACTTCTGGGCCTTCCGGGACGTCCACATTGGGCTCAGCTGGCCGGGGGCATTGGGCCATCGGGTGGGGGGAACCTGTGGGCTGGGTGCATCCACCCCCGGCAGCCCCCAGCTGAGGACTGAGGGGCTAGGCTGGAGCCTAGAGGCCACTCCAGGCCAGGGGGGTGGTGGGGGGCGGCCCTCGCCAAGGCTAAGGCTCTGACTCGGTCCTTGTTTTCTGCACGCCAGATGAGAGCTCGGAGGAGGAGGACGAGGAAGAGGAGCTCGAGGAGGACGAGGCCAGCGGCAGCAGCTATAGGCTGGGTGCCCGGGAGCGGGCCCTGTCGCCGGGCCTGGAGGAGAGTGGGCTGGGCCTGCTGGCACGCTTCGCAGCCAGCGCCCTCCCCAGCCCCACGGTGGGCCCGTCTCTGTCTGTGGTACAGCTGGAGGCCAAGCAGAAGGCCCGGAAGAAAGAGGAGCGGCAGAGCCTGCTCGGTGAGTGGCAGCAGGTGGGCTGCGGTAGGGGGGGCGCACGCCATTGCTCCATCCCACAGGTGAGGAAACTGAGGCTCAGAGATGCAGGTGCTGCGCTGGGAACGAGCAGAACCCCAACCTCGTGGGCCAGCCCCATCCTGATCAGGGATGCTGGCGACGGGGGCCCCAGCCTGCCATCTCCAAGAAGCGGACTCCTCGCCTTGCAAAGGGCGACTTCCTTCACTCTCGTGCTTCCAGCAAACACGGTCCTGTTTGGGGCACTTAGGGGGCTGCGGGAGCTCCATGGAGGCCCCTGACCCAGCCTGGGGTTTGTGGGGGCCATTCCAGGTTGGTGACACCCAGTCTGGCCCGTGAGAGAGACGTGGGTGCTAGCTGAGACATAGGTGCAGGGGAAGGAACAGCCACGCCGCGGTAGGAAGAAGACAGCGCGCGTCTTGTTAAGGCTTTGTGGGATGGTGGGGGTGCAGTCTGTGCCACGGGAGAATGGGTGGGACAGGCCTCATATGGCCTGGGCTTGAGTCTGGAGGAGTCAGGTGGGGTGGGCAGGCACCAGGCTCTCTTCGACTTGCCCGCAATCCAGATAGGTAAACCGAGGCAGCAGGCACTTACCCCAGTCTGTGTCCTTCACGTCTCTGCATCTGATTGTTTCCCTGCGTCAGGGCCCTGCCTTCTTGGGACCCTCTCGTGGACCCTCCCTGTTCTCACCGGGCTGAGTGCCCTCACATGAACACAGCTCACCTGCAGCTGGGGTTGGTGCTGGAGATGGAGATGGTCATGCATGTGTTCAGGCTCTCAGTTCCCCTGGCCCCAGCAGGGGAGGGTCCTTCTGACCCCTCAGGCGTCCTTTTCTGAGCCGCAGTAGGGGTAGGTTTGAGGCCCTCCTGTCGGGCTGGGACAGGAAAACAGGCATTGCTTCCCCTGAAGGCCACCCAGCTGCCCCTGGCTTCATGTCCTCTGTAGGTTCGTGTAGCAAAGCCCCACCCCTGACCTCCAGTGTCTCTTGGAACCCCATTTGTGGCACCCATGCCAGGCTCCAGGCCCTGCCTTCCCTCTCCTCCTCTCACTCCCACACTCTGCCATTGTTTGCTGGGCTCCGGGCCTGGCTCTCCTGAAAAGAGGCACCAGGGGCCCCCTACAAGGCTACTTATTCGTAGGTATTCTTCATACAGAAGCAGCTGGAGGGCGTCTTTAGAGTGCACACTTTGCCAGGCCGCTCTTCTGCCCAGAACCTCCAAATGGCTTCCCGCTGCCTTCCGATCAGTGCTACCTGTCTGACTCACCACCATCAGACTGACTGCTTGGACAACATTATCCTGTCCACAGCCCCTCCATGCACCAGCCGGGCTAGTACCCTCAGGCATTTACACTTGCTATTAATACAGCCCAAAACGTCCATTTCACCCAAACCATCCAAAGTATTGGCATATGGTCCAAATTATTCCTTTATTCTACATTGACTGTCTGAAGGGTCTGTAGTGATGTCTCCTTTTTCATTGCTTATACAGGTTGTTTTTTCTTACTCTATTTCTTGGTCAGTCTGGCTAGACGTGATCAGTTTCATCGGCTTCTACTCTTTGTTATTTTCTTCCTTCTCATTCCTTTGGGTCCACACGCATGTCTTGGAGATACTGCAGGATTGCTTCCAAACTGTAAAGCGAATATCACAGTAAAGCAAGTCACATGAATGTTTTGGTTTCCCAGTGCATATCGAAGTTATGTTTAAACCATACTGTTGTCTATTAAGTGGGCAGTAGCATTATGTCTGAGAAAACAGTGTACACACCTTAATTAAAAACCAGGTTATTGGCCATGCATGGTGGCTCACACCTATGCTCTCGGCACTTTGGGAGGCCAAGGCAGGAGGATTGCTTGAGCTCAGTAGTTCAAGACCAGCCTGGGCAGCAGAGCGAGACCCCATCTCTACAAAAAAATAAACAAAAAAATTAGCCAGGCATGGTAGCACGCGTCTCTGGTCCCAGCTACTTGGGAGGCTGATGCATTGGGATCACTGGAGCTTGGGAGGTCGAGGTCGCGGTGAGCCGAGATGGTGCCACTGCACTCAAACCTAGGTAACAAAATGAGACCCTGTCTCAAAAATAAAAGACCAGGCCAGGCGCAGCGGCTCACGCCTGTAACCCCAGCACTTTGGGAGGCCGAGGCGGGCAGATCACGAGGTCAGGAGATCGAGACCATCCTGGTTAATATGGTGAAACCCCATCTCTACTAAAAATTACAAAAAATTAGCTGGGCGTGGTGGCGGGCACCTGTAGTCCCAGCTACTCAGGAGGCTGAGGCAGGAGAATGGTGTGAAGCTGGGAGGCGGAGCTTGCAGTGAGCTGAGATCCAGCCACTGCACTCCAGCCTGGGCGACGGAGCAAGACTGTGTCTCAAAAATAAATAAATAAATAAATAAATAAATAAAAATAAAAGACCAAACAAAAAGCATATGTTTACACTATCCTGTAGTCTCTTAAGTGTGCAACAGTATTATGTCTTTTTTTCTTTCTTTTTTTTGAGATCGAGTCTCGCTTTGTCACCCAGGCTGAACAGTGTAGTTGCACAGTCTCTGCTCACTGCAATCTCCACCTCCTGGGTTCAAGTGATTCTCCTGCCTCAGGCTCCTGAGTAACTGAGATTACAAGCACACACCACCACACCTGGCTAATTTTTGTATTTTTATTTATTTATTTATTTATTTTTTGAGACAGAGTCTCGCTGTATCGCCCAGGCTGGAGTGCAGTGGCACAATCTCGGCGCACTGCAAGCTCCGCCTCCCAGGTTCACGCCATTCTCCTGCCTCAGCCTCCCGAGTAGCTGGGACTACAGGCGCCCACCACCACGCCCGGCTAATTTTTTGTATTTTTAGTAGAAATGGGGTTTCACCGTGTTAGCCAGGATGGTCTCGATCTCCTGACCTCGTGATCCACCCGCCCCGGCCTCCCAAATTGCTGGGATTACAGGCGTGAGCCACAGCGCCCGGCCTGTATTTTTAATAGAGACAGGATTTCCCCATGTTGGCCAGACTGATCTCGAACTCCTGACCTCAGGTGATTGCCCGCCTCGGCCTCGCAAAGTGCTGGGATTCCAGGCATAAGCCACCGCGCCCGGCTGCCATAGCATTATGTCTAAGAAAACACTGTGCATACCTTAATTTAAAAATAGTTTATTGCCGAAAATGCTAATGATCATCCGAGGCTTTAGTGAGCTGTAATCTTTCTGCTGGTGGAGGGCCTTGCCTCGATGCTGATGGCTGCTTACTGATTAGGGTGGTGGTTGCTGAAGGTTGAGGTGGCCGTGGCAATTTCTTCAAATGAGATAACAGCGAAGTTTGCCGCATCGATTGACTCTTTCAAGAGAGATTTCTCTGTAACATGCAATACTGTTTGATAGCGTTTTACCTACAAGACGTCTTTCAACATTGGAGGCAGCCCTCTGAAACCCTGCCCCTGCTTTATTGGCTAAGCTTATGCAGTATTCTAAATGCTTTGTCATTTCAACAGTGTTCACAGCATCTCTTCACCAGGAGTAGATGCCATCTCAAGAAACCACTTTCTTTGCTCCTCCATAAAAAGTAGCTCCTTGTCTTTTCAAATTGATCATGACATTGCAACAATTCAGTTTCATCTCCAGGCTTCACTCTAACTTAAGTTCTCTTGCTGTTTCCACCATGTCTGCGGTAACTTCCTCCAGTGAGGTCTTGAGCCTTTCATAGTTGTCCACGAGAGTTGGAATCAACTTCTTCTTTTTTTTTTGAAACTGAGTCTCGCTATGTCGCCCAGGCTGGAATGCAGCATTGCGATCTCGGCTCACTGCAACTTCCGCCTGCCTTGTTCAAGCGATTCTTGTGCCTCAACCTCCCGAGTAGCTGGGATTACAGGTGCCTGCCACCATGCCCGGCTGATTTTTGTATTTTTAGTAGAGACAGGGTTTTGCCATGTCGGCCAGGCTGGTCTGGAACTCCTGGCCTCAAATGATCCACCTGCGTCGGCCTCCCAAAGTGCTGGGGTTACAGGCGTGAGCCACTGCACCTGGCCTAGAATAGTGAATTCTTTCCAGAGGTTTTCCATTTACTTTGCCCAGATCCATCAGAGGAATCATCATCTGTGGCAGCTACAGCCTTACAAATTATATTCCTTAAGTAATGAGACTTGAAAGTCAAAGTTACTCCTTGATCTGTGGGCTACAGAATGGGCGCCGTGCTAGCAGGCATGGAACCAACATTCGTCTCGTACATCTCCCTCAGAGCTCTTGGATGACAAGGTACATTGTCAATGAGCAGTAATATTTTGCAATGAATTTTTTTTCCTGAACAATAGGTCTCAACAGCAGGCTTAAAATATTCAGTAAATCATTGCTGTGAACTGAGGTGCTGTTACCAAGGCTTTGTTGTTGCCTTTTTTTTTTCTTCCTCTTTCTGAGATGGAGTCTCACTCTGTCGCCCAGGCTGGAGTGCAGTGGCGCGATCTCGGCTCACTGCAAGCTCCGCCTCCCGGGTTCACGCCATTCTCCTGCCTCAGCCTCCCAAGTAGCTGGGACTACAGGCGCCCGCCATCTCGCCCGGCTAGTTTTTTGTATTTTTAGTAGAGACGGGGTTTCACCATGTTAGCCAGGATGGTCTCGATCTCCTGACCTCGTGATCCATCCGTCTCGGCCTCCCAAAGTGCTGGGATTACAGGCTTGAGCCACCGCGCCCGGCCTTGAATTTTTTTAGTAGAGATGGAGTTTCACCCGTTGGCCAGGCTGGTCTCGAACTCCTGAGTTCAAATGATCCGCCTGCCTTGGCCTCCCAAAGTGCTGGGATGACAGGCGTGAGCCACTGCACCCGACTGAGAGCTTCTTTCCTTACACCTCATGAGACTGTCTCTGCTGGCTTCAGACTTTTCTTTTGCAGCTTCCTCACCTCTCTCAGCCTTCACAGAATTGAAGAGACTTGGGGCCTTGCTGTGGATGAGGATTTGGCTTTTGGCTTAAGGGAATTTTGAGGGTGGTTTGATCTTCTCTCCAGATCACTCAAACTTTCTCCATGTCAGCAATGAGCTTGTTTCACTTTCTTATTTGTGTGTTCACCAGAGCACTTTAAATTTCCTTCAAGAACTTTTTCTTTGCATTCGTAGCCTGGCTGACTGTTTGGCACAAGAGGCCTTGCTTTTAGGCTATCTTGGCTTTTGACTGGCTTAAGCCTTCCTCACTAAGTTTAATCATTTCTAGCTTTCACTTTAAAGTGAGACACCTGTGACTCTTCAATTCACTTGAACATTTAGAGGCCATTGTAGGATTAATTGACCGAATTTCAGTATTGTTGTGCTTCAGGGAATAGGGAGGCCCAAGGAGAGGGGGAGAGAGGAGGAAGGCGGGTTGGTGGAGCAGTCAACACACACTTTTTTTTTTCTTCCTTGCTATATAAAGAACATACGGCCAGGTGTGGTGGCTCACGCCTGTAATCCTAGCACTTTGGGAGGCCGAGGTGGGCGGATCACTTGAGGTCAGGAGTTCGAGACCAGCCTGACCAACACGGTGAAACCCCATCTCTACTAAAAATACAAAAATTATCCAGGTGTGGTGGTGGGCACCTGTAATCCCAGCTACTCTGGAGACCGAGACAGGAGAATCACTTGAACCTGGGAGGCGGGGTTTGCAGTGAGCAGAGATCGGGCCATTGCAGTGCACTTCAGCCTGGGTGACAAGAGTGACACTCTGTCTAAAAAAGAACACACACATTGAGCTAGGCATGATAGCTCACGCCTGTTATCCCAGCACTTTGGGAGGCCGAGGCAGATGGACCCTCAGAGGTCAGGGGTTCGAGACCAGCCTGGCCAACACGGGGAAAGCCCATCTGTACTAAAAATATAAAAATTAGCCAGGCGTGGTTGTGGGCATCTGTAATCCCAGCTTGGGAGGCTGTGGCATGAGAGTTGCTTGAGCCCGGGAGGCGGAGGTTGCAGTGAGCCGAGACTGCACCACTGTACTTCAGCTTGGGCAATAAAGTGAGGCTCCATCTCAAACAAAAAAGAAAAAAAAACATATTTATCACTGAAGTTTCCCATCTTATATGAGCACTGTTCATGGAGCCCCAAAACAGTTGCAATTTTTTGTAGAGAAGAGGTCTCGCTCTGTTGCCCAGACTGGTCTCGAACTCCTGTCCTCAAGTGATCTGCCCTCATTGGCCTCCCAAAGTGCTGGGACTACAGGTGTGAGCCATCGTGCCTGGCCTTGTCTAGTAATTTTGGATTGTGTCTTGGACGTTGTGGGG
Organism: Piliocolobus tephrosceles; assembly: GCF_002776525.5. Taxonomy (NCBI): domain Eukaryota; kingdom Metazoa; phylum Chordata; class Mammalia; order Primates; family Cercopithecidae; genus Piliocolobus; species Piliocolobus tephrosceles. The sequence continues at coordinate 5,295,416 of NC_045441.1, read as the reverse complement.
CTGAGATTGTGGAGAGTCAGAATGCCTTTTTTTTTTTCTTTTGAGACGGAGTTTCGCTCTTGTTGCCCAGGCTGGAGTGCAGTGGCGTGAATCTCGGCTCACCGCAACCTCTGCCTCCCGGATTCAAGCGATTCTCCTGCTCAGCCTCCCAAGTAGCTGGGATTGCAGGCATGCGCCGCCACGCCCGGCTAATTTTGTATTTTTAGTAGAGATGGGGTTTCTCCATGTTGGTCAGGCTGGTCTCAAACTCCCGACCTCAAGTGATCTGCCCGCCTCGGCCTCCCAAAGTGCTGGGGTTACAGGCTTGAGCCACTGCGCCCGATTCTTTTTCTGTTTTAAACACAAAGGCTGGAGTGCAGTGACACACTCTCAGCTCACTGCAATCTCTCTCTGCCTGTTGCCCAGGCTGGTCCTGACCTCAGCTGATGCACCCACATGGCCTACCAAAGTGCTGGGATCATAGGCCTGACCCACCACTCCTGGCCCCTTTTATCATTTTATTTATTTATTTATTTATTTATTTATTTATTTATTTGAGACGGAGTCTCACTCTGTCGCCCAGGCTGGAGTGCAGTGGCCGGATCTCAGCTCACTGCAAGCTCCGCCTCCCGGGTTCCCGCCATTCTCCTGCCTCAGCCTCCCGAGTAGCTGGGACTACAGGCGCCGCCACCTTGCCCGGCTAGTTTTTGTGTATTTTTTAGTAGAGACGGGGTTTCACCGTGTTAGCCAGGATGGTCTCGATCTCCTGACTTCGTGATCCGCCCATCTCAGCCTCCCAAAGTGCTGGGATTACAGGCTTGAGCCACCGCGCCCGGCCGTCCTGGCCCCTTTTATCATTTTAGAATGTTCTTCTTTGTTGCTAGTAATAATTTTTGTCTTAAAAAGTCTATTTGGTTTGTTGTTAGTATAGCCACTCCAGCTCTCTTGGTTCCTGTTTGCATGTTATACCTTTTTCATGCTTTGCCTTTCAATTTATTAGTGTCTTAGTCTTTAGTTTTTTGTCTAATTTTTGGTTCTCCTTTGCTGCCTTTTAAACAGATTTATTGGAATATATTTAAGAATTCCATTTTAATTTTCCTGTTAGCTTTCTCAGTATCATTTTGTCATTTTTAAAAATAGAAAATAGAGATAACAATATACATTCCTAACTTTTTACATCCACTTATCATGTGTTTTATTTCACATCCACATATCGTGTGTTTTTTTCACATAAAATACAGAAATCTTGCAACTTTATCAGTCCATATCATACCTCATATTTTATATTATATGTAATACTTCTTCACATGGTATTAACTCCTGAAGACAGTGTTACAAACGTAGTTTTTTTTTTTTTTTAGACAGAGTCTCACTCTCACCCAGGCTGAAGTGGAGTGGTACGATCTTGGCTCACTGCAACCTCTGCCTCCCAGGTTCAAGCGATTCTCCTGCCTCAGCCTCCCAAGTTGCTGGGATTACAGGCACCTGCCACCTCGCCTGGCTAATTTTTTTATTTTTAGTAGAGACGGGGTGTCACCATCTTGGCCAGTCTGGTCTTGAACTCCTGAGCTCATGATCCACCCGCTTCAGCCTCCCAAAGTGCTGGGATTACAGGCATGAGCTGGGATTACAGCCTCCCAAAGTGCTGTGCCCGGCCACAAACTTAGTTTTAATCATTTAAATGGCTTATAAGGAAATTAAGAGGAAAAGTGAACAAAGTCTTTTGTATTTATTCAGATATTTATTATTTCTGTTGCTTTTCATTCTTGTCTGAGGATTCCAGTTTTCCTGCAGTTTCAGCCCAAAGAACTTCATTTAGCAGTTTTGCCTCATAGAGCTGCTGGTGAGGAATTTTCTTGGTGTTCCCTTTTTTTGTTGTTGTTGAGATAGTCTCACTCTGTCACCCAGGCTGGAGTGCAATGGCGTGATCTTGACTTACTACAACCTTCTGGGTTCAAGTGATTCTCCTGCCTCAGCCTCCCGAGTGGTTGGGATTACAGGCGTGAGCCATCACGCCCGGCCTCTTAGTGTTCTTTTACCTGAAAATGTTTCTATTTCACCTTCATTCTTGAATGATGTTTTTACTGGATATAGAATTTTGGGTTGACAGTTTTTTTCTTCTTTTCTTTGAGCACTTAGAAGATATTTTGCTCTTTTCTGGCCTCTGGTTTCTGATGAGAAGTTTGCCATTAATCAAACGATTGTTTTGGAAGTCATAGGTTACATTTTTCTTGTTATTCCTGGGGGTTCGTGTTTATCTTTGTCAGCCGTTTGACTGTGGCGTGCCTCGTGGCGGAGTTGTTTGTGTTTATTTTGCTTGGTGTTCATCTGATACCCTACCTCTGCAAGTTTCTGTTTGTCATCAAATTTGGGAAGATTTCAGCTATTGAGGAGAAACAAATCTTCAAGCATTTTTTCTTATTCTTTCTTTTCCTGTTTAACATCCATTTGACCATTTGTTATCTGACAGGTCTCTGAGGCTGGTTCCCCCACACCCAAACTCACAAACTCACTTTTCTCTCTCTTTTTTTTTTTTTATTGAGACGGAGTCTTGCTCTGTTGCCCAGGCTGGCGCGATCTCTGCGCACTTTGCAAGCTCCGCCTCCCGGGTTCACACCATTCTCCTGCCTCAGCCTCCCGAGTAGCTGAGACTACAGGCGCCCGCCACTGCGCCCAGCTAATTTTTTGTATTTTTAGTAGAGGCGAGGTTTCACTGTGTTAGCCAGGATGGTCTCGATCTCCTGACCTCATGATCCACCCATCTTGGCCTCTCACAGTGCTGGGATTATAGGCATGAGCCACCGCGCCCGGCCTCACTTTTCTCTTAATCATATCCATTCAGCTTGTAGATCCCCTCCATGGATTTTTTATTTCTGAAATTGTACTTCTTAGTTTTATAATTTCTTTGTGTTGTTTGAGATAGGGTCTTGCTCTGTCACCCAGGCTGGAATGCAGGAGCACAATCATGGCTCACTGAAGCCTCAACCTCCTGGGCTCAGGTGATCCTCCCACCTCTGCCTCCTGAGTAGCTGGGACCACAGGTGCGTGCCACCATGACTGGCTAATTATTGTATTTTTTATAGAGACAGAGTCTCACTATGTTGCCCATGCTGGTCTTGAACTCATGACCTCCTGACCTCAAGGGATCCTCCCACCTCAGTCTCCCAAAGTTCCGGGATTACAGGTGTGAGCCGCTGTGCCTAGCCAGTTCTGTACTTAAAGTTGGTTCATTTGGTTCTTTTCTGTTGTTTCTGTTAGTCCTTCCTATTTCTCTGGTGAGATTTTCATGCATTGAAAACAAGTTTTATTTTACCTCTTTGAGGATTTCAGAAGCCTTGGCTGTTCGTTCCAACATGTGGTTCATCTCAGGGTCAGGTTCAGTTGCTTTTCTTTTCTCTCTGGAATGTGATGCATTTTCTTGGTTCTTGATTTATCTAGTAATTTTTTTTTTGAGACAGAGTCTCACTCTGTTGCCCAGGCTGGAGTGCAGTGGTGTGATCTCTGCTCACTGCAAACTCCGCCTCCTGGGTTCAAGTGATTCTTGTGCCTCAACCTCCCCAGTAGCTGGAATTACAGATGCATGCCACCATGCCCACATAATTTTTGTATTTTTCGTAGAGGTGGGGTTTTGCCATGTTGGCCAGGCTGGTCTCAAACTCCTCACCTCAAGTGATCTGCCCACTTTGACCTCCCCAAAGTGCTGGGATTATAGGTGTGAGCCACCGTGCCTGGCCTTGTCTCGTAATTTTGGATTGTATCTTGGACATTGTGGGGCTGAGGTTGTGGAGAGTCAGAATGCCTTTTTTTTTTTTTTTTTTTTTTTTCCACTGAGTATTATCTCCTTTATTTTAGCAGATATTTCCTTGGTAGGGCTTGAAGTCCAATTTCTTGGGTGGTGTCTTTGGCCTCTGTTCAGATCACTTTTTGCTGAGCCCTGGGCTGCTTGGAGTCTATTCTGTGTGTAGGTAGTTTCAGGGCCATTCAGAGACACGGGGGAGAGAGAGAGCGCATGGGGACCCCTCTCTGGCTCCCTTTCTAATTTTTTTTTTTTTGAGACGGAGTCTTACTGTCACCCAGACTGGAGTGCAATGGCACGATCTCGGCTCACTGCAACCTCTGCCTCCTGGGTTCAGGCGATTCTCCTGTCTCAGCCTCTTGAGTAGCTGGGAGTACGGTGTGCGCCATGCCTGGCTAATTTTTGTATTTTTATTAGAGATGGGATTTCCCCCATCTTGGCCAGGCTGGTCTTGAACTCCTGACCTTGTGATCCACCCGCCTTGGCCTCCCAAAGTGCTGAGATTACAGGTGTGAGCCACTGCGCCTGGCCTCTGGCTCCCAATTTTTTTTTTTTTTTTTTTTTTGAGTCAGATTCTCACTCTGTCGCCTAGGCTGGAATGCAGTGGTATAATCTCTGCTTACTACAACCTCTGCCTCCAGGTTCAAGTAGTTCTCAGCCTCCCAAGTAGCTGGGACTATAGGCGCACACCACCGTGCCTGGCTAATTTTTGTATTTTTAGTAGAGACCAGGTTTCACCATGTTGGCCAGGCTGGTCTTGAACTCCTGACCTCAGGTGATCCGCCCACCTTGACCTCCCAAAGTGCTGGGGTTACAGGCATGAGCCCCCGCGCCTGGCCTCTGGCTCCCTTTCTATTCTCTTCTGTGTTGCCAGTTTCTAGACTTCTCTTTCCTGGTGCTGAGATCAGTGGGACGCTATTTCTTTTCCATGTGGGCCCCACCTTCCCTGCTGTGTGTGCCAAGAAGACCATGTCTAGTGCCAGGGTAGAGGGTGCAGGGAGATCTGCCTCCTGTGACTTCACTCTCTGCATTCCACAAGAGCCTCCTGTCTGTCCACTGTCCCTCCCTGAACCATACACAATGGGCCTGTGAAGGATTATGTAAGCCAGGTGTTCCAGTGGATCTCTGGGGGGAATTTTACCAGGTGGTACCTCATTCCGTCATACCCAGAGCACAGCTCTCAAGCTTGTGGCCTGCACCCACATCAGCCTCAAAAGCCCCTTGCTGCCTCCCTGCACAGTGGGAAGTTGGGAAGTCTGTTGGCAAAATATTAATGATCACGCCTGTAATCGCAGCACTTTGGGAGGCCAAGGCGGGTGGATCACAAGGTTAGGAGATCGAGACCATCCTGCTTAACACGGTGAAACCCCGTCTCTACTAAAAATACAGAAAAAAAAACCAAAAAAAACTTAGCTGGGCGTGGTGGCGGGTGCGTGTAGTCCCAGCTACTCAGGAGGCTGAGGCAGGAGAATGGCCTGAACCCAGGAGGCGGAGCTTGTGGTGAGCTGAGATTGCACCACTATACTCCAGCCTGGGTGACAGAGCGAGACTCCGTCTCAAGGAAAAAAAAAAAAAAAAAATGAATGAATAGGCTCATTACACTTTGCCGGTGACTCTTTCCCACTGGGCAGCCCCCGCCGGCCCCTGTTGCTGTGACTTCCTCTGCCGGTGCAGGGCAAGCCTCTCACGGCTGTCCGCCGGGTCAGTAGGCCTGGGATTGGGCCTTGGCTTTTCGGCTCCTGTGCTGGAGGATTTAAGGCAGACTACTGGCTCTCCCTGAGGTTGTTAACACAAGGGACTGTCACAGAGATTGCATCCCTGAGTGAAGGCACCTTGGAGCCCCTGTCCTGGGGAGCAGTGCCGCCCACGTCTCACTCACACGCTCTTTCTGGATACCAGCTCTGACCTGGGGCTTCAGCTGGAGATGCCAGAGAACTCAGGGATCTGCTTCCCAGGGGCAGGGCAGGCTGGGATAAGCTGGGACCTGGGCATGGACAGAAATGCTAAGGTGTGGCATTGCCTGTGACAACAGAGGTGTGGCCAGAGAGGACTTCCCGGGGTGTGGGTGGATCTCCTTCTGAAGGACTTAGCGCTGTTCCAAGGAGAGGTCGGGGGAGCTGGTGCTCTGTGCAGAGGGGATGGCAGAGAGCAGAGCTTGCAGCTGGGAATGAGTGGGGATGGTAGGTGCTGAGCAAGTGCTGGGGGGGCCTGTGCTCAAGAGGCTGTGTGTTCAAGGAGCCCAGGGGCTGGGACCCAGGATCCAGGACAGAGGGAAGCAGGGCCTTGGCTGTGCAATGGGTGGGGCCTGGGGTGGAAGGAGGGCTGTTGGGGTGGCCCTGTCGTGTAGAGAGGGCAGTGGGAGTGGACGATTCCTGGGACCACCCAGCTCTGACAGGCAGCACCAAGAACAGGGGAGAGAAGGCGAGTGGGGCTTGGGGCTTCTCTGCGGGTTTCCCCGCCCGCCTGCCTTAGAGGGCTGCTGCCCTGCAGGTGTGGGGCCAGCCCGCCCCGCCCAGCTGCCCTGGCTTCTGGGATTTCCACAAGTCACATGGGGCCTCGGAGGAGCTCAAGGGGCCCAGGATCTTTCCATGGGGCGAGGGGCTGGGAGCAGCGTCGGGCCAGCGGAGGTGGGTGAGGACAGGCATAGTAGGGACAGGCATGGGCCTCCTGAGTCCTTCTTCTCTGGGCCTCAGCTTCCTCTCCTGGAAACAGGGGAAGCGCTGCCATCGGCGGGGAGGTCCTGCGGGGGAGGAATGGTGCCCATGGGGTTGGGTCCCCACGAGCTTGTGACCACCACACTCTCCTCCCGCGTCCAGGAACAGAGTTCGAGTACACCGACTCGGAGAGCGAGGTCAAGGTGCGCAAGCGGTCGCCTGCAGGGCTGCTGCGGCCCAAGAAGGGACTGGGGGAACCGGGACCCTCCCTGGCCGCACCCACGCCTGGCGCCCGCGGCCCTGGCCCCAGCAGCCCGGACAAGGCCAAGCTGGCGGTGGAGAAGGGGCGCAAGGCCCGGAAGCTGCGGGGTCCCAAGGAGCCTGGCTTCGAGGCAGGGCCCGAAGCCAGCGACGACGACCTGTGGACGCGGCGCCGCAGCGAGCGCATCTTCCTGCACGACGCCTCAGCTGCTGCACCAGCGCCCACCAGCACCGCGCCCGCCACCAAGGCCAGCCGCTGCGCCAAGGGCGGTCCCCTGAGCCCGCGCAAGGACGCCGGGCGTGCAAAGGACAGGAAGGACCCCAGGAAGGTAGGGGCTGCGTGGGGAGGGGAGCCGCAGAAGGGTTCCTGGGGTTCCGTGAGGGAGGGGCCCTCTCCCCTCCCAGCCTAGGGAAGCGGCTTCACTGTTAGGGGACTCGGACTCGGCTCCAGGCCCGCCCAGAGACCCTGCTAGGACTCAGCCACAGGAGGAGCTGGGCACCTGTTCCTTTGTTTCTTAAGAGTCAAGTCTTGCTCTGTCACCAGGCTGGAGTGCAGTGGCCTGATCATGGCTCACTGCAGCCTTCACCTCCTGGCCTCTAGCAGTCCTCCTGCCTCAGCCTCCCAAATAGCTGGATTTTCAGGCACATATCACTGCAGCCGGCTAATTTATTTTTTGTAGAGATGGGATCTCGCCGTGTTTCCTGGGCTGATCTTGAACTCCTGACCTTTAGCGATTCTCCTGCCCCAACCTCCCAAAATGCTGAGATTACAGGCATGAGCCACCGTGCTTGGCAACCCATTTCTTACAGAGGTCCTTACTGTCTCTTCTTGTGTCTCAGAAGATGACTTTAAAAAGTGAATAAAATACCTGGAGGAGGCTGAGGCAGGAGAATGGCGTGAACCCGGGAGGCGGGGCTTGCAGTGAGCCGAGATTGCGCCACTGCACTCCAGCCTGGACGGCAGAGCGAGACTCCATCTCAAAAAAAAAAAAAAAAAAAAAAAAAAAACCTGGAACTCCAAAGGAAGACAGTGATATTGACCACAGTTATCAAAATATTGGAAAGACCCTTCTCTGATATGGTACCTATATGTTCCTTTAGAGATGTATTTAATTAATAAACACATCTGGCAGTGGGTCTGGTAAATACCATACTTAAAATTTTATTATTTTATGTTTTAAAGACAGAGTCTCACTCTGTCACCCAGGCCAGAGGGGAGTGCTGTGATCATGGTTCACTGTGACCTTGAACTCCTGGACTCAAGCAGTCCTCCCACCTCAGCCTCCTGAGTAGCTGGGACTACAGGTGCACACCACCATGCCCAGCTAATTTTTAAATTTTAAGTATAGACAAGGTCTTGCTGCGTTGCCCAGGCTGGTTTCAAACTGTTCTCCTGCCTCAGCCTCTCAGAGTGTTGGGATTCCAGGTGTGAGCCACCGCACCCGGCTAGTGCTGTACTTCTGAAGCAATGAGTGTAAAGGATGATTTAAGGTCCCTGCAGTTAACTGTTGTGTGCTGCAAGACTCCGTGGTTTCCATAGGTGGCAAAGTCACCGGCGCTGCTGGTACTTTTGTGGTTTTGTGGCCTCTACTCTCACCTGAAGGAAAACCCCATTTTTTTAAAGATTAAAATATGAAAATACAGGTGGCATTTTCTTTCCTACCCATTTACAGATTTCCTAAATTCTCTATGTGAACACCACAGAGTAAGAAAACTTGCTTTTTGACAACTTTATGATAACTGGACCTGTTACCCTTTTTGCACTGGCCACTAGGAAGCTGATGGCCAGTTGCTTCCTCCTCTTATTCGGATGCGTTCAGACTTAATAGCTAGGTTTTGACGGTGTTCGGACTCAGGCCTCTCCACCCTGAGCCCTTGATGTAGGACGAACCCTCAAATAACAATGACATTCTAGAGAAAATCACAAAAAAGGTGAGAGTCACATTGATTTCCTGACAAAGGGGTAGTAGCGAGAAAGTGGCCAGTATAAGCACCATCCATAGGCACCTTGGATTTGTGCTCTTGTCTCCTTGTGGCAGAGGCCATCTCAAGATTTTTGAAGGCCTTGCAGGGCAAGTATCAACAATTAGTAACAATAATAATAATGATCCAGCCGGGCGCAGTGGCAGGCGCCTGTGATCCCAGCTACTCGGGAGGCTGAGGCAGGAGAATCTCTTGAGCCCAGGAGGCGGAGGTTGCAGTGAGCTGAGATCGCGCCACTGCCCTCCAGCCTGGGCGATAGAGTGAGACTCTGTCTCCAAAAATAAAATAACAATGCTACCAAGTAGCACATAGTAGGCCCAGACATGTTCTAACCCCTTCACCGCGCACACTTAACGTGCAGGACCGTGTGAAGTGGGTTCCTCCTATGAACCATACTCTATAGGTGGCTCACATACCGACAGGCACCAGACTGGCTGTGGTGGCTCACACCTGCAATCCCAGCACTTTGAGATGGGAGGAGCCTTTAAGGCCAGGAGTTTTGAGACTGGCCTGGGCAACATAGCAATACCCTGCCTCTACCCAAAAAAAAAAAAAAAAATACAATTAGCTGAGAGTAGTGGTGGCAAGTTACTGTAGTCCCACCTACTCTGGCAGCTGAGGCAGAGAGACTGCTTGAGCCTAGGAGGTAAAGGCTGCAGTGAGCTATGATCGTACTGCCTCACTCCAGCCTGGGCAACAGAGCCCAAGACTCTGTGTCAAAATAAAGAAAAAGGCTGGATGCAGTGGCTCACGCCTGTAATCCCAGCACTTTGGGAGGCCGAGGTGGGCAGATCACCTGAGGTCAGGAGTTCAAGACCAGCCTGGTCAACATGGTGAAACTCCATTTCTACTAAAAATAAAAAAAAAAAAAATTAGCTGGGCGTGGTAGGGGGTGCCTGTAGTCCCAGCTACTCTGGAGGCTGAGGCAGGAGAATCGCTTTAACCTGGGAGGCAGAGGTTGCAGTGAGCCGAGTTTGCGCCACTGCACTTCAGTCTGGGCAACAGAGTGAGACTCCGTCTCAAAAAAAAAACAAAAACGAAAACAAAAAGAACAGCTGTCTGTCCAAGGTTCCAGCAGCAAATGATCAATAGAGCAGGACTTTGAACACTGGGGACGTAGCTTCATTTCTGGCTCCTTAACCGCGGAGCTGCACTGCCTCTTTGGGCGTTTCCCAGGAGTTCCTTCTGTTGGAGTCCAGGGTTTCCAATTCCTGGCATCTGAACAGCTGAATACCCAGCTGTTATATCCAGCTGTAATACCAGAGGCTCACCCAGTGTCTGCCTTTCAATAGTGTAGCAGGAACCTGGAACAGAACGGATTCCTTGTTGACAAACAGAGGCTCAAACACCCAAGGAAAATCACCCCACATCCCAGCATCCCGAGAACAGACACTGTTAATGTTTTTTGTTTGTTTTTGGAGACAAGGTCTCCCTCTGTTGCCCATGCTGGAATACAGTGGTGCAGTCATGGCTCACTGCAGCCTCCACCTCCCAGGCTCAGGTGATCTACCCACCTCAGCCTCTGGAGTAGCTAAGACTATACATGTGTGCCAGCATGCCTGGCTAATTTTTTTTTTTTTTTTTGAGACGGAGTCTTGCTCTGTTGCTCAGGTGGGAGTGCAATGGCATGATCTCAGCTCACTGCAACGTCTGCCTCCTGGGTTCAAGCGATTATCCTGCCTCAGCCTCCCAAGTAGCTGGGATTACAGGCGTGCGCCACTGCACCTGGCCAATTTTTGTATTTTTAATAGAGGCAGGGCTTCTCCATGTTGGCCAGGCTGGTCTCAAACTCCTGACGTCAGGTGATCCACCCACCTTGACCTCTCAAAGTGCTGGGATTACAGGCATGAGCCACCACACCCAGCCTACCTGGCTAATTTTTAAAAATTTTTTGTGGAGACAGGATCTCACTGTGTTGCCCAGGCTGGTCTTGAACTCCTGGGCTCAAGCAGTTCACTCACCTCAGCCTCCCAAAGGCTTGAAATTATAGGTGTGAGCCACCACACCCGGCCCAACATTTTTTTGAAATATACTTTCATACAGTATTCCCCTCTTAGCTGTGGAGGATATGTTCTAAGGAGCCCTGTGGATACTTGAGACCACCATGGGTAATACTAAACCCTCTATTATAAGCAATCAGGTACCGTGGCTGTAACTTACAGCTTGAGGTGCAACAGCAAAACTAGCACGGGTGTTTTTCCTTCTTCACGGTTTCACAGATAGACGATTCTTTTTGTTTGTTTGTTTGTTTTTTGACACATAGTCTTGCTCTTTCGTCCAGGCTGGAGTACAGTGGTGCGATCTCAGCTCACTGCAGCCTCCGTCTCCTGGGTTCAAACAAGCAGCTCTCCTGCCTCAGCCTCCCGAGTAGCTGAGATTACAGATGCCCACCACCATGCCCAACTAATTTTTGTATTTTAATAGAAACATGATTTCACCATGTTGGTCAGGCTGATCTCGAACTCCTGACCTCAAATGATCTGCCCACCTCAGCCTCCCAAAGTGCTGAGATTACGGTCATGGGCCACCACGCCCGGCTGTATTCTGCTTTTCAGACTTAGTTCAGTCTGTGTTATATCAGGTGTACTGCCACATGGGACAGGCTTTTACTTTTATTTTCTATCTTTTTATTTTTTTAAAAAAGACAGAATCTGTCCCACTGCCCAGACTGGAGTACAGTGGTGAGATCTTGGTTCACTGAAACCTCTGCCTCCCAGGTTCAAGCGATTCTCTTGCCTCAGCCTCCCGAGTAGCTGGGATTACAGGCGTTCACCACCATGCCCGGCTAACTTGTGTTTTCAATAGAGACAAGGTTTCGCCATATTGGCCAGTCTCATCTCGAACTCCTGACCTCAGGTGATCTGCCCACCTCAGCCTCCCAAAGTGTTGGGATTATAGGCATGAGCCACCACGCTCGGCCTTTTGTCTTTATTTTTATTGTATTTATTTATGAGAGACAGAGTCTTGCTCTGTTGCCCAGTTTGGAGTGCAGTGGCAATTGTAGCTCACTGCAGCCTCGAATTTCCAAGTTTAAGCAGTTCTCCTGCCTCAGTCTCCTCTGAGTAGGTGGGACCACAGGTGCACGCCACCACACCTTGCTAATTTTTTTTTTTAACAAGAGATGGTGGTCTCGGCTGGGCGCGATGGCCCATACCTGTAATCCCAGCACTTTGGGAGACCAAGGCGGGTAGATCACGAGGTCAGGAGTTCGAGACCAGCCTGGCCAATATGGTGAAACCCTGCCTCTACTAAAAAAATACAAAAAAATTAGCTGGGCATGGTGGTGGGTGCCTGTAGTCGCTACTCAGGAGGCTGAGGCAGGAGAATCGCTTGAACCTGGGAGGCGGAGGTTTCAGTGAGCCGAGATTGTGCCACTGCACTCTCTGCACTCCAGCCTGGGTGACAGAGCGAGACTCCATCTCAAAAAAAAAAGGGACAGTGTGTTGCTCAGGCTGGTTCAAACTCTTGGGCTCAAGTGATCCTCCTGCCTCGACCACATAAAGTGCTGGGATTACAGGCACATGCCCTTCATGTATACCACCACGTCTGACTAATTAAAAAAAAATATATTTTTGTGTAGATGGGGTGGAGTCTCCTTATGTTGCCCAGGCTGGTCTCAAACCCCTGGGCTCAAGCAATCCTCCTGCCTTAGCCTCCCACAGTGCTGGGATTACAGGTATAAGCCACCACGCCTGGCCATCAGTATTTTTGTTTGTTTGTTTTTTGAGACAGAGTCTCACTCTTGTGGCTGGAGTGCAGTGGCGCGACCTCAGCTCACTGCAACCTCTGCCTCCCGGGTTCAAGCGATTGTCTTGCCTCAGCCTCCCAAGTAGCTGGGATTACAGGCACATGCCCTTCACGCCTGGCTAATTCTTGTATTTTTAGTAGAGATGGGATTTCACCATGTTGGCTGGGCTGGCCTGGCCTTGAACTCCTGGCCTCAAGTGATCCGCCTGCCTTGGCCTCCCAAAGTGCTGGGATTACAGGCGTGAGCCACTGCGCCTGGCTGTCAGTATTTTTGAATGGTTGAATGCCATCCCTCCGCCCGCCTGTCTCCCACCACTGACCCTGCTGGCAGTTGGTGGTTTGGGTGATGATGGTGTTTTGCTGTCATAATTACCAAAGCAGTCAGCGTCTCTGTTTTGTGTACAGAGCTTCTATCACGTCGGAAGTTATTTTCTTATTTATTTTATTTTTTTTACAAAAAAGTAGGGGAAGGCTCCCAGCCATGGGTGTTCTGATCAAAGGGAAAGAAAGAGTTACTGGTTTTATCTGATTATAACAGTAATTTGGAAGATAAAGAAAAGAAAAATCCACTCAGGCCTTTTTTTTTTTTTTCCTGCTGTCATTTCCTTTTGTTCCCTTGTGGGTACAGCTGCAGGGACATGTACCAGGAGCTGCAGCTATCTGCTTAATGACAGATCCCAAAGATATGGGGATAGTGCCACTAACATTCCCTCAACACCTAAGATGCCTCTGATTCCAAAAGGATGACTTGCATTAAAGAGTTCAGCAGAAACAAGAAAATAAAACACACACACACACACATATATATTCCCCCCCCCAAAATGGGGATTAAACTGTATACTCTTTTTCCCTAGAACATGCCATTTTTTCTTTCTTTTAATGCTCTTTGCTTTGACTTTCATTTTGGATACAGATGCTGTGACTTCTGTTGTTGTCTTGGTAACATTTGACCATTATTATCTTTATTTATTACTTTTCTACTTCTCCTGGCCTTGGTTATTTGTTTTTTTTTGTTCTGTTTGTTTTTTGACAAAAGAGTCTCGCTCCATCATCCAGACTGGAGTGCAGTGGCCCAATCTCGGCTCACTGCAACCTCCACCTCCCAATTCAAGCTATTCTCCTGCCTCAGCCTCCCGAGTAGCTGGGACTACAGGCGTCCGCTACCACGCCCGGCTAATTTGTTTGTATTTTTAATAGAGACGAGGTTTCACCGCGTTAGCCAGGATGGTCTCGATCTCCTGACCTCGTGATCCTCCCACCTCGGCCTCCCAAAGTGCTGGGATTATAGGCATGAGTCACCACGCCTGGCCTTGTTTTTTTTTCTTAACTTTATTTTTGAGATGGAGTTTTGCTCTTTTTTCCCCAGGCTGGAGTGCAATGGCACGATCTCAGCTCACTGCGACCTCCGCCTACCGGACGCAAGTGATGCTTCTGCCTCAGCCACCCAAGTAGCTGAGATCACAGGCACCCCCCACCATGCCCAGCTAATGGCCATTTGTTTTAGACATGTCCTTTTTAGAAAGTGTAGACTTTTTAGCTGGGCATGGCGGTGCATGTCTGTAGTCCCAGCGACTTGGGAGGCTGAAGCAGGAGGATCACTTGAACCCAGGAAGTTGAGGCTACAGTGAGCTGTCATTGCACCATGGCTCTCCAGCCTGGGCAACAGAGCGAGACCCTGTCTCAAAAACAACAACAAAACAGAGAGTGAAAAAACAGAGGCAGCCTACAGGTCCTTCTCATCGCGGGGGTGGTTAAAGTAAATGAATTACGGTTTCTCCATACCTTGGCTCAATAGGGTGCTGTTAAAATGAAGCTCCTTTTATATGTGTCAGTCGTGTTAGGGGGGGAAACGTTGCAAGGCAGGACTGTTGGTAAGTTCCTACCTGTGCGTGTGTGGTTTGTTTTTTTTTTTTTAATACTGTGTGTGCATGGTTGTGTCTGCATAGCCTTCATATTTACAGGGTTGTGTGTGCTTGTGGAAAGTTCTAGAAGGATACACCATGCTGTTACTAGTAGCTGACTCTGTGGAGTTGGTAGGAGGGTCACTGGAGAGGAACTCACAACATATATACACTTCAGTGTTGTCTTTTTGGGTAGAGGGGGCAACAAGTAATACTAGTAATAAGATAGTAAACATTAAAAACAGCCTGTAATCCCAGCACTTTGGAAGGCCAAGGCGGGAGGATTGCTTGAGGCCAGGAGTTTGAGAGCAGCCTGGGCAACATAGCAAGACCCTGTCTCTAAAAAAATTAAATAAATAAAAATTTAGCTGGGTGTGGTGGTGTGCATCTGTAGTCCAGCTACTCAGGAGGCTGAGGTGGGAGGATAGTCTGAGCCCAGGAGGTCGAGGCTGCATTTAGTGGTGATGACGCCACTGTCCTCTGGCCTGGGCAACAAAGCGAGACCCTGTCTCCAAAAAAAAAAAAAAAACCCAAACCAAAAACTCGTGCAGGGGGAGAGAGAAGGGACATTTTGTTCCTCCCGGGAGGGCACACTTGGGGTACTACAAAACTTGGGGGAGTGAGTGAGTGAAGGGGACAGGGGTGCTGCCTGCACTTTCCCTGCCCTCTGATGGCTACTCTCTGCTGCTTCCTCCTCCAGAAGAAGAAAGGGAAAGAGGCTGGGCCAGGAGCTGGGCTGCCGCCGCCCCGAGCTCCCGCCTTGCCCTCTGAGGCTAGGGCTCCTCACGCCAGCTCCCTGACCGCTGCCAAGAGGAGCAAGGCCAAGGCCAAAGGGAAGGAGGTGAAGAAGGAGGTGAGGCTCGCCGTGCCCTGGTGGGGCACTGTGGGGGGGCTCAGCCATGCTCCTGTGGTCAGGGCAGGGGGCTCCACCTGCTGCTCTGTATTTACCCTCCCTGTAGCTGTGGCTCAGAGAGGTTGCAGTTGATGGAGGTGACCTGGCCATCCCCGTGCTCCAGGGATAGGGAGATACTGGGGACTCCGCTCCTGTCCTCAGGAAATGCCTGCTCTAGCGGGGGTGGGGGACACTGGAACAGAGACCAAAGACCTGGGTGACAGGCCCCCAGCCCAGCACCAGGTCCTCACAGGGCCCTCAGGTTTGGGTGAATTTCTTAGCCTGAGTGGCAGATGGTGGCGTGCCCACTCCCCACACCTGCTAGCCCCTGCCCGAGTGGTTTTTCCTGAAGCCCATCGGGTGTGGCTGGAGATGCTGCTGGAGTTTCTTTAAGGAGGGAACAGAGACACTCGCCGTAGTGATGAACAGAGGTATGGTAGTGAGTGCTGAGCACTGAGTGTTGATACTGAGCACAGAGTACTGAGTATTGAGCACCAAGTACTGAGCACTGGCCAGCTGGGTTTCAGGTCTATTTCACCCTCCCCCTGGCCTCTGGGGTGCCCCCAGCTGGGATCCCCGCCATGCACATGACAGATTCCCCCTGCGGCCTGACTGTGGTTCCAGGTTTCCAGAGAGGGTCCCTAGCTCGTCAGGAGCCCCGTGCCAGGTCCTAAGTCATTTGTCGGCCGTGCTCTGTCCCCAGAACCGCGGCAAGGGGGGCGCCGTGAGCAAGCTGATGGAGAGCATGGCGGCCGAGGAGGACTTTGAACCCAACCAGGACTCGAGCTTCTCGGAGGACGAGCACCTACCGCGTGGCGGGGCCGTGGAGCGGCCGCTGACCCCGGGTGAGTGGCCGTGATGCTGCATGTGCCAGGCGGGGCTGCTGGAGCCTCCCTTGGGGAAGGCAGATCTGAGCAAGGCATGAGATGTAAGGGCTGGGGGCAGGGAACCGTAGGAGCAGAGGTCCTGAGGCCGTTACCCTGGTCGATGAGTAAGGCTGGACTGGCTGCAGCTCAGTCCACTGGAGATGGGGCAAGAGAGCCGCCTTGGGGCCAGGGAGGAGGCAGGTCCTGCGGGGCTTGGGAAGGAGTTCCGTGTTGGCTCCAAGGAAAGTGAGAAGCTCTCTGAGGTTGGATGTGGAGATGTGATATGCTCAGATTGACTTTAAAATGAGCTGACTGGGCTGGGCGCGGTGGCCCATGCTTGTAATCCCAGCACTTTAGGAGACCGAGATGGGCAGATCACCTGAGGTCAGGAGTTCCAGACCAGCCAGGCCAACATGGTGAAACGCTAGTTCTACTGAAAAGACAAAAATTAGCTGGGTGTGGTAGCAGGCGCCTGTAATCCCAGCTGTTAGGGAGGCTGGGGCGGGAGAATGGCTTGAACCTGAGAGGCAGAGGTTGCGGTGAGCCAAGATCATGCCACTGCACTCCAGCCTGGGCAATAAGAGTGAAACTGTCAAAAAAAAAAAAAAAAAAAAAAAAAAAAAAAAAAAAACAGCTGTCTGGTGCTGCACAGAGAATGAGTGGGGGCCCCAGGGAAATCAGGGAGTCCAGTTAGGAGGCTGTGCTGTCCAGGTGAGAGTGGGTTGTGGCCTGGGGCTGCCATGGGGGCAGCAGGGAGGGAGGCGGGGCAGGGTGTGCACATTAGGAGGGAGACTGGATGGGAGGTAGGGTCGGGGGTGCAGGCAGATGAGAGGGGAAGGCAAGGGTGAGGACAGGTTTGGGGGAGTGGGCAGAGGCCCTGTCCCTGAGACCCGGGTCAGAGAGGGTCATGTGCTGGGTTTTGATGACTCGAGTCTGGGGTGCCTGGGAGGCACCCCAGGAAGTCACGCCCAGGCTGGGACCCAGGGGCCTGTAACCCAGAGGTAAGATTGTGAGTATATGGGGGAGCGAGTGAGAGAAGGAGTTGGCTACCCCAAGGCTGCATTGGTGAGCAGCCGCTATGTGACAACCAGCCACCACCTGTGTGTATCTCGGGGTGTGCAGGGCTGCTGGGTGGCTGTGCAGACCCCCACTGGCCTTGCTCCAGCAGTGATGGGCTGGCCAGGGATCAGCTGCTCCACGTCTGTGGGACTCTCTGCGTGTGTCGTGTATCCTGCCAGACCCGTGGCTTAAGAGGAGAAGTTGAGCCTAAGAGCTCTCTTGAGGCCTGGGCTCAGCATTGGGCCCCGGCCACTTCTGAGAGTCACGTGGCCAAGCCCAACGTCAAGGCGTGGGGAGTCCACTCTGCCTGTGACAAGGCCACGTGAGGGCTCTGTGCAGGCACAGGCAGGGATACAGCGGTCCCAACCATCCCTCTCCCAGCGAGCCATCTGGGTCTTTTTATATTCGTAATGGGAATGTTGGGGACAGACCAGGTGAAAGGTCGCACTGAGAAGGAAGGGCAGGCCCAGGTGCCGGGTCGGGGGCGCTCCAGAGAAAGGGAGGCGCCCACAGGGAGAGGGAGTAGAGGGCTGGGGCAGTGAGAGTTGACCGCCATTGGGAAGTTTGCCCCTGGGCATTCATTTCCACCAGAAAGAAAAAGTGGATGGAAAGTCTCAGAGGTACGTGGGGTGTGGTCACCTGCACCTGTAATCCCTGTGGTTTGGGAGGCTGAGGTGGGAGGATCACTTAAGACCAGGAGTTTTGGCCGGGCGCGGTGGCTCAAGCCTGTAATCCCAGCACTTTGGGAGGCCGAGGCGGGCGGATCACGAGGTCAGGAGATCGAGACCATCCTGGCTAACATGGTGAAACCCCGTCTCTACTAAAAAAAAAAAAAAATACAAAACACTAGCCGGGCGAGGTGGCAGGCGCCTGTAGTCCCAGCTACTCGGGAGGGTGAGGCAGGAGAATGGCGTAAACCCGGGAGGCGGAGCTTGCAGTGAGCTGAGATCCGGCCACTGCACTCCAGCCTGGGGGACAGAGCCAGATTCCGTCTCAAAAAAAAAAAAAAACCAGGAGTTTGAGATCAGTTGGGCAACATAGCAAGACCCTGTCTCTACAAAAAATAAAAGAATTAGCCAGGCATGGTGGTGTGCACCTGTAGTCCCAGCTACTCAGGAGGCTGAGGTGGGAGGATGGCTTGAACCCAGGAGCTCGAGGCTGCAGTGAGCTATGATCTTGCCACTGCACTCTAGGCTGGATGACAGAGCAAGCAAGACCTTGTCTCTGAAAAGATTATTATTATCATTATTATTATTATTATTATTATTATTGAGATGAAGTCTCACTCTCTGTCATCCAGGCTGGAGTACAGTGGCGTGATCTCGGCTTACTGCAGCCTCCGCCTCCCAGGTTCAAGCAGTCCTCTTGCCTCAGCCTCCCAAGTAGCAAGGACTACAGGTGTGTGCTGCCAAGCCTGGCTAATATTTGTATTTTTAGTAGAGACAGGGTTTCACCATGTTGGCTAGGATGGTCTTGATCTCCTGACCTCGTGATCTACCTGCCTCAGCCTCCCAAAGTGCTGGGATTACAGGCGTGAGCCACCGTGCCTGTCCTGAAAAAATTTATTTAAAAAAAGAAGGAGGCCGGGCACGGTGGCTCACACCTGGAATCCCAGCACTTGGGAGGCTGAGGTGGGTGGATCACCCAAGGTCAGGGGCTCGGGACCAGCCTGGCTAACATGGCAGAACCCTGTCTCTACTAAAACTACAAAAATTACCGAGGTGTGGTGGCAGACGCCTGTAATTCCAGCTACTTGGGAGGCTGAGGCAGGAGAATCACTTGAACCCGGGAGGTGGAGGTTGCAGTGAGCCGAGATCGTGCCATTGCACTCCAGCCTGGGCAACAAGATTGAAACTCCATCTCAAATAAATAAATAAAATAAAATAAAATAAAAAGAAAGTCCTAGAAGTTTGGCTGAGGGCAGCAGTAAGGGGGGTGGACGTCGTGATGGAGGATGGTGGCTGTGAGTGTCCGGTGATGGCTGGAACCCAGAGCTCCGTGCCAGTCCCAGAGGCTGCCTTGGGGTGGGAAGAGACAGCACGTGCAGGCTTTCATCCCTGGGTTCACACCCGCCTGGGGTCTTTGCAGACATCTGGGGCCAGGCAGGGGAGGGGGCTGAGGGAAGAGGGGCTGCCCACGGCACCCTGTGTGTGCCCACTGGTACACACAGGTCTGCACAGGTACACACACGTTCAGACAAAAGACGTGCACACATCTCAGCCCCACAGGCCCACCCGGCACCAGGGCCTCCAATCCAAGGGGATGACTTGGGGGTGACGGGAGGAGGGAGAGGTGTCGCAGACGCCCCTGGCTCCAGCCTTGCCTCACGGTCTGACCCCTGCAGCCCCTCGCTCCTGCATCATCGACAAGGACGAGCTGAAAGATGGCCTGCGTGTGCTCATCCCCATGGACGACAAGCTGCTATATGCCGGCCACGTGCAGACCGTGCATTCGCCAGACATGTGAGTGGGGTGGCAGGTCCGGCGCAGAACCCCGTGTCCCATACCTGCCCCGTGTCTCGGCCTCTGTGCCTGGCTGCTTCTCCTTTCTAGGCTGTGGCTTCCCCCGATGGCAGAGGGCAGGGGCATGGGTGGGCTCAGAGCTGACGGGGAGGCCCTGGGCACTTTGAGGGAGTACTGGGTGAATGCTCCCAGGGGCTGGGCGGCACGGCTGCTCCATGGCAGGAGCCATAGCGGGAAGGGGTGAGAGAGAGAGCGTGCTGGCCTCTCTCAGGATCTGGACTGCACCAGCCTGACTTGCTCTGCGACCCCTAGTTCTACAGATGAGGCAAAGGGGCCCAGAAAGGGGGAGAATTGCCAAATTCAGCAAGCCGGCAAACCTCTGAGTTCTGGTGTCACCTCCCAGTGGTCTGGGAGGCAAAGCTGGTGCTGGCGGGGTTGAGGCCCTCTGGGAGGTCTCGGCCTCTGCCACCTCAGGCCTCTTTTGCTCCCGCAGATACCGCGTGGTGGTAGAGGGTGAGCGCGGAAACCGGCCTCACATCTACTGTCTGGAGCAGCTGCTGCAGGAGGCGGTGAGAACGGGAGGGCGGGGCCTTGGGATGCTTGGGGTGGGCTGGGTGTCCAAGGCCATGGCCACAACTGTGTCCACACCTTGCACTCATCCCATGCCCTCCTAGATCATCGATGTGAGGCCAGCCTCCACTCGCTTCTTGCCACAAGGGACCAGGATTGCAGCTTACTGGAGCCAGCAGTACCGCTGCCTCTACCCAGGCACCGTGGTCCGAGGTAAGATGCCTCCTCCCCAGCTCTCCCCTGCCGCCTAACACCTCAGTATGGACTTGTTTGGCTACTAAAACCCAACTCTAACTGGCTTAAGAAGAAAGACTTGTGGGCTCACATAACTGAAAACTATATGGCCTTCAGGCATGGTTGGATCCAGGCGCCATTTAAACGATGTCATCAGGACTCCAGCTCTGAGTATCTGTCAGTAGTGCTGTCCTCTGTGCTGGCTTCACACTAGCTCCTTGGAGATTGTATTTTACCATCTTAAGAAATCTTACCATTGGATGATTTCTCAGTCCCATTTTTCCCACACAAGTTCTAGTGTGAACTGACTTGGGCCACATGGTTTTCATTGATCCTACCACTGTGAGTCTGATCGACCAGGCCTGGGTCAGATTCTCATCCCTGGGGCTAAGGAGTGAGGACACCTCCTTTTTATTCATGGGCTGAGAAAGATGGGAGGGTGACTTCCCCTGCCAAGTGGACATGTTGCTAGAATAAGAGAGAATGAGGCTGGGTGCAGTGACTCACGCCTGTAATCCCAGCACTTTGGGAGGCCAAGGTAGGTGGATCACTTGAGGTCAGGAGTTCAAGACCAGCTTGGCTAACGTGGTAAAACCCCGTCTCTACTAAAAATTAAAAAATTAGCTGGGTGTGGTGGCAGGCGCCTGTAATCCTAGCTACTTGGGAGGCTGAGGCAGGAGAATCGCTCAAACCTGGGAGGTGGAAGTTGCAGTGAGCCAAGATTGCACCACTGCACTCCAGCCTGGGTGACAGAGCGAGACTACGTCTCAAAAAAAGAAAAAAGTATGGAGGCTGGATGGAGAAAAACAACAGGTACCCTAGGAAATGGAGGTGTGGATATCAGACAGGCAAGAAAGACAGTCAAATGGTCCAACCCTTAGCTCTTGCAAAAGCAGTGTATCCTAGAGAGGGGGTATGGATGTGGATTAGACATTCTCCGCCCCCGCAAAAAAAAAAAAGCCCACCCACATGCCAAATACAGTCCACTGCTTGGCCTAACATCCATTCATACCCAGAAAATGGAAACCAATGCCAGCTCAGCAAAACAACAGATGACTGGTCCAGCCTGAATAGAGGATCTCAGGCCAGGAAGATTTATTTTTTTCCATCGTATTAGTCACTCATTTATCATCCAAATTCTGAAAGTGCTGTTAATAAGGTAGGAGTTGGCCTTAGATTCAGATTTCCTGGCATGCGCTGTGCCCCTGTACTGGGAGGTGTTGGCTGTCTTCTAGGCCTGCCTCGTGGGTATCATTCTGGATTCTTGGGCCTTCCCTGTCCCTCATCCTGGGAACTGCTTTTGTTGCATTGCATGTTTTTCTCTTTTTTGATTCAGTTCCTTGTTTTAAGCAGCGGATCTTTTAGTAGCTTTCTGAGGAAGAGTCTGTGGGAGTTAAATTTCTCACATCCTTGTGTGTTTGTAATCTCTTCATTCTACCCTTATTTTTTTAGAGATAGTTGAGCTGGGTACCCTTATTCTTTAGAGATACTTGAGCTGGTTATAAATTCGCAACTGGAAATAGTTCCCTCTCGCCATTTCAAAGACATTTTTCTTTTTTTATCTTGCTTCCCATGTTGTTGAAGACATTCAACGTTGTGAATCCCAAATCACAGTAGGAGACCTGTTTTTTTAATCTCTGGAAACTTTTAGGATCTTCTCATTATCCCTAGAGCTGCAATTCCGTGTGTGTGTGTGTGTGTTTGTGTGTGTGTGTGTGTGTGTGTGTGTGTGTGTGTATGCTCATCATGCTGGGTATCTGCAGAGGGAGGCTTTGATTTTGAAGCAAATTTCCTTGAGTCCTGGAAGCTCTACTTGTGAGCACAACTTGGATCACTGCCCTTGTGAATTTCATGTTTTCTCTGGAACTTGGGCTAGTCCCATGGTCCCTGGTGTGTGTGTCTTTTTTCCCGTTACTATTTTCTTACTTTGTTCAACTTACAGAGGTATTTTCTCTACTTTTATCTTCTAACCCCGTCTGTTTTCTTGAATTTTAAAAATTTCTGCGGTCATTTAAAAAATTCTCCACCAGCTGCGGTGGCTCACGTCTGTAATCCCAGCAATTTGGGAGCCCGATGCGGGTAGATCACTTGAACCCAGGAGTTGGAAACCAGCCTGGGCAACATAGCAAGACCCTGTCTCTACAAAAAGATAACAAAAATTGGCCAGGTTTGGGCCGGGCGTGGTGGCTCACAACCTGTAATCTCCACACTTTGGGATCCCAAGGTGGGCAGATCACCTGAGGCCAGGAGTTTGAGATCAGCCTGGGCAACATGGTGAAACCCCATCTCTACTAAAAATACAGAAATAAGCTGGGCGTGGTTGCAGGTTCCTGTTATCTGAGCTACTTGGGAGGCTAAGGCAGGAAGAAATACCTAAACCCAGGAGGTAGAGGCTGCACTGAGCCGAGATCACACCACCGCACTCTAGCCTGGGTAACATAGTGAGACTCTGTCTCAAAAAAAAAAAAGAAAAAAATTATCTGGTCTTGGTGGTATGCACCTGTTGTCCTAGCTACTTGGAAGGCCGAAGTGGGAGGATCACCTAAGCCTGGGTGATCGAGGCTGCAGTGAGCTATGATTGCAACATTGCACTCCAGCCTGGGTGACAGAGCGACACCTTGTCTGAAAAAAAACAAAAAAAAAAACAAAAAAAAATCCTAAAGAGTTATTTCTTATTCTCTGAGTATTCCTTAAAAAATTTTTTTAGCCAGGCACGGTGGCTCACGTCTGTAATCCCAGCACTTCCAGAGGCTGAGGCAGGCAGATCATGAGGTCAGGAGATCAAGACCATCCTGGCTAACACAGTGAAACCCCGTCTCTACTAAAAAAAAATGTAAAAAATCAGCCAGGCTTGGTGGCGGGTGCCTGTGGTCCCAGCTACTGGGGAGGCTGAGGCAGGAGAATGGCGTGAACCCTAGAGGCAGAGCTTGCAGTGAGCTGAGATCGCACCACTGCACTCCAGCCTGGGCAACAGAGCAAGACTCCGTCTCAAAAAAAAAAGAAAAAAAAATTTGTTTGTTTGTTTTATCAACACATTTATTTTTGAACTTTCTCAGCGGATTGTTTTTCATTTTAACTTTCTGTTTTTTTTTTTTTACTTTCTTCTTTTTTTTTTAGACAAGGTCTTTCTCTTTTTCCCAGGCTGGGGTGTAGTAGAGTGATCTCGGCTCCCTGCAACCTCCACCTCCTGGGTTCGAGTGATTCTCCTGCCTCAGCCTCCCGAGTAGCTGGGATTAGAGGCATGCATCACCATGCCTAAGCTAATTTTTTGTATTTTAAGTAGAGACAGGATTTCACCATGTTGGCCCGACTGGCCTCGAACTCCTGACCTCAGGTGATCTGCCTGCCTTGGCCTCCCAAAGTGCTGGGATTACAGGCATGAGCCACTGCACCTGGCCTCATTTTAGCTTTCTGCAGCTCCCTCTCTCTTCCCAGTCTCCATTCCTTCTGTTTGCTGGTGCTGTGCCCTTCCTCTGGTTAGAACTCCTTAGGCTTCTGGGGACCCTGAATAAAAGAAACATTATCAAGCCAATGGGAGCTCTGTGCACTCACGAGTCTTTGTCATCGGAAGTGGGCAGGAATGTTTGGTTAAAGGACTGCTTAGATTCTG
Source organism: Piliocolobus tephrosceles (assembly GCF_002776525.5). Taxonomy (NCBI): domain Eukaryota; kingdom Metazoa; phylum Chordata; class Mammalia; order Primates; family Cercopithecidae; genus Piliocolobus; species Piliocolobus tephrosceles. Next base: position 5,271,402 of record NC_045441.1, on the reverse strand, counting down.
CAAGACTCACATCCTTGGGGATATAGTCCCAGCACCTGGCGTTTGGGAAGAGGGCTGGGCTGTCACCCTTTGGGGGGCCTGTCCAGCCTCCTCCCTGCGCTCAGTGTCCTTCAGTCTGGAGCCTCTCTCTGGGGTGAACCTCCCAGCTCCTGCCACCTGGGCCACCCTCAGCCCATTCAGTGTTGAGGTCTCCCTCAGCCCTGCCTCCGGAGGTGCTTGGGGACTCTCGGGGCCGAGCCTTGGCAGGATTCTCTTGGGAAAACCACCACCTCCTCGTGGGTATCACCTTCTCCTAGGAGATCAAAGCCTGCTCCTGCACGTTCATCCCAGCATCTCTCCCAAAACACCACCGTTTCCCGCTGCTGCCCTCCCCTTTCCCTTTCTTAGTGTCCTTCAGGGTTGACATCCGCTTCCCTCCTTCGCTGTGGTTGCAGGAGGATCTTGGGTGTGAGCAGACACAGGTGCATGTGCTCCGCTGCCTTTTGTCACCCAAAGTCAGCTAGAAATGGGAGACCCAGGGCAGGTGCAGTGGCTCACGCCTGTAATCCCAGCACTTTGGGAGGCCGAGGTGGGTGGATCACCTCAGGTCGGGAGTTCGAGACCAGCCTGATCAACATGGAGAAACCCTGTCTCTATTAAAAATACAAAATTAGCCGAGCGTGGTGGTACATGGCTGTAATCCCAGCTCCTTGGGAGGCCAAGGCAAGAGAATCACTTGAACCCGGAAGGCGGAGGTTGCGGTGAGCCGAGATCGCGCCATTGCACTCCAGCCTGGGCAACAAGAGCAAAACTCCGTCTCAAAAACAAAGGGAGACCCAGTTCTCCTGCACAGATGGCCTGGCTCTAACACCCACATTCTGAGCCACTGTAAACCCTCACCCATGTCCCCACTGCTGTGCCGTAGAGATCAGGGTTGCACGGGGCCGGTTTCTGCTGTCCCCACCCTTGTGCCTCACTAGGGAGCTGGAGGTCCAAGGGCCTCCCCTGAGCCTCTCCTCCCACAGGGTTACTGGACCTGGAGGACGATGGGGACTTGATCACCGTGGAGTTTGACGACGGAGACACTGGCAGGATCCCCCTCTCACACATCCGCCTCCTGCCCCCTGACTATAAGATCCAATGTAAGTGACAAGCTTGTGACACCGGGACTTTTGCCAGGGGCCACCCATCCAGGCTCTCGCCCTCCAAGCCCAACTCTGGGCTCTGTCTGAAGTCATTTGGAGCTATAGGTGATGGAAGTAGCAGAAACCATGGGTGGGCTCCTGTGAGATCCCAGGGCTCCCAGGTCCTGGGTCCATGAGGACAGCCCAAGCCCAGTGGCCCAGGCCATGGGAAGCTGATCAAAAATTATTAATGGCTGGGCGCGGTGGCTCACACCTGTAATCCCAGCACTTTGGGAGGCCAGGGTGGCCAGATCATGAGGTCAAGAGATCGAGACCATGCCGGCCAACATGGTGAAACCCTGTCTCTATTAAAAATACAAAAATTAGCCAGGCGTGTTGAGATGCGCCTGTAGTCCCAGCTACTCGGGAGGCTGAGGCAGGAGGATCCCTTGAACCCGAGAGGCAGAGGTTGCAGTGAACTGAGATCCGGCCACTGCACTCCAGCCTGGCGACAGAGCAAGACTCTGTCTCAAAAAAAAAAAAAAAAAACAAAAAAAAAACCAAAGTCAGCGTCTTTATCCACCTGTCCCAGTTCCACAAAGTGCTTTGTTTTACTTCATTCATTCAGGGGCCTCTGGCTGCTCCCTGCAGATGGGATTTCCCCTGCTGGACCTCACAGCCTGTCGTGGGAGCCCACCCGGGGTCAGCCACTCGGCGTTGGTTGCTTCCGCCCCCATCCCTGATCCCCAGGACAGACCAGGGTCTTGGAAGCTCCAAGATGGGGACCCCAGGCCTGATGAGCCACTCTGTCCTCTGCCCCACAGGTGCTGAGCCATCCCCAGCCCTCCTGGTGCCGAGTGCCAAGCGCCGTAGCCGGAAGACCAGCAAAGACACTGGGGAGGGCAAAGATGGTGGTACGACTGGGTCGGAGGAGCCAGGAGCCAAGGCCCGTGGGCGTGGGCGGAAACCCAGCGCCAAGGCCAAGGGTGGTACGTTGAACCGGGCCCCAGGGCAGGGGCAGTGGGTAGAGCTCCTTCGTGCATCCAAAATCGGGGCTTGGGAACCTGCCCAAGTGCCTACCTGCTGTCTGTAAGAACTCTGAGCTGGGTGCGGTGGCTCACGCCTGTAATCCCAGCACTTTGGGAGGCCGAGGTGGGCAGATCGCCTGAGGTCAGGAGTTGGAGACCAGTCTGGGCAACATGGTGAAACCCCGTCTCTACTAAAAACACAAAAATTAACCGGGCATGGAGGTGAGTGCCTGTAATCCCAGCTACGTGGGAGGCTGAGGCAGGAGAATTGCTGGAACCCGGGAGGTGGAGGTTGCAGTGAGCCGAGATCGTGCCATTATACTCTAGCCTGGGTGACGAGTGAAACTCCGTCTCAAAAAAAAAAAAAAAAACTCTGCACCTCTGCACCTGCACCGCAGGATTGTTCTGACCAGGTGACAGATGAGGAAACTGAGGCTGAGGAGGCAGGTTGGTTTGTCAGAGGCAGAGCTGAGCTGCAGCCGGCCTGTGTTTCTTTCCAGAATCCAGAGAAAATGCTTTGTGCAGGCTGAGAGCAGAGGCTACTGAAGGACCCACTTTGGGGCCAACACAACTTAAGGTTGTTACGGGGAACCGCCGAAGGAGGCCTAAGAAGGCCGCAGCCGGTTCCGCTCAAGAAGTAGCAGAGCCAGGATTGAAAGCAGGCCTTTCTGCTGGGCGCAGTGGTCCACACCTGTTCTCAGCACTCTAGGAGGCCCCAGGCACAGGGATCGCTTGAGCCCAGGAGTTTAAGACCAGCCTGGGCAGCAGAGCAAAACTGTATCTCTACAAAAAAAAATATTAATAACACAAAAATTCCCCAGGCATAGTGGCGCATGCTTGTGGTCTCAGGTTACTTGGGAGACTGAGGCTGGAGGCTCACGTGAGCCCAGGGAGGTTAGGGCTGCAGTGAGCCCTGATCACGCCACTGCACTCCAGCTTGGGTGACTGAGACCCCATCTCAAAAAAACAAAAACAAAACCCACAGAAGCAGGTGAAAAGCCACAGCTCGTCTCTGCCAGGAAGCCCCCGCCCCAGCCTCTCATCTGTTTTGTTTTGCAGACAGAGCCGCTACCCTGGAGGAGGGGAGCCCAACAGATGAGGTCCCCAGTACCCCCTTAGCCCTGGAGCCGAGCAGCACCCCAGGTTCCAAGAAGAGTCCCCCAGAGCCTGTGGACAAGCGACCCAAGACCCCCAAGGCGCGCCCAGCACCGCCACAGCCCAGCCCCGCACCACCCGCCTTCACCAGCTGCCCAGCACCCGAACCCTTTGGGGAGCTACCAGCCCCTGCCTCCACCCTGGCCGCAGCACCCCTCATCACCATGCCCGCCACACGCCCCAAGCCCAAGAAGGCGCGGGCAGCCGAGGAGTCAGGTGCCAAGGGCCCTCGGAGGCCGGGGGAGGAGGCCGAGCTGCTTGTCAAACTGGACCACGAGGGTGTCACGTCACCCAAAAGCAAGAAGGCGAAAGAGGCCCTGCTGCTCCGGGAGGACCCAGGGGCCGGGGGCTGGCAGGAGCCCAAGAGCCTCCTGAGCCTGGGCAGCTACCCCCAGGCGGCCGGCAGCAGCGAGCCCAAGGCACCCTGGCCCAAGGCCACGGAGGGGGACCTCGCCCAGGAGCCCGGGCCGGGGCTCACGTTCGAGGACTCTGGGAACCCCAAGAGCCCGGACAAGGCCCAGGCTGAGCAGGACGGGGCGGAAGAGTCCGAGAGCAGCAGCAGCAGTAGTGGCAGCAGTAGCAGCAGCAGCAGCGGCTCCGAGACGGAAGGGGAGGAGGAAGGCGACAAGAATGGGGACGGGGGCTGCGGCGCCGGGGGCCGTAACTGCAGCGCTGCCAGCTCCAGGGCAGCCTCACCGGCCTCCTCCTCGTCCTCCTCTTCCTCCTCCTCTTCGTCTTCCTCCTCCTCGTCCTCCTCTTCCTCCTCCTCCTCCTCTTCCTCATCCTCCTCCTCCTCTTCCTCTTCATCTTCCTCCTCCTCCTCCTCCTCCTCCTCTTCCTCGTCCTCCTCCTCCTCCTCCTCCTCCTCCTCCTCTTCCTCCACCACAGACGAGGACTCTTCCTGCAGCTCAGACGATGAGGCAGCTCCCGCTCCCACGGCTGGTCCTTCTGCACAGCCGGCGCTCCCCACCAAGGCCACCAAGCGGGCCGGCAAGGCGCGGCCCTCAGCCCACTCCCCAGGCAAGAAGGCGCCTGCGCCCCAGCCCCAGGCGCCTCCTCCGCAGCCCACACAGCCTCTGCAGCCCAAGGCTCAGGCCGGGGCCAAGAGCCGACCGAAGAAGAGAGAGGGCGTCCACCTCCCCACCACCAAGGAGCTGGCCAAGCGGCAGCGCCTGCCGTCCGTGGAGAACCGGCCCAAGATCGCCGCCTTCCTGCCAGCCCGGCAGCTCTGGAAGTGGTTCGGCAAGCCCACCCAGGTAACCAGGCTCGCGCTCGGGCGGGGTGCAGGGGCTGGGGGCCTTGTCTCGCTCTGCTGAACCCACGGCTTCACGCCGTGTCTCCGCGTGTGGTAACCTCCCAGAAGCCCAGGGTGGAGGACTGGCGTCCCACTTGATGGATGGGTACACTGTGTGTCCTCAGGCACCTGGGTCTGTCGGACTCCGACGCCTGAGTCCTTCAGAGCGGAGCGGTCCTGCCCTCTAGTCCCGGGACGCAGAGCCACCCTCATGTGGAGACCAAATGAAGGAGACCGCAAAGATCAGCACAGACCCACAGGCGTCAGCGCCACGTGGAAGGAAGGGGCTTTCCAGGCCTCTGGGGTTTTTTTTTCCTTTTTTGAAACCGAGTCTGCCTCTGTTGCCCAGGCTGGAGTGCGGTGATGTGATCTTGGCTTACTGCACCCTCCACCTCCAGGGTTCAAGCAGTTCTCAGGCATCAGCCTCCCAAGTAGCTGGGATTACAGGCACCCGCCACCATGCCTGGCTAATTTTCATATTTTTAGTAGAGATGGGGTTTCACCTCGTGGGGCAGGCTGGTCTAGAACGCCTGGCTTCAAGTGATCTGCCTGCCTCGGCTTCCCAAAGTGCTGGGATTACAGGTGTGAGCCACCACGCCTGGCTTTTTCTTTTCTTTTCTTTTTTTTTCTTTTAGAGACAGGATCGTGCTCTGTCACCCAGGCTGGAGTGGTGCAGCGGCGCTATCACAGCTCACTGCAGCTTTGAACTCATGGGCCCAAGCAATTGCCCCGCCTCAGCCTCCTGAGTAGCTGGGACTACAGACGTGTGCCACCATGCTGCCCAGCTGGTTTTTAAATTTTTTTGTAGAGACAGGGTCTCACTATGTTGTCTGGGCTGCTCTTGAACCCCTGGACTCAAGTGATCCTCCTGCCTCGGCCTCCCAGAGTGCTGGGATTCCAGGTGCTAGGCCTGACAGCCTGTTGTGTGTGGCATTTGCAGTGTTCTCCCAGCCACGCCCTGGGCTCCCAGCCGCCAGTGTGGTGGTCCCAGCAGAAGGTGCCTCCTTCCCGGGTTTGCCAGCAAAAGTCCAGGGTTGAATCTCCTTGGCCTGGCCGGGATCTCATGTCCACCCCTGAGTGAATCAATATGGCCTGGAAGACAGAAAGTCCTGGCTGGCCAAGGGTCTTGTGTCTGCTGCCTGCAGCAGTGGGTTGGTTGTTCAGAAGGAGCCCTTCCAGCCTTCCTGTGGCTGGCTGTACACTCGCACACACACATGCACACAGTGCACTCACACAGCCACATGCACACATGTATACATATGCATGCACATGTACACACGAATGCACGTACAAAGTACACATGCATGCATACATGTGAATGCATGCATGTACATGAACCATGTAAACATGAACGTGCACACAAATACTACACCCAAACACACGCTTGCACACGTACACAAATGTAGGCGCATACATGTGTGCACACGCGTCCATGCACACGAACACACGTGCGCAAATGCACAGACGAACACGTGCACACACAGGCACATACACATGGCAGGACCCAGTGTGGGAAGTGAGAGTGGTTCAGACAGGCTGGCAGTGAGCCCCCAGTGTGCCGTAGGTGTGGGGCAGGAGCACCTCTTCCAGCAGGAGTCAGTGGTGTCTCAGGCAGCATTTCCAAAGCTGCTGTAGAACGGAGTTTCAAGTCTCTCTTGCCCACGTGCAGTGGCTTTAAGTCTATAATCCCAGCACTTTGGGAGGCTGAGGCGTGAGGATCACTTAAGCTTGGGAGTTTAAGGCTGCAGGGAGCTATGATTGTGCCACTACACTCCAACCTGGGCAATAGAGTGATACCTTGTCTTGAAAAAAATAATAGTTTTAGCCGGGTGCGGTGGCTCACGCCTGTAATCCCAGCACTTTGGGAGGCCCAGGCAGGAGGATCACTTGAGGTCAGGAGTTCGAGACCAGCCTGCCAACGTGGTGAAACCCCGTCTCTACTAAAAATACAAGAATCAGCCAGGCGTGGTGGTGCATGCCCGTAATCCCAGCTACTTGGAAGGGTGAGGCAGGAGAACTGCTTGAATCTGGGAGGCGGAGGCTACAGCGAGCCAAGATCGTGCCACTGCTCTCCAGCTTGGGCGATAGAGTGAGACTTCGTCTCAAAAATAATAATAGTAACACGTTTTAAAAGATAAAAAAGACCAGGCATGGTAGCTCACGCCTGTAATCCCAGCTCTTTGGGTGGCTTATGTGGGACGATCACTTGAGGCCAAAAGTTCGAGACCATCCTGGGCAACACAGACCCCCATCTCTACAAAAATAAAAATATTAGCCATGCATGGTGGTGCATTCCTGTAGTCCCATCTACTCAGGAGGCCGAGGCAGGAGGATGGCTTTAGCCCAGGAGATCGAGGCTGCAGTCAGCTATGATAGTACCACTGGATTCCAGCCTGGGTGACAGAGCAAGACCCTTTTTCTGAAAAAAGTAATTTTTAAAAAGAAAAAGAAGGCCAGGTGCAGTGGCTGACACTGCAATCCTAGTGCTTTGGGAGGCAAAGGTGGGAGGATGGTTTGAGGCCAAAAGTCTGAGACCATCCTGGGCAACCTAGTGAGACCTTGTTCTCTACAAAAATTAAAAAAAAATCAGCCGGGCGTGATGTGCGCCTGTATTCTCAGCTACTCAGAGGCTGACGTGGGAGAGGATTTCTTGAGCCTAGGAGTTCGTGGCTGCAGGGAGTCATGATCGCGCCATTGCACTCCAGCCTGGGCAACAGAGTGAGACCCTGTCTCAAAAACAAAAAGTCTCGTAGCGGCAGAATCCTTGGATTAAGTGAAGCGCCTCTTGGAGACCCAGCATGTCAAAGAGATGGAAGAGGGGCTTCCCCAGTTGGAGCGAGACAAGGGGCTCCCTTCTCTCCCCAGAGTTGGATAGGGGTTGACTTGGAGGCCGAAGGCCCGGAGTCCCAAGCGGCAGAGCCTGCCAGGCGGCGGGCTCGGCGGGGCTGGGCCAGGGCCGTGCCGTGACACACGTGTCCTTGCAGCGGCGTGGCATGAAAGGCAAGGCCCGCAAGCTCTTCTACAAGGCCATCGTGCGTGGCAAGGAGATGATCCGCATTGGGGACTGCGCCGTGTTCCTCTCCGCCGGCCGTCCCAACCTGCCCTACATTGGCCGCATCCAGAGCATGTGGGAGTCGTGGGGCAACAACATGGTGGTCCGCGTCAAGTGGTTCTACCACCCCGAGGAGACCAGCCCCGGCAAGCAGTTCCACCAGGGCCAGGTGAGCCTGCGGCACCCCCGGCTGGGCCCCCCAGTCCTAGGCAGCGTAGGGCAGACCTGAGGGCGAGCGAGGCATTCTGGGTGCTGGAGGATCAGCGGCCCTGCCCAGTGGGTCAGCCCTGTCCTGGGGCCTGGGGTCAGGTGCGGCGGCCCCGGGGCTCACCCAAGCCCCTCCCCTGTCCCCCACACAGCACTGGGACCAGAAGTCCAGCCGCAGCCTCCCGGCGGCCCTGCGGGTCTCCAGCCAGAGGAAGGACTTCATGGAGGTAGGTGGTGGTGGTGGTGGTGGTGGTGGGCAGGTTGGGGGTGGCTGCCTCCTTCCGGGCAGCTCAGACAGGGCCTGGCTCAGCATCCGCTGCTGTCCCCCAAGGTCTCCCTCGGCCTCTGACCTCCTGTCCCTGCCACTCTCAGTGCCTGGCTCCTGTTCTCGGTCTCTCCCGGTCTCTGCATCTGTCTCCCATCTCTGGGTCTCCTCTGCTCTCCCAGTGTCTGTCCCTGAGTCTCCGGCCATTCTTACCCTCTGACTCTCTGGGTCTCTCCCAATCTCTGTCTCTCTCTCAGTCTCTGTCTCTCGATCTCTTGGGCTGTCTGTCCTTGTCTTCTGTCTCTCATTTGTTCTCCATCTCTCAGTCTCTGTCTCTCTCTTGTTGGTCTGTCTCTTAGCCTCTGTCTCCGACTTGGTCTCTGTCTCTGTCTCGGTCCCTGGGGCTCCCTCTGCTTCTGTCTCTGTCCCTGTGGCTCCCCGGGGCTCCCTCGGCCTCTGTGCCCCCCACCCACCATCCTGATGTCCCCGCGTGCCCGCAGCGCGCGCTGTACCAGTCCTCACATGTGGACGAGAATGACGTGCAGACGGTGTCACACAAGTGCCTGGTGGTGGGCCTGGAGCAGTACGAGCAGATGCTGAAGACCAAGAAGTACCAGGACAGCGAGGGCCTGTACTACCTCGCGGGCACCTACGAGCCCACCACGGGCATGATCTTCTCCACGGACGGCGTGCCCGTGCTCTGCTGAGCCCACCGGGCCCCACGGGCCACTGGCCACCTGTGCCCCGAGGGCGGCCAGGGACCCCTCTCCATCACTGCCACGGCGCGGGGACCACGTGCGTTGTGTGCATGCGAGCGCTCCTGCGAGGCATGTGCATGGGGCCAGGTGTGCACGTTGACGCCCAGGTGAGCGTGTGTGTGCATGTGTGCGCCCATGTGCATGCACGTGTGTGCACACATGTGCATACGCCTCCATCCCCACCTTCCAACCCCTCAGTGCCCCTAGGACAGGGGCCCCTCTTAGCTATCAGGGTATGGCCCTGCCGTCCCCCTCAGGGCAGCCTCGGCCGGGACCGGCCCTTCCTGCCCAGCACGTTGCAAGCACTTGGCCAGGCCGGCCCTCCAGGCTGCTGCTGCGTAGGGGCCCGGGTGCCCCCAGGCCCACGCAGACTGGGGATTCTGGTGGGGAGGGGGGCTTCTAAGGAACCAAACTGACGTTCACTCTGGGCTTCCCGGGCACCCTTAGCATGGAGCCCACCCCAAGGCCTCCCACTGTGCATGGGACGGGGTGGCCCGATGCCAGCTGGCCTCCTTGACTGTGCCAGGGGCCCTGCCCCCACCCTCTCAGGATGGCCTGGACTTGGGGAACAGAGCTGGGTGGGGTTGCAGCCCGGAGCATCAAAGGCACCAGGTGGAGAGAGCCTGGCAAAGGCCCACCCTGGTCCAAACCCTCACACTACAGAAAACCCCAATGGTGCTGAAACCCTTGCCCGGCCACGCCCGGCCCCTCCCCACCCAGGAGGGAGGTGGCACTTCTTAACCTGTACAGTTTTATTGTACCAAGAGACTCGCCCCGCCCCTGTATCATACGCCTTTAAATGGAGTCAACTTTTTAATTATATATATAAAGATAAATATATATAAATATATATAAATATAAACTTTTTAAAACTGTGAAAAATAGCTATGAAATTATAAAAAAAAAAAAAAAAAGAACACATTCTGACGTGCAGAATATTATTTTTTATTTCCTGTTAGATTGTAGTGTCTAGCACCGGCTTCACCGGCCTCCCGGTCCCCAGCACACCCCCCCCCCCCCCCCCAAGTGTACTGTACTCACCCCCCAGGATAGAGAAAAGAGGGAGAGAAGAGGGAGAGAGGCAGGAGCCGGCCCGAGCCCAGGGTCCCTGCTTGGGCCGCAGAAAGCACTTAACCAGGCCCCAAGCCTTCCAGGGAAACCAAGGCCTCGACCAGACAATCTTGAGGGAAGGAAAAGCCAGACTTTGGGTTTGTTTTTTGGGGGAATTGTTTTTTTTTTTAAGTTTCTTTTGGAATTTTGTTTGTTGGCAAATTCTGTGTGATCTTTTTTCATAAGAAAAAGAAAAAGATTTAATTGGAAAAATAAAATGGTTTGGAGTGGTTTATTTCAGGGGCTGGAGTAGGGGTGGCATCTGGGGGGATTCTGCCATATCAGGGCACTGAGAAGTAGGATTCAACTGGAAGTTGGGTACCACCCGTGCAGGGGCAGTGACCTGATGGCCATCTAAAATGAACTTGAAATCAGCCAGGCCCGGTGGCTCACGCCTGAATCCCAGCACTTTAGGCGGCCGAGGTGGGAGGATCACTTCAGGCCAGGAGTTTGAGACCAGCCTGAGCAACGTGGTGAAACCCCGTCTCTACTAAAAATACAAAAATTAGCCGGGTGTGGTGGCTCACACCTGTAATCCCAGCTACTCGGGAGGCTGAGGTGGGAGAATCACTGAAACCTGGGAGGCAGAGGTTGCAGTGAGCTGAGATTGCACCACTGCACTCTGGCCTGGGGGTGACAGAGAGAGATGGTCTCAAAAAAAAAAAAATGTTTTTTTTGAGCAAATTTGCATGAGAAAAAATTAAAAGTTGGCTGGGCGTGGTGGCTCACGCCTGTAATCCCAGCACTTTGGGAGGCTGAGGTAGGCAGATCATTTGAGGTCAGGAGTTCGAGACCAGCCTGGCCACTATGGTGAAACCCCCATCTCTACTAAAAATACAAAAAAATTAGCCGGGTGTGGTGGTGCGCACCTGTAATCCCAGCTACTTGGGAGGCTGAGGCAGGAGAATTGCTTGAACCCATAGTGGAGGTTACAGTGAGCTGAGATCGTGCCACTGCACTCCAACCTGGGCAACAAATCAAGACTCCATCTCAAAAAAAGAATTCCCAAGCACAGTGACTCACGCCTGTAATCCCAGCACTTTGGGAGGCTGAAATGGGTGGATCACCTGAGGTCGGGAGTTCGAGACCAGCCTGACGAACATGGAGAAACCCCATCTCTACTAAAAACACAAAATTAGCCAGGCATGGTGGCACATGCTTGTAGTCCCAGCTACTCGGGAGGCTGAGGCGGGAGAATCGCTTGAACCCGGGAGGCAGAGATTGCAGTGAGCTGAAATCGAGCCACTGCATTCCAGCCTGGGCAACAAAAGCCAAACTCTACCCCTCCCCCCAAAAATAGCAAAGCTGCACATTCCCAGCCACGCCTATCACAACTGAAGAAAATGATACTAATGGTAAGAGTGGCCCCAAGCCCTCACCTAGATGGGGGTGGACAGGGGCCTAGGGAAGCTATAGGTGGGGGTCTGGCTGCCCAGCGACTGACCTGGTTAGTGTGGGTGGCCTGCAGAGGACATTTGGGGCTTTGCAAGAGGATAACCCAGGGAGGGCAGCCAGCTGGCCTCAGGAAAGGGAAGGGCCGGCGTGGGCTATGGGAAACACTCTGGTGTCACCTGGTGCAGTCTTGGCCCAAGTGGCCGCCCACCTGGACCCCAGGGAGGATGTCTGCCCTGTATCCTGGAGGCTGCAGACCCGGAGCACAGGTGGCCCTTCTGCCTGCCTTTAAGGGACCCACATCAAAACCTGGACCAGCCCCACTGCTTGGGGAAACTAAGGACAGAACAGGCTAGGTGCAGTGGCTCACACCTGTAATCCTGGCACTTTGGGAGACCAAGGCAGGAGGAACACTTGAGGCCCAGACTTTGCGACCAGTCTGGGCAATAGCAAGACCCCATCTCTACACAAAATAAAAGAATCTAGCCAGGCGTGGTGGCACGCGCCCGTATTCATAGCTATTTGGGAGGCTGAGGTGGGAGGATCACTGGAGCCCAAGAGGTGAAGGCTGCGGTGAGCTATGATGGCACCACTGCACTCCAGCCTCGGTGACAGAGCAAGAGCCTGTCTCATAAAAAACAAAAATGAGGCACAGGCCGGGTGCAGTGGCTCACGCCTGTAATCCCCCAACACTTTGGGAGGCTGAGGCAGGTGGATCACTTGAGGTCAGGAGTTTGAGACCAGCATGGCCAACATGGTGAAACCCCGTCTCTACAAGAAAAATTAGCCAGGTGTGGTGGCAGGCACCTGTAATCCCAGCTACTTGGGAGGCTGAGGCAGGAGAATTGCTCGAACCTGGGAGGCGGAGGTTGCAGTGAGCCAAGATCGTGCCACTGCACTCCAGCCTAGGCAACAGAGCAAGACTCAGTCTCAAAGAAAAAAAAAATGGAGGAATGGAACAGTGCAGGATTTCGTCCAAATTGCACAAATCAGCAAAAGGGCTGAGGCTTGAGGCCAGGAGGCTCTGACTCCTAGGATGCAGTGTAGTCCCTGAGGGGTTGGGGACAAATCGCGCCCGCTTTGTTTTCCCTTCAAATGGGCTGCATGCAGCCATCCTCCCTGATCCTCACGAAGACTGGGGGGGTCAAGGTGAGCGACAAACCACAAGTGCTTCCAGCTGTCACCCCACCACCCAGCCCTGCCCACAAACCAAGCCTACCTGGTATGAGGACACCCTCCTGCTCCCTGATCCGCCCCGCCCACCTCGCAGATGGGAAGACTGAGGTCCGGCTTACACGGCTTACACGGGGTGACCCGAGTTCCACCGGGATCCCAAGATGGCAGTCCCGGCCCCCGTCCATGCACAAAGTCTGCTTGGAGGCGGCAGTGCAGCGGTCTGCTTTATCTTTTAATGGCCAGTGCGGTACAGTTAGTGGACAGACGGGTGACGGGACACAGCAGGGGTGAAACAGGGCAGTCACAGCCAGGGCCGGGGTTCTGTAAGGGTGGGCCGTCCTCCCCCTGGAAACGCTGTCTCTGGAAGGACACCCTTAGAATCCCCCAACCTCAGGGTGCCACCGACACGGGCCTGGTGTTCTGGGGGACCCAGGCTGGAGTGCCCCCAGCCCCTCCCTACTTGCTAGAGACCCTTGGGTCCGTCGGGTCCCTTGCTGGATGAGGGTCAAGACCTAGGTCAAGCTGACTTCAGCCAGGGTGTGTGACTTCAGCCCCTATACTTACCTCCCCTCTTCTGTCATGGACCAAGAAGGCAATGGGAGGGCTCCCTAGTCAGGCACAGCCCCCTGGCCTGTGGCATGGCATGGGTGTGTGAGGAGGTCCTGATGTGCCTGGCTGGCACCACTGCTGTGGTTCCCGAGAGGCTGACGCAGACCGCGGGCGGGTCCCTTCGGACCCAGGGCTCCGACTCCTTCATGGCTAACGCGTTTTGTTTGGGAGAAGCAGTCTCTAAGAATGAGGACAGAAGGGGGAGGCCGGAGGGTGACACTGGGGGGCTGCCCCTCTCCTCTCAGGGCTCCAGGGTTCATGAGGGGTCCTTGGTGGAGGCTGGGCCAGGTGGTGCCCCCATCAGTGGCAGCGGGTGATGAGGGCCGGGGTGCAGTCACTGGGCACGCACACTGTGGCGGGCGTCTGGTGTCCTGAGTGGGGACACGGTGCGTGTGACCCTGCAGAGTGCTGGCTGGGCTGGAGCTGGGGCCGCTGGACACAGATGGAAGGTAGAGGCAGGTATGAGACCAAACACAGAACACAGTGCTGGCCAGAGCCCCGGGTCACAGAAACGTGTTCCGGTCCTCGAAGGACTTTGCAGAACTTCAGGCCAGGATTGGGGATGGCTGGACCCAGAGCGGGTGGCGCTGCTGGCACAGGGAGAGGCCCAGGGCCCCGCAGGCACTGAGGTGGGGACGAGGGAGGGGCCCTCAGGCCTCGGGGACCCTGGTCAGGCCCTCGGCGTCCCTGGCAGTGGGCAGAGCTGGCTCAGAGGCCCGAGAAGATGGAGCCATTGGCGGTGGAGGTGTGCAGGCAGCTGCCGTGGGCATCGCGGGTGAGGCTGTAGGTGCAGTAGGCCACGGCGGACCCCAGTGTCAGCCCCGACATGTAGGACACGGTCATGGTGTTCCCTGTGGACAACACTGGCCTGAGGGGAGCAGGGCCGGGGCGACCACCTGGTGGCCACGGCTGCTCGAGTGTGAGGTGCGGTGACACCCGCATGAACCGTGCCGCCCCTCCAGGACCCGCTGCCCCATCGCTCTGCATGGGAGGACCCTCTCCGGATCCTGTCCTTCCTCATTCCTTCTCCCCGAGGCCATCTGCTATGCACACCAGGCCTCGCCTGCTTCTCTGGGTCCCCCAAACCCCCATTTTTAAAATTTAAAGACAAGGTCTTGCCCTGTTGCCCAGACTGGAGTGCAGTGGTACAGTCATAGCTTTCTACAGCCTTGACCTCCTGGGCTCAAGTGATCCCCCGACCTCAGCTTCCTGAATACCTGGGACCATAGGCACGTACCACCACGCCCGGCTACCGTAAAAAAATTTTCTGTAGAGACTCAGTCTCACTATACCGCCCAGGCTGGTCCCAAGCTCCAGGGCCCAAGCGATATTTCTACCTTGGCCTCCAAAACACTGGGATCACAATCCTGAGCCAGTGCGGCCAGCCCCAATCCTCCCCATTTTAATCTCCAGTCTCAGCCAGGTATGGTGGCTCACACCTGTAATCCCAGCACTGGGAGGCTGAGGCGGGCGGATCACCCGAGGTTAGGAGTTCAAGACCAGCCTGGCCAATGTGGTGAAATCTCACCTCTACTAAAAATACAGAAATTAGCCAGATGTGGTGGTGGGCATCCATAATTCCAGCTACTCGGGAGGCTGAGGCACGAGAACTGTTTGAATCTGCGAGACAGAGGTTGCAGTGAGCCGAGATCGTGCCACTGCACTCCAGCCTGGGGAACAGAGCAAGACTCCATCTTAAAAAAAAAAAAAAAAAAACTCTCCAGTCTCCAACCTCCAGCTTCCTCCCTATCAGGGACAAGTTGGGATGTCCGATGGGCACCTGGAACGTACCAAATCCCAAAAGCAACCCCAACCCCTCCCCACAAGGCCCCTTCCCATCTCAGTCTGGGCCAGTGCCAGACTTCTTGCCTTGAGCAGTGGACCCCAAACCTGGAGCCCCCTTCCCTCTCTCACACCCTACCTCTCAACCCGTCAGCCGGTCCTGTGGGCTGCCGTCCAAACAAGACCTGGAATCCGGCACCTCCCAGTGCCACGTCGACCTCCTCCAGGTCTGGGCCCCGTCCTCAAGGGCCTGGACTGGTAAAGTAGCTCCTCACTCACCTCCACACCCACGGCAGCTGGAGGGATGCTTTATCAACCATCAGACCGCATTCTTCTCCTCTCCAGCCCCTGGCCTCAGTGCCGCAGGACCTTTGCACATGCCATTCCCTCTGCCTGGACGCCTTTCCCTTGCATCCTCACATGGCTGTCTCCCTCGCTACTTCCTCTAGGTCTTTGCTCAAAAGTCACCTCCTCAGTGAGGTCTTCCCAGATTGCCCCATTTACACTGCTGGCTCCTGAGCCTGACTCTCCCATCCCATCACTCCTGTTTCTCTGCTTTATTTTTCCCCATAGGACTTCCTGCCATTCAACCAGTCACACCAATCTAGGTTCTTTTTTTTTTTTCCCCCGAACAGGATCTTGCTCTGTCACCCAGGCTGGAGTGCAGTGGCGTGATCACAGCTGCAATTTCAAACTCCTGGGCTCAAGTGATCCTCCCATCTCAGCCTCCCGAGTAGCTGGGACCATAGGTGCACGCTACCACACCCAGCTAATTTTTAACACTTTTTTAGAGAGGAGAGGCTCTCGCTGTGCTGCCCAGGCTGGTCTTTAACTCCTGGGCTCAAGTGATCCGCCCGCCTTGCCCTTCCAAAGTGCTGGGATTGTAGGTGTGAGCCACTGTGCCCAGCCTGGGCTGCCTCCACATCTGGACGGTCAGTCCCACAGCACGGAGAGTGCCGTTTTGTCACCACTGTGTCCCCAGTGCCTTGAAAAGCACTTGGTCCACAGGAGAGGCTCACCAAGTAGTTATGGGGTACACGAATGAATGAATGAATGAATGAATGAATGAATGAAGTGGCTGAGAACATCCCCACACCTACGGCCTCCCAGACATTGACTGTTCTGAACCTCCCTCCGGAACCCAAATGCACCTTCTTGCGGTCTGCCCTCGGTTTCCTCGTGAGGGGGACGTTGCGCTGCTGGGAGGACCACCCCCTCCATGCCCCACGGGCCTCACCTGCCAGCTCCCGCTGCTTGGGGCTCACTTTGCCTGCCGCCAGGATCATGGGCACGCTGCCGAAGTAGCCGTTGCTGATGCCCATAAGCAGCGAGAAGATGCAGGGCCAGGCAGGGTGGCGCAGGGCGGGCATGCCGCTGGGGTAGACACACAGGATGAAGAGAGGGATGAAGACCACACGTAGGCAGGAGCAGGCCAGCAGGTGGGTGCCCCGCCAGTCCACGGGCAGGGCTGCCAGGATCTGCAGAGAGCCAGGCATGTGAGCGCCCTGTCCCGGCCACCCCCACTCCCCTCACACCCCACCCAGCCTCCAGCCACGCCCCCATCCCCAAACACTCCTGGGTCTGTCCAGCTCAGCCTGCACCCCTGCCCTTCTCTGGATCGCCCCTCTAAAATCCCCCAAATCCCACTTAAAACTTTTCCCTTAGAGTCAGGGTATCGGTCTATCCCCCACGCTGGAGTGCAGTGGCACGATCGTGGCTCACTGCAGGCTCAAACTCCTGGGCTCAAGCAATCCTCCCACCTCAGCCTCCAGAGTAGCTGGGACTACAGGCACATGCCACCACGGCTGGCTAAGTGTTTTGTTTGCTTGTTTTCTGAGACAAAGTCTCATGCTGTCGCCCAGGCTGGAATGCAGCATTGCGATCTCGGCTCACTGCACCCTCCACCTCCTGGGTTTAAGCAATTCTCCTGCCTCAGCTTCCCGAGTAGCTGGGATTACAAGCACGCACCACCATGACCTTTTAATTTTTGTATTTTCAGTAGACACGAGGTTTCACCATGTTGGCCAGGCTGGTCTGGAACTCCTGGCCTCAAGTGATCCACCCGCCTCGGCCTCCCAAAGTGCTGGGATTACAGGCATGAGCCACTGCACCTAGCCATTTCTTTGAGCCATTTCTGAGGGTCCCTGCCCTCTCTGGGTCCCCTCTGGGGCATCCTCCTGTGCTCATCCCCAGAGGACCTGTGACTGTGAGGCGAGAGGGTGAGTGCCACGCCAGTCTTCCGAGATGCAGCTGACACTCCGGAGTGCCCCAGTGGGATCAGGCCGGGGCCACCCTCCACAGAACACTGTCCGGCATGGTGCCACTGCATGGCTCTTACCCTTTCCACCTGGGAGCCACATGCATCTTTCACTCAGAACCCTTCCCGGATAGACCAAGGCCTCCCCATCACCTCCACCCCGTGGCGTTCCCCGACACTGGGCAGGGCGGGCAGCCCACCTTGCCCACGAAGTCTGACAGGTTGAACACAGCCATGATGAGGATGGGCAGCCACTCGCCCAGGATGCAGTGGCGGATCTCAGACTCGAGGCCAGGGAACAGGCACAGCGTGATGAAGTAGGTCACAGCGATGGAGAGCATGTCGGCCCAGATCACCCGCGCCACCACGTAGCGGTGCAGCAACAGGGCTGGGGGCGGGCGGGGGTCAGAGGCAGTGCCCACAGGGACCCCTGCCTGCCTCCCATCCCCCCGCCTGGGTACCAGCGCCAGGGCTGCAGAGGGACCCCCTGCACTCACCTCTGAAGGTGGGCCAGCTGCGCTGGACCCTTGGCCGCGGCACATCAAAGCGCATGTAGGCCCCACCGCTGCCGGTCACCTCGTGGGCTGGGCTGTCCTTTGGGGACCCGCTGGGGGCCAGGGCCGGGGCTGGGTGCTCCTGGAGGGAGGACGGAGTGGGATGGGGTTTGAGTGGAGGACAGGACAGGAGAGGAATCCAGGCCCAATCAAAAGAGCTGCACTGGGGCTGGCGCTGACATTCAGGTGGTGCCTACTGTGTGCAGACACCCCTCTCCCACTTTATCAAGGTCTCTCACTTCATATTTCTGTTTTAGAGAGAGGGTCTTGCTCTGCTGCCCAGGCTGGAGTGCAGTGGTGCAGTCACAACTCACTGCAGCCTCAACTTCCTGGGCTCAGGCAATCCTCCCACCTCAGCCTCCCAAATAGCGGGGACTACAGCCATGCGCCATCACCCAGGCCAGCTTTTTGCTGTTTTTTTGTAGAGACAGGGTCTTGTTATGTTGCCCAGGCTGATCTCAAACTCTTGGGCTCAAGCGATCCTCCCACCTTGGCCTCCTCTGTAGCTGGGATTGCAGGTGTGAGCCACTGTGCCCGGCTCTCACACTTCTGATGCTGCAAATTCCACCTCACCACTCCCGTGAACCCTCTACCAGCTTCCGACCAAACCAACCAGAGCATCTTGTCCCCCATGACCCCTTTACTTCCCTCCTCCAAACACACGGAGCTCCTTCCAGCCTCTGAGCCATTGCACACACTTTTCCCTCCACCCCAACACCCTTCCTGTGGGTCAGGTCTTAGCCCAAAAGTCTCTCGGGGAACGTCCCTGACCATGAGAGGGATGCACCCCTGCCCCGGCTTGTCCCTTTCCATCCTGGGTCCCTCTCTGGGTCTGGGTGCTCCCCTGGAGATGGTGTTTCTGGCTCACTTCAGTGTCCCCAGCTGAGGGCCCAGGTGACTCACTGGATCAAGGCCTGCATGACCATTCTGGTTCTGGACCCTTAGGAATGAGGACCAATGGCTCCCTCACCCCGCCTCTGCATGGTCTGGCACTCCTGACCTCACCCTGCAGGTATCCCCAGGACTGTACAGCTGCCGGCCCTGAGCCTGGGGGGGCTGTGCAGCGCTGCTGCCACCAGAGGGCACCCCAGCCCCCCAAGGACAGCTGTCTGCCCCAGGGATGGTGCGACAGGGCACTTCCTGGCAGGGGCTGTCTACCCTGGGGACCCCACAGGAACAGTGCCTCTGTGCTGTGACAGGGAAGCGCAGCAGAACCAGGGGCCACAGAACAAGCCCCTGGCCCTCCCTCTCTGCCTGTCTATCCTCACCTGGGAGACCACTCCCTTTCCTGGCTGGCTGGTGGTGACTTATATGGGAAATTCCCCCTCAGGGAACACAGGGTTATACCTGAGCCCCGGTTTCCCTCCTGCTGTCCCATCTCTAGGGAGGAAGGGTGCGAGCTTCCTAGAGAGTTTGCTGCCAGGCTGAGCTTGCAGGAGGAATCTCCAACGTGAGCTGGCACAGCCAGGAGGGCTGAGACCCCCCCAGAACCAACGTGGGCTGTCCCAGGGATGGAAACTTTAGTGTACACCATGTGGGGTGTCACTGCCGACAGGGGCCATGGGATACAGCAGCTGGGCAGAGCCCCGGACCAGAGATGTGGGCGGGGTGGGGCCTCAGGCCACGGGATGTGGGGTGCCACTGAGAACCCACAGCTGAGTCCACAGAATAAAGGGAGTTGGCAGGAAGTGGGCTCCACCACAGCGGGAGGCCGCAGCCTGGGGTGCAGGGGACGGGCCGCGGGTACTTCCCAACCTCGCGGTGGGGACAGAGGAGGGAACAGAGGTGGGTGATGCGCACTTACGAAGTGGACGTCCCCGGCGGCGACGTCGTGGTGCACGCGGTAGCCAGAGCCCTTACCCAGGCCTGGCCTGCCCCGGCGGCTGTCACGCGGCCGTGTGGTATAGAAGAGCACGAAGCGGCTGCGCCGCACTAACAGGTGCAGCAGGAAGCACAGCAGCTCCAGTGCCACCGACACCAGGAAGAAGATGAGAGTGCTGGCGCGCTCGTCGGGCAGCAGCAGCTTCGTGAGGATGCGGCTCAGAGAGATCATCACGCCCGCCGTGCCTGGAGGGCATACACGGTGGGCCTGGGCCTGATCCGCCCAGCTCCCTGCACCACCCCACCCCACCCCATCCCCGCCCACACAGACCCCTTCCCCACCTGCGCCCCCTTCCACCCACAGGCTCCCCCACCACCGCCTACCCCGCCCTCCACCGCCGGCCCTGCTCCCACAGGCCCCTCCCATCACCGCAGGCCCCGCCCACTTCCACCGCCCCGCCCCCACAACCAGACCAGCTCCACCAGCCCCTTCCAGAAATTCCTACAGTAAGCGCCCCAGCTGCTTCCAGACCCCATTCAGCTCCGCCCCCACTCAGCCACGCCCAGCTCCATCCCACCACCCCCACTTAATTCCGCCCCCACTTAGCCCCACCAGCTCCATCCCACCCTCCACCCCCACTCAGCTTGGCCCCACACAGCCCCGTCCCACCCGCTCCCCCAGCTCCCCGCCCCACCTCCCTTCCCAGCCACACCCCCTGCCGCTCCATCTAAGTCCTGAGTCTGGTTTCTCTCCGGCCCCAACTCCAGTTGCCCCCAGCTCTGCCCCAGCCACAAGAGGAGCTGCCCCTCACAGCAGCCCCACCCCGACGCCGCTCACACCCCCCCACCATGGGGCATTTACCCAGTGCCTGCTGCATGGCTGCACCCTCCTGCTCTGAGGACGCAGTAGGGCCACGATGACACACGGACGCAGGGTGGGATGAGGATGGATGCAAACAAGATTGTGCGTGATTCAGGCAGGGGGCCGAAAGAAACGGAGCGGAGGGCGCGCAGAGGTGGGGGGCAGTTAGCGGACCCCTGTCCCATTGGGGGCCTTTGACGCGGAGGTCTGCAGGACAGGACTGGGAATGCAGCCTGGGGACGGGTGTTTCTGGCCGGGGACTGCTGTGAGCTGAGCGCTCATGTTTGAGGCGCTGGAAGCCGCGATTAGGGTCACGAGGCTGGGAGGGAGGGCCTTGGGGTGGGGAGGCTGTGGGTTTTTTCTTAGTGTGGCCATGGGCCACTGCCCCGTGTGAGGCAGGGTGGGTCAGGGCCATGGTGGGCCACCCCGTGAGGGTGGGCAGGGCTCTGAGCGTGTCTTTTCTGCGGGGCCCTTGGCTCCATAAACCACCCGACATCAGTGTGCCGGCACAATTCTGCACCCACTCTGGCTTAGCCCCACCACAAAATCTACTGGCCAGGATGGGAGTCTGGGAGCTCCGGGGCGTCTGGTCTACCTCAGCACCAGGCAGAGGGTTGCAGAACGCCCCCAAGGGGAGAAACGAACCAGGCCCACGTGGGTCTCGATCTGGGCTTCCGCTTCCTGCCTGAGCGGCACTGACCCTGGGCGGTCCAGGCACAGAAGGAAGCTTGGGGACCCTGAGAGGAAAGGGCTTGCACGCACACAGTGTCGCTGCCAGGGGCCAGTGCTGCCCCTCTGCAGGGGCTGGAGGCCAGGGGACAGACCTAGGACTTGGAGAAGGGCCGGGTGTCATGTAAGGTTCAGGCATGAGCAAGGGGGTGCCATTTGCTGAGAAGGGGCGGGTGTGAGTGGCAGGGTGGGTGGAGGAGACGTGAGTTTGAGAAGCCCGTGAGACACCCACATGGGGTGCTGACCAGGGGGTGGCTTGTGTGTCCGTGGCTGCAAGAAGAGCATGGTGCTGTAGGCATGGCGTGATGTCCATGACATCATGGCCATGGATGAGGCCCACTCCCTAACACACGTGCACACACAGACTTACAAAACGCACACCCAGCCACATGCTCAGAGACACACAAGCTTCCCCCATCACAAAGGACCACACACCCCAGAAACACAGCACACATGTGTGGGCCCACATGTCCCTCCCATGTGGGAGTCCACCCTTTTTCTACCCCCAGCCAGGCCAGGAAAGATGGTGATCACTGTCCCTAGCTCAGTGTGCTAGGGATTGTGAGCCTCCCTCCCAGACCGGGGCGCATCACGGGGAGCCCCTGAGAAGAAGCTTCCAGAGCCCAGGGCAGCCCAACACCCCCTCCCCGGGAGATCTGCAGATACTCACTCTCCCCGGTCATCACCCCCTGCGTGTACCGCTTGGGTAGCATCCCCGTGTATCCGTAGAAGCTGGATTGCTGCACTTGAGAGAGAGAGAGAGAGAGGAAAAATCCGGAGACACCATTATCACCTGTCAACTTGGGTGAAATGCACTAGTTTGAGAGAACTCAAGGGTGCATAAATAGCTGTTCACACCACTAATGGCAGAGAGATTTGACACGCAGCAGTAGGAACACCAACCAGTGTACCCTTGGGGTCAGCCAGGGTCATTGACAAGCTCTGGCGGATGAAACATCTGCAGAAATGACACCTCACTTCCGGGCAAGGCAGTGAAAAGCTTGCATGGACTTTCAACCTTTCCTTTTCCCATGGGCAGGGACAGGAGAGGCCGTGTATTATGGACTGGGGAGAGGACTGTCTGCCTGAGGCCCTGAGAGACTGTGTGGAGCATAACACCCTTCACCCTCCAGACAGGATTGTTCTATGGAGCCACTGAGATTTCTCGCTTAATTTGCTATGCAGCAATAACCCCTCTCATCCTAAATAATACAGCCAGAAATCGATCAGGATCTAAGGAAAACAAAAGTGTACAGGCCCCTACCTCGGAGTCTAGCAAATCCATGACCGGAAGTAGCCTTGGGGGCAGTCTTTGTCTAACTAAAATCTTCTGGTCAAGGCTGGGCACGGTGGCTCACGCCTGTAATCCCAGTGCTTTGGGAGGCTAAGAAGGGAGGATCGCTTGAGTCTAGGAGTTCAATACCAGCGTGGGCTACAAAGTGAGATCTTGTTTTTACAATTTTTTTTTTTTCAGATAGAGCCTCGCTCTGTTGCCCAGGCTGGAGTGCAGTGGCACTATCTCGGTTCATTGCAACCTCTGCCTCCTGGGTTCACGTGATTCTCCTGCCTCAGCCTCCCGAGTAGCTAGGACTACAGGCGCCCGCCACCACACCCGGCTAATTTTTTGTATTTTTAGTAGAGACAGGGTTTCATTATGTTGGCCAGACTGGTCTTGAACTCCTGACCTTGTGATCTGCTCACCTCAGCCTCCCCAAATCCTGGGATTACAGGCAAGAGCCACCACACCTGGTGACAAAAATTTTTTAAAAATCAGCTGGGTGAGGTGGCCTATGCCTGTAATCCCAGCTACGTGGGGGGGCCTGGGCTCTCCCTTGAGCCCAGGAGGTCGAGGCTGCAGTGAACCATGATCCCACCACTGCACTCCAGCCTGGGCAACAGAGTGAGACCCTGCCTCTAAAAAAATAGAATCGAGTCACAGCATTTTTTTGTTTTTTTTTGCAAAACACAACAGTAGCATTGGGAGTATTATTTCACGAAGGCTTGATGTCATTTATAAATACACACACATGTTTACAGGGCCATAATACAAAATGTATTTCTTTCCTCCTGAAAGTCATGGTCAGAAAGAGTTTGAAAGTCTACCAAGCTGGCTAGGGACAGTGGCTCACGCCTGTAATCCTAGCACTTTGGGAGGCTGAGGTGGGCAGATCACAAGGTCAGGAGTTCAAGACCAGCCTGGCCAATATGGTGAAACCCCATCTCTACTAAAAATACAAAAATTAGCCAGGTGTGGTGGCAGGCACCTGTAGTTCCAGCTACTTAGGAGGCTGAGGCAGGAGAATCCCTTGAACCCGGGAGGTGGAGGCTGCAGTGAGCTGAGATTGCGCCACTGCACTCCAGCCTGGGCGACAGACAGACTCCATCTCTAAAAAAGAAAGAAAAAAAAGAAAGTCTACAAAGCCTTGCTGGACCCTTGCAAAATGTCACTGCCATGAAACACAGGGGTGGGTGAAGGACCGTCCTGGATTAAAGGAAAGTTATGAATCTAGAGAGCACGTTGGGTCAGAAAAAAAAAAAAAAAAAAGCTATAAAGAACATTACCAGGGCCAGGCATGGTGGCTCACACCTGTAATCCCAGCACTTTGGGACACTGAGGCGGGCAGATCACGAGGTCAGGAAATCGAGACCATCCTGGCTAACAAGGTGAAACCCCATCTCTACTAAAAATACAAAAAATTAGCTGGGCGTGGTGGCACACGCCTGTAGTCCCAGACACTTGGGAGGCTGAGGCAGGAGAATGGTGTTAACCCAGGAGGCGGAGCTTGCAGTGAGCCGAGATCCACCACCGCACAGAGTGAGACTCCGTCTCAAAAAAAACCAAACCATTATCAGGATGACTGGAGAAGTTCGAATATGGGTTGTAGCTTAGAAAACAGTATCGCATCAGAGTTAAATTTCCCAATTTTGGCAATTGCAACGTGGTTACAGAAGAAATGTCGGCCGGGCATGGTGGCTCACACCTGTAATTCCCTACACTTTGGGAAGCTGAGGCAGGTGGATCACCTGAGGTCAGGAGTTTCTAACCAGCCTGAGGAACATGATGAAACCCCATCTCTACTAAAAATACAAAAATTAGCCTAGCATGGTGGTGCGCGCCTGTAATCCCAGTTACTTGGAAGGCCAAAACAGGAGAATCGCTTGAACCTGGGAGGCGGAGGTTGCAGTGAGCTGAGCTCGTGCCACTACACTCCAGCCTGGGCGACAGAGTGAGACTGTCTCAAAAAGTAAAGAAAAGAAAAGAAATGTCCTGACTGGTAGAAAATACACTCTGAAGTATTAGTAATTAGGCAAGAAAGGTGATGACATCTACAACTAACTCTCAAATGGTACAAGGGAAAATAGGTATTTTATATTTATATATACTTAGGGAGAAATTTTTTTTTTTTTTTTTTTGGAGACAGAGTCTCGCTCTGTCGCCCGGGCTGGAGTGCAGTGGCCGGATCTCAGCTCACTGCAAGCTCTGCCTCCTGGGTTTACGCCATTCTCCTGCCTCAGCCTCCGGAAAAGCTGGGACTGCAGGCGCCCGCCACCTCGCCCGGCTAGTTTTTTGTATTTTTTTTAGTAGAGACGGGGTTTCACCGTGTTAGCCAGGATGGTCTCGATCTCCTGACCTCGTGATCCGCCCGTCTCGGCCTCCCAAAGTGCTGGGATTACAGGCTTGAGCCACCGCGCCCGGCCTAGGGAGAAATTTAAGTACAGAGAGAGGGGGGTGGAGGGAGAGGGGGAGAGAGCGCTCGTGTGGGACTTCACTGTATCATTCTTGCAAGCTTTCTGTAGGTTTGAAATTTTTGCAAAATAAAAAGTAGCTTTCAAAAGTTTGTAAGGCCAGGCACGATGGCGCGTGCCTGTAATACCAGCACTTTGGAAGACCGAGATGGGAGGACTGCTTGGGGCTAAGAGTTCAAGACCAGCCCGGGAAATATAGAGAGACCCCTGTCTCTACAAATAATTTTTTAAAACTATCCAGGCTTGGTGGCATGTGCCTGTGGTCCTAGCTACTCAGGAGGCTGAGGTGGGAGGATGGCTCACCAGCTTGAGTCCAGGAGGTTGAGGCTGCAGTGATCTACGATCATGCCACTGCACTCCAGCCTGGGTGACAGTCAGACCCTACTGAAAGCCATTGCCCAAGAGAAACAGTGACATGGTGACAAAGGCAGAACAGTCTTTGAAGCCCTGTTTATACCAGGGAAACCAGGGACTGCCTCAGGGTCTCTGTGGCTACACACTGTGCATACACAGGCTCGTGTGGGTGTGAGCCAGTGTGCATGGGTGTGCAGGTGTGTACGTTGGCATGCAGGTGGACACACACCTGGCACCCAGCCAGCCCGGCTCCCATCATGTCACATGCCACCAGCAGGAGACCAGGGCTGGGGTGGGACAGGGTCGGAAATGGGCACTCAGGGCCTCACCCCTGGGCCCCGGTTCCTACCTGTGCAGCCAAAGGCCACGGTGCCCACAGCGGCCAGGTTGATGGCATAGGCCTGGTCCCGAGAGAAGAGCTGCAGCCACACATCGCAGATGCTGATAAAAAGGAGAGGGCCCAAGGCTAAGAGGTAGCCTGTTGGGGGAGAGGCCAGTGAGGGGAGCGGTGGAGCCAACTGGGTGGGGGTCCCCCTCCTCCTCGCCCCTCCTGCATAGTCGGTCAGAGGCTTTCTCTGCCCTTCTTCTTTAAGGATGGCCAGGGATGCTTTACAAGTCTCACAGGGGTACCCGGAGGGCTTCCTGGAGGAGGCGCCATTTGAGCCAGGCCTTGAAGCTGGATGACACCGTGCGGAGGAATGGGAAAGGAAGAACACACTGGGTGTGGGGAAGAGCTTGAGCGGGGCCCAGGGACATGCGGTGGGGTACAGAGGCCCCACCGTGGCCAGACCTCAGGGCAGCCCTATGAAGTGTGCCCATTTTACAGATGAGGCGAGTGAGGCTCAGGAAAACTGGGCGAGTGGATGACCGGCCAGGCACATGGGAGCCACAACAGGTAGGCGTCACGTGGCGGGGCCTGGCGCACCTGCGGTGATCCTGGTGTGCAGGGTCAGTCTCTCCACCAGGACGTTGTTCAGGAGCACGGCTGCCAGCGCCACCAAGATGTAGGTGAGGCTCATGTCAAACACGATGGAGGTCCCTGTGGAGGGCCAGAGCCAGCAGGTGCTGAGGGAGGCCCCACCCTCTGCACTGACCCCTGCCAGGTGCGACCTCCCAGAAGCGGCTCACTGCCCAGAGAGGGTGAATGGCTGCCCCGAGGTCACTCAGCAACTCACAGTGGAGCCGAGATCCGAATAAAACGGGTCCCTGGGTAGGACCCTCCCCCCCGGGGGTTTCTGGGAGGCCCCGGGCCATGATGGAGTAGGCTGAGTGGCCGGGCGTGACCGTGGAAGGACCCACCTGGGTACTTGTGATGCAGGTAGTCCACGTCCGTGATGAAGCTGTTGTACGGGAGCAGGAAGCCCACGCCAGCCAGCAGCATTGCAAAGTAGATGGCGTGGTAGCGGTCATCGGGCACCGGCTCCTCCAGTGCTAAAGCCAGAGACACCAGGTGAGACGGGGCACCCTCCATGCGTGGCTGCGGCCTCTGCACAGGACGATGGCCATCACCTCGGCCTCCATCACCATGGCCACTGTCCATCGCCGTGACCCCTGCTCCCCTCTGCTCCAGATACCTCTGTCATCTGGCCATTACCAAAAGCCACCAAATACTGTGGCTAAGGCCACCACACCCACGCCATCACAGCCACTGAAGCCACCAGCTTGATGGACAGGAAACCAGCTCACGCCTGTAATTCCAGCACTTTGGGAGGCCGAGGCGGGCAGATCACCTGAACTCAGGAGTTCGAGACCAGCCTGGCCAACATGGTGAAACCCCATCTCTACTAAAGTAGAAAAAAGTAGCTGGGCGTGGTGGTGCAAGCTATAGTCCCAGCTACTCAGGAGGCTGAGACAGGACAATAGTTTGACCCCAGCAGGTGGAGGTTGCGGTGAGCCAAGGTTGCGCCACTGCACTCCAGCCTGGGCAACAAGAGCAAAACTCCA
>NC_045441.1:5209589-5239203 GCF_002776525.5 Piliocolobus tephrosceles | reverse complement strand
TGGCTGAGCGCGGTGGCTCAAGCCTGTAATCCCAGCACTTTGGGAGGCCGAGACGGGCGGATCACGAGGTCAGGAGATCGAGACCATCCTGGCTAACACGGTGAAACCCCATCTCTACTAAAAATACAAAAAACTAGCCGGGCGAGGTGGCGGGCGCCTGTAGTCCCAGCTACTCCGGAGGCTGAGGCAGGAGAATGGTGTAAACCCGGGAGGCGGAGCTTGCAGTGAGCTGAGATCCGGCCACCGCACTCCAGCCCAGGCGACAGAGCCAGACTCCGTCTCAAAAAAAAAAAAAAAACAAAAAAAAAATTATAGGATATGTAAGGAGAAGAGTGAACACCCTCTGCCCGTTCTGCTGGGGAAGGGGTCAGCATGTTTAGGGTCGTATAGGGTTCTTGCATCATGCTCGGTGGCAGTGTGACCTTGTCACTGCCTTTGTTTGGAGAGGAAACATGGTTTAGGGAGATGTCTACGGGAGCCACAATGGCAAGGGGGGACCGTGATGGTCTGCTTATGGTCACCTTGACAGGCTGAAGTACAGTCCCCAGTTCAAACACTAGCCCTGGTGCTGCTGTGAGTGCGTTTTGCAATTAAAGTTCCTTCTCCATCAACTTTCAGTTCATCAAAAGGAAAATGACCCTGGGTGGGTCTGATCTAATTGGGTGAGACCTTGAGATCTTCCTGGAGCTCAGAGATTCCAAGAAGCTCTTGCCCGTGGATTCCAGACTGTCCATGACCTTCCTGACTACCTGCCTGGCTTAACTAGCTCCCACTTTAGTCAGCCAATTTCTTTTTTCTTTTTTTTTCAGACAGAGTCTCACTGGCGCTCAGGCTGGAGCGCAGTGGCATGATCTTGACTCACTACAACCATTGCCTCCTAGGCTCAAGTGATTCTCCTGCCTCAGCCTCTGAGGTAGCTGGGATGACAGGTGTGTGCCACCACCCCTGGCTAATTTTTGTAGGTTTTTGTAGAGACGAGGTTTTGCCAGGTTGTTCAGGCTGGCCTCAAGCAATCCTCTGGCCTCAGCTTCCCAAAGTGCTGGGATTACAGGCGTGAGCCACCGTGGCCAGCCTTAACCCAGGTTTCTGAGCCTAAAGTATTAGCATAGACAACAGCTCCCCCAAAAAGAACGATAGCTTACAGGGTGCCTCCTGAGTGCCAGGGACAGGCCCAAGCAAGATTCTGTTGATTCTAGTGCAGCCACATTGACACAATTCTATCCCCCTTTTCCAGAGGAAGAGACCGAGGGCCAGAGAGGAACAGTGACTTGACCGGAGCCCCTGGTGGGTGAAGGATGGGAGGCAGTCTTGAACCTGAGCCTGTCAGACTCCAAGCCTGTGGGCTGTCCACTCTGCAAGTCTGATCTCAAAGTCACTTGGCCCAATTCCTCAATGTAGTCAAACTGAGGTTCAGAGAGGTTTAGACCCTTGCCTAAGGTCACACAGCTGGGCTGAAAACCAGAGCTTTGAACCTCACATCCAGTCCTGTTCAGGCACTTTCCTGGCTCCTTTGCAGTGAGGCATAGCTTGCTTTGGCCGAGTGTGACCAAAGTGACGTGTGTCACTCCAGATAGAAGCTTTATGGATCAGCACATGAGCCATGGGTCCCTTCACCCACCCAGTGAGCACGAAAGCCCACGTTAAGACAGAGCCTCCTCTGCTGGGGGCTGTCGGCAGGGCCCCTAGCACGGACACGCAGCATCAGGGCGGAGACGTTGAGACGGTGGGCGTGTTTGTTATGCAGCAGATCTAATCCACACTGACAGGCACTGCCTTCAGTCCATGACCACCCATGGCTCCCCGATACCCCAAGGCCTCACTGGGGGGTCACACAGCCCAGTCTGCTTCGGGACAGGACACGCACCTTGCCCGCACCCCCACTTACCGGAGTCCATGAAAGCCAGGATGCCCCTGGCCCTAAGACCCTGGCCCTGAGCTGCCTCTGCCACCTCCTCCAGCTGGTGACTGTCGAAGGTGAAGCTCATCGATACGCCCGGGTCTGGTGTGCCTGCCACGCTGGGCTCCTCAAGGCGCTGGCTCCCGACAGAACCCATGGCAGCCTGTGCTTTGGAGGAAGCAGAGAGAGCAGGTGAGGGAAGAAGGATGAGAAGACACCTCAGCGCCGATGCCACGCGGCCGGGACTGTATCCCCTGGGGACCGTCCTTTCTGTCCATCCAGAGGACGTTAATTTAAGCAGGTAAGCAATGTCATCTGGTGTCTTTTTTTTTTTTTTTTTTTTCTAGACAGGGTCTCACTCTGTCACCCAGGTTGGAGTATGGTGGCGCAACCATCACTCATTTCAGCCTCCACCTCCTGGGCTCAAGGGATCCTCCTGATTCAGCCTCCCAAGTAGCTGGGACCACAGGTTCGAACCACCATGCCTGGCTAATTTTTTAAAAATTTATTTTGTAGAGATGGGGTCTCACTACATTGCCCAGGCTGGTCTCCAACTCCAACTCCTGCCTTGGCCTCCCAAAGTGTGGGGGTTACAGGCGTGAGCCACAGAGCCACCGCATCCAGCCCTCACCCGGTGTGTCTTAAGATGCTCATCCTCATTGCTATCTAGGGAGAAGGGGTCGGAGGGGAGGAGGGCTCAGAGACTGCTGCCCCGGGGAACAACCAAGGTGGCCTGCATGGTGGCAGCGGGCACGGTAAAAAATAGATGGAGTGGAGGAATACTTTGGTGGTGCGATACCAGAACTTGGGGGGCAGTAGGAAACAACAGATGACATGAGTGAGCCTCGTGCGTGCCTGCACCAGGCTGCAGTGTCCTCTGGGAGGAAGGCGCCTTTATCACTCATTTTTCAGCTGAGGAAAGTGAGAGTCCCCTTGGTCTCACAGGCAGAAAGCGGGGAAACCCAGACCCCAACCCAGGTCTGTGTGACACTCTGAGCCACCGTGACCCTTGGTCCTGGGGCCAACCACCTTCATGGCGGAAAGTTCTTCCTGTGGTCTTGTCTCAGTGCTTCTTGCTTCAATTTGGATCTGCCAGCCCTGACCCTCGGAAGGAAAGGAAGGAACTAAGTCATCATCTGTCATGGAGATGCTTGCACTGTGTGGGCAGCCCTGTTTGTGCCTGGGGCAGGCTAGCTTTTTCCCCTAAAATGATTTTTCCTTTTTTTCTTTTTTTTTTTTTTTTTTGAGATGGAGTCTCACTCTGTTGCCAGGCTGGAGTGCAGTGGCGCGATCTCAGCTCACTGCAATCTCCGTCTCCCAGGTTCCAGCGATTCTCCTGCCTCAGCCTCCCGAGTAGCTGGGACTACAGGCGCCCACCACCACACCCGGCTAATTTTTGTATTTTTAAGTAGAGATGGGGTTTCCCCATGTTGTTCATGATGGTCTCAACCTCTTGACTTTGTGATCCACCCACCTCGGCCTCCCAAAGTGCTGGGATTACAGGCCTGAGCCACCGCGCCTGGCCAATGATTTCTTTTTCTAATAATATGTATTTATTTATCTGAATGCAGAAAGGATTTGTGTTTGCTGCAGAGTTTGAGGCTAACAGAGAGGACAGCACGGCACTGAGTACTGAATGTAGTGCCTCAGTTTCCCCAGTATGTGGGAGAGCCATGGAAAGGCTGGAAGAAGTCCACCCCGAGGGGTCCCACAAGCCCAGAGAAAACTTGACTTTTTGTTTTTTTGAGGCAGAGTCTCTTTGTTGCCAAGGCTGGAGTGCAGCGGCACGATCACCACTCACTTCAGCCTCTGCCTCCCAGGCTCGAGTGATCCTCCCACCTTAGCCTCTTAAGTAGCTAGAACAGGTGTGCACCACCAGGCCTGGCTAATTTTTTTTCTTTTTTGTAGAGATGGAGTCTCATTATGTTGTCCATGGTGGTCTTGAACTCCTGGGCTCAAGTGATCCTCCCACCTTGGCCTCCCAAAGTGCTGGGATTACAGACATGAGCCACTGCACTCAGCCCAGTCTGATTTTCTCTGGGGTTGACCCATGTCACCTCTGCCTGCTCTTGTCCCATCTCCTGGGTCTCATTTCCTCCAGCTCCCCTGCCTCAGTTTACTCCCTTCCCAGCTTCCAGGCAGGTTTCGATGATCAGTTACCAAGCACCTCCCTGTGACTCCATGTCCCCCTCTTCTGGCTCACTACAGAGTTTTAACTGGAGCCTGAATGGGGGCCTGGAGCCTCACTGGGGCTTTGAAGCCAGAGCCTTCCCATTTCCAGGTTTTGGGGGACTGGGGAGATTCAGCCCCTGACAGCTGGGGACCAACCCAGGTGATCAGTGCCCACTACCAGGGGAGAGGCGGTCCCGGACTCCTGGGGGCTGAGAAGCCTGGCGTATCTTCCCTTCTAGGCTCAAGGCTCTCCTGACTGCCCGTTGTCAGCCCTGGCCCTCCTGCCACATCTGGAGTGTGGTGTGTGTGTGTGGGGGTGGGGGGTGGCGAGCAAGGCTTAGAGCAGAGCTGGGCTGGGCTTGAACTGGGGTGGCCCTGGGAGGGCTCTGCACACCTGTCCTCCCCTGTGAAGCAGACACAAGCCTGACCTCGAGAGTCGTTGGGAGGTGCCAGAGAGTCAGCAAAGGCTGAGAGACCCCGGGGCCCTTTTCAGCCTGCAGGGCCAGGGAAGGGGATGGTGTCAGGGTGACAGTCTTCAACAATCAAATGCTCCTCCTGCCACCTGCTCAGGATACCAGCCCAGCCCAGGACATCCGAACCCAGAAATGCCTGGTCTGTGTTCAGTAAGGGCCCCCGAGACGCTCCCCGGGACGTGCAGTGCCCCGAACAATCCTGGCCAGAAAGCCGAGGTTTCTGCCTTGCCCAGAGGCCACGCCACCCAGGAAGGCGGACGTGCTTGGCATCCAGCCAGGAGGCGGCTGCTGTCCCCTCTGGCTCAGTCAGCACAGTGGGCAGCTGCCACCCACACTGCCCGGCTTGGCCAGCCACTGTCCCCATGGTAGAAGGAGTGGGGAGCCTGCTGCAGCCGCTCGCCCCCACCTCTCCTGGGCCACAGGCTTCCAACTCTGTCCTTCCCAGCCCCCAACATGCAAGCCTACTGCCCCCGAGGGAAGGCAGCCCAGGACCTCCTGCCCTGTCCTCCGTTAATTAAAATTTAACCACACGCTCATTGGCCTAACCACCCCAGCGTTTAAGGGGCTTGGCTCTGCTTCTCCACTCTGAGCTGCCGTGACCCCTCGATGCCTGCCCCGGGGGCCGTTGAGAAGACACAGGTCACTTCTTTGGCCTTGAGGTCACCCCTCAGGTCTCAGTTTCCCCACCTCACAACTCAGTAGAGGAAGCAGAGGGTGACAGTATGTCACAAACAGGGACTCGGTGGGTGGCTGGTGGGTCAGGCTCAACTACACACAGTAGGCATTCAACAGCTGCACAAGCTGCCACTTAAACAACACTGCTATGGGCAAGGCAGGGCTCCCACCCCTCTCCCTCATTTTTTTTTTTTTTTAATTTCTATTTTTGTAGAGGTGGCGTCTTGTTCTGTTGCCCAAGCTGGTCTTGAACTCCTGGCCTCAGGTGATCCCTCAGCTCCAGCCTCCCAGAACTGAGATTACAGGAATGAGCCACTGCGTCTGGCCAAGGCCTCTCACCATTCTGCAGGGAGGGCGACTGAGGCACATAGAGGTCAAGTCGGGGGTGGGGGAGGTCATGCGGCTCAGACTGGAGCCTGGCCCAGTGACCCCCTCCGGCTCCTCCCGTTTCCACGGGGCCTGAAGTGCACGGCAGTCCTGAACGCCCGGGGCAGCTGGAAGCTCTGGGGGGTCTGGACCCCAAAGCCGGTCTGGCCTCACTCTGGGGCCACGCTCCTCCGGCCCGCCAGGGAGAACCAGGGGAACCGAATTCCACTTGGAAAGCGGGCCTGGGCTCGCACTCCTGGCTCAACTACCAGTCCTGGTTAGTTGATGCCTGGTACACCCCTGGTCCCCGTTAACCGGGGCTAACGACGTCTCTGCTGCCCTTTCCGCAGCCCAGCGGTCTAAGCTGCTCCAACTCCTCTGGGGGTGGGTTTCAAGCCCCTCTGGCCACCCCCTTCTTGCAGCCCCCCCAGGGACAGATGCATGCAGGGGCCACAGGCTGGCCCCAGGACCCACTGCCCTCCCCCGCCTGGGTCCCCGCGCCTTTCTGCCGCTCGCCCCCCAGGCATCATCAGCCGCAAAGTTGGCTCGCGGACCTGCGCCCCCAGGCAAAGGACAGACCCCCTGGGCCGCCCCGAGGTGACCCCGGAGGCCAGGCCCCGCCTCACCCAGATGCTTTTTCGAGAACAAGGAAGGGGTCGGCGGGGGCGGGGGCGGGGGGGCGATGGGGCGGCGCTGGAGGGTCCGGGGAGGAACTTCGTGCGGGAGGACCCCCGCGAGGTGCTAGGGGAGGCGGTGGCGCCGACACCCTCCATGGCCGGGGCCCAGGGGTCCGGGTCCGCGCTTGTCGCCGGGCGCGGGGGGGCTGGGCCGCACAGGACGCGGTCGGGGCGGCCTCGGGTTCCCGGGACAGGGCGGTCTGGGGAGAGGGGCCAGCGCCCGGACGGGCGGGAGGGGGCGGGGGGCCGCGAGCGCCGCAGACAAAGGCTCCGACAGGTCCCCGCCGGCGCCTCCCCGCGTCCCGCGGCCACCACTTACCTCCGCCCGGCCCGGCCTGGGGTCCTCTGCGCGCCTGCTACGCCGCCAGGCGCCCGACACTGCGCGCCCGCGCCCCGCTCTCCCAGCCTCGGGCCGGGCGCGCCCGGCGTCCTCCGCCGGTCCCCAAGTCCGCCCGGCCCCTGTCCACGAGCGCGGCGACGAGCACAGCCCAGGCCACCACGCCCCGCCTCTGCCCGCCCCCAGCGCTCGGCCCCGCCCCGCCCTCCTCCTCCTCCCTCAGCCCTCTCGTTCATCCCTCCCCCTACCCCTCCCCTCCCCCTTCTTACCTCTCTTCCCTCCTCCCTTCACCCTTCTCTCCTCCCTCCCCCTCCTCCCATTCCTCCTCTCTTCTCCTCCTCCTTCCCCTCCTCCCTCCTCCCCACTCCTCTCTTCTCTCCCTCCTCCCTCCTCCCCCTCCTCCCCATTCCTCCTCTTACCCTCACTCTCCCTCTTCCTCCCACCCCTTCTCCCTCCTCTCCATCCTCCCCACTCCTCCTCTCATCCCCTTCCCTTTCTCTCCTCCTCCCTCCCCTCCTCCATCCCACTCCTCCCCATTTCTCTTCCCTCCCCCTCCCTCCTCCCACCCCCCTTTCAAAGTCCTCCATTACCCTCCTGCCCTCCTCTCTTCTCCCCTCCTCTCCACCCTCCTCCCTTTCTCCTCCCCACTCCTCTTCCTCCCTTCCTCTCTCCTCTCCCTCCTTCCTCCACCTTCCCCATTCTCCTACTCAGTCCTCCCTCTCTCTTCCCTCCCTCCTCCATTCTCTCCTCCCCACTCCTCCTCTTTTCTCTCCCCTCCTCCATCTTGCCCCCTCCTCCTCTCTGCTCCCATCTCCTTTCTTCCTTTCTCCCTCCCCCCACCCTTCCATCCAGCTGGGCTGTGCAGGAGCCAGGCCCAGGCTGAGGCTGAAATCAGGATCCCCAACATACTGGGGTGTGGCATGGTGGCCCTGGGAGACCCGGGTGACCTGTGCTGACCCAGCCCACTACCCCCGCTGCCCACCCCTCACCCTTGGTGCCCAGGCTGCTCCCCCTAAACAGGTCCACTCGCCTGGGAGGCCAGCAACAGTGCCGGCGGGTGGGTAGGTTCAGTCACAAGGCCCCTGGGTGACCAGGTTGAGAGTTTTGAAGGATGAGTAGGAGTTCACGTGCTGGAGAAGGTGCGGAGAGCAAGTCCAGCTAGGAGTGGGGGCTGTGGCCAACCCTCAGTCATGTCCTGCCGTCACTTGGTCCTACCTCTGCCAGCTCCCTTTCTCCTCCCAGCTTGGGATCAGAACTGGCCAGATTGCTTCCCATGACTCCCTTCACCTGGGAACCTCCGTTTTTCTCCCAGGTGAATGGAATCATGACCCCGCCCTGTTTTCCCTGTACTCACCTGTAGCCTGGCTCTAGAGCAGACTGAGCAGAGCCCAGGGGGCCCAGGCATAGGACATCAGCTAGCCCTGGGGGGCTGAGAGTGTCACTGGCTGGGAGAAGGGTCCAGCCTCAAGGTGAAAGCAGGAACCCGGTGGGAATCACACCCGTGGGGGCCTGTCTGTGGGGATTAGGAGAGGCCCTCCAGGTCTGAACCACCAGGTGAGATGCATACAGGTGCCTGCCCAGGCCCCCACCAGGCTCCTACCTGAGGCCCTTCCTTCACTTTCCACCAGATCAGCTCCTTCTCCCCATTAAGCCCCATCTCCAACGTCAGCACCTCCAGGGAGCCCCCAGGGTTTCTTCTGCCCCGCAGCCAGTGGGGTCAGCACCTTTGCTCCAGGCCTTGCCCGTCCCTTCTAAAGGACTGGGAGCCCCCTGAGAGTAGAGACCTGCTTTCGTTCTCTGGATCCTCAGTGCTCAGCGAGGCACACAGAGGGTGGCATACGGCAGGAGCCAAATATTTGCTTGAAGGGCAGACTGCGTTGGGGGCTGAATAAGGAAGTGTTGAGTGAAGTGACTCCATTCACCTGGGAGCCTCCGTGTTCTCCCAGGTGAATGGAATCACCTGGTGGGAGGCTGCTACACACTCTTATGGCAGGACACCCCTCTCCTTCCTCTGCTGCTGTCTGGGCAGAGGTGCGGGGTGCCGCTGCAGGGGGGCCCAGTTCGTTGCTCCAACTAGTTAAAGTTCATGATGGCTGGGTGTGGCGGCTCACACCTGTAATCCCAGCATGTTGGGAGGCCAAGGTGGGCAGATCACATGAGGTCAGGAGTTCGAAACCAGCCTGGCCAACATGGTGAAACCCCGTCACTACTAAAAATACAAAAATTAGCTGGGCGTGGTGAGTGGCTGTAATCCCAGCTGCTAAGGAGGCTGAGGTGGGATAATCAATTGAACCTGGGAGGCAGAGGTTGCAGTGAGCCGAGAGGGTGCCAATGCACTCCAGCCTGGGTGACAAGAGTGAAACTCCATCTCGAAAAAATAAAATAAAATAAAAATAAAGTTCATGAGCTCCAGTGCTTCCGGTAAGCCTAGAGCTTTCAGCGGGGTTCCTTGCCTTGTCCTGGATATGCGGAGGTTTCCAGATAATAATTATTTGGTGGGCCAGGTGCACTGGCTCATGCCTAAAATCCCAGCACTTTGGGAGGCCAAGGCGAGAGGATGGCTTGAACCCAGGAGTGGGAGACCAGTATGGGCAACATAGCGAGACTCCATCTCTATAGATAAAAAAAAAAAAAAAAAGTGAAAATAAGCTGGGCATGGTGGTGTGTGCCTGTAATCCCAGCTACTTGGGAGGCTGAGACGGGAAGATTGTGTTACCCTGGGAGTTGGAGGCTGCAGTCAGCTGTGATCATGCCGCTGCACCCGAGCCTGGACAATAGAGCAAAGCCTTGTATCTAAAAATAAATAAATAAATAATAAAAACATTATTAGGTGCCTGTGAGACATTTTCTAGATGCAGGGGACGCTTCCAGGGTCCCTGCTCCCATCCAGTTGCACTTAAATGGTGGGTGCTGACAATAAACCAGTATAGTAATTTCGGAAGCATCAAATGCTTGGAAGACTAGACGGGGATGGAGCAGGCACCAGCATGTGACCAGGGCACAGGGGTGGGCTTTGATATTCAGGTGGTCTGAGAAGACGATATCTGAATTGAGAGATTTGAATGATGGAACTGTTTGTGGGAAGGGTGTTCCCAGCATAGGGAACAGCCAGTGCAAAGTACTGAGTCTGGAAACAGCTCATTTAATTCAAGAACAGAAGGAACTGTTCTTGCTGTTGTGGGAACAGAGGCAGTGGGGAGAAGGCAGGTGAGGCTGGAGAAAGGAAACAGCCAAGGGAGGTCTTGTTGGCCACGGTGAGAGGTTGGAATCCCTGGAGCAACACTTTTTTTTTTTTTTTTTTGAGATGGAGTCTTGCTCTGTCGCCCAGGCTGGAGTGCAGTTGCCAATCTCAGCTCACTGCAAGCTCCGCCTCCCGGGTTCACGCCGTTCTCCTGTCTCAGCCTCCGGAGTAGCTGGGACCACCACACCCTGCGAATTTTTTCTTGTATGTTTAGTAGAGACGGGGTTTCACCGTGTTAGTCAGGATGGTGTCGATCTCCTGACCTCGCAATCCGCGCACCTTGGCCTCCCAAAATGCTGGGATTACAGGTGTGAGCCACCGCACCGCGCCCCGCCCAATGCTTTTTTTTTTTTTTTTCCTTAGACAGAGTCTTGCTGTGTCGCCCAGGCAGGAGTACAATGGTGCGATCTTAGCTCACTGCAATCTCTGCCTCCCCAGTTCAAGCGATTCTCCTGCCTTAGCCTCCCAAGTAGCTGGGATTACAGGCACCGACCACCCACACCTGGTTAATTTTTGTATTTTTAGTAGAGACAGGGTTTCACCACTGGTCTCAAACTCCCGACCTCAGGTGATCCGCCCGCCTCAGCCTCCCAAAGTGCTGGGATTACAGGCGTAAACCACTGCGCCGACCACAAGGCTTTTTTTTTTTTTCCCCCTCCAGATCTCCCCATTGCTGGGTTGCTGGAGGGAGTGAAAATGGGACCAACCCTTTTGGAACATAAACTGGCTTAAAAGACATGCTTACCTTTTGGTCCAGAAAAATCTGGCCTGAGGAAATATTTCTAAATGCAGCAAAGTTTTTATATACAAAGATGTTCGTCATAATAGCCAAACACTGCAAATAGTCCCCTTGGCCAAGATGAGTCCCCGATTTACATTACTTGTCCTGGGGAACAGATGACATGATTGTTGTATTTGAAAAGCCCAAAGAAATCAGTGGAATAATATGTAACCCTGCAGAGAAATCTGAAGTCACCACCGGGCTATGCGGTTCGGAAGATTTAGTATGGAAAGCTGGCAGCGTGACAGTGTTAAGGGATACAGAACAGCAAAGGGAAATACAAAAGATGCTTTCCACTGTGTTCAAAAAAAAAAAAAAAAAAAGGAAAAAACTGGGTAAAATGATTTTCTGGTAAACTATAAATAAGCAGAAATGCTGTTATCAGAAAGAAAGAAATCTAAATAGAACAATGACCGGAAAGGGCATGGGGAAATTTGTTAAAGAATTTCTACTTCCCTGCTGGGCACGGTGGCTCATGCTTGCAATCCCAGTACTTTGGGAGGCCAAGGCAGGCGGATCACTTTGAGCTCAGGAGTTTGAGACCAGCCTGGGCAACAGGGTGAAACCCCGTCTCTACTAAAAATACAAAAATTAGCTGGGCGTGGTGGTACGTGCCTGTAATCCCAGCTGCTTGGGAGGCTGAAGCAGGAGAATTGCTGGAACTCGGGAGGCGGAGGTTGCACTGAGCTGAGATCTTACCATTGCACTCCAGCCTGGGAGACTGAGACTCTGTCTCCAAAAAAGAAAAAAAAAAAAAAAAAAAAAAAGAAATTTATGGATTTCACTGTTTGTCAATTTTGCCTAAAAACGAAAC
Source organism: Piliocolobus tephrosceles (assembly GCF_002776525.5). Lineage (NCBI taxonomy): Eukaryota > Metazoa > Chordata > Mammalia > Primates > Cercopithecidae > Piliocolobus > Piliocolobus tephrosceles. The sequence continues at coordinate 5,227,770 of NC_045441.1, read as the reverse complement.
AAAGCCCATACCAAATTTTGACCTCGGCCGGGCATGGTGGCTCACACCTGTAATCCCAGCACTTTGGGAGACCGAGGCAGGCAGATCACAAGGTCAGGAGATTGAGACCATCCTGGCTAACACAGTGAGAACCTGTCTCTACTAAAAATACAAAAAATTAGCCAGGCGTGGTGGCAGGTGCCTGTGGTCCCAGCTACTCGGGAGGCTGAGGCAGGAGAATGGCGTGAACCCGGGAGGCGGAGCTTGCAGTGAGCCAAAATGGCGCCACTGCACTCCAGCCTGGGCGACAGAGCGAGACTCCGTCTCAAAAACAAAAACAAAAACAAATTTTGACCTCTAGTTAATGATATGCATGTTTAAGAGTCAAGTGCCCTAAGGTCTGCCACTGACTTGCATGGACTGAAATGCATGGAAAGTTGGAATTAGCAGGTGGATGGGGAGCTAGATAGATAGGTAGGGATCAGAAAAGCAGAGAGCAGAATGCAGGCAGTGAGCACGTGGGTGTTCACTGTATGATTTTTTCCATTTTTTAAAAAATAGAGATGAGGTCTCACTGTGTTGCCCAGGCTGGTCTCAAACTCCTGGCCTCAAGTGATCCTCACACCTAAGCCTCTGCCTCCCAAAGTACTGGGATTACAGGGTGAGCTGCCACCTCCTGGCCTTCTTCTTCTTCTTCTTCTTTTTCAGATGGAGTCTTGCTCTGTCACCCAGGCTGGAGTGCAGTGGTGCAATATTGGTTCACTGCAACCTCCGCCTCCTGGGTTGAAGGGATTCTCCTGCCTCAGCCTCCCGAGTAGCTGTGATTACAGGGTGCCCACCACCACACCCAGCTAATTTTTGTGTTTTTAGTAGAGATGGGGTTTTGCCATGTTGGCCAAGCTGGTCTCGAACTCCTGACCTCAGGTGATCCACCCACCTCGGCCTCCCAAAGTGCTGGGATTATAAGTGTGAGCCACCACGCCCAGCCCTTTAAAAAAAAAAAAAAAAAAAATAGAAATGGGGTTCTCGCTATGTAATCTAGGCTAGTTTTAAGCTCCTGGCCCCAAGCGATCCTCCCACCTCAACTTCCCAAAATGCTGCGATTGTAGGTGTGAGCCACCATGCTCAGTTTCCACTGTTTTTTATGTTTAAAAATCTCATAGTAAGGTGAGGCAGGAGGACCGCTTGAGGCCAGGAGTTCGAGACCAGCCTGGGCAACATACTGAGACCCTGATCTCTAAAAAATGTTTAAAAATTAGCTGGGCATGGTGGTCCACTCCTGTAGTCCCAGCTACTCAAGCAGCTGAGATGAGAGGACTGCTTGAGCCCAGGAGGTGGAGGCTGCAGTGAGCTGTGATCCTACCACTGCACACCAGCCTGGGAGACAGAGCAAGACCCCATCTCTTTAAAATAAAACACAATAAAATGTTGCAGGGAGGAGAAGCCGGGCACGGTGGCTCAACCTGTATCCCAGCACTTTGGGAGGCCAAGGCAGGTGGATCACCTGAGGTCAGGAGTTCGAGACCAGTCTAGCCAACATGGTGAAACCCCGACTCTACTAAAAATACAAAAATTAGCAGGGTGTGGTGGCGGGTGCCTGTAATCCCAGCTCCTTGGGACGGTGAGGCAAGAGAGTCACTTGAACCCGGGAGGCAGAGGTTGCTGTGAGCTGAGATCATACCTCTTTGCTCCAGCCTGGGTGACAGAGCAAGACTCTGTCTCAAAAAAAAAAAAAAAAGAAAAAAAGTTGGTGGAAGGAGAGAAACATAAAGAGAGCCCAGTGGGGCACCCCCCCACCCAGCCCTTGCTGCCTGCCACTGCTCTAGCCGGGCTGTTCCAGGCTGGGCAGCTGTGCCATCTGCTTCTGGCAGAGATCAGACTTAATTTGTTCCCAGCTTATTAACTTAAAGCCCATTAGAATCTTTCCTGTCAATCCGTACACGCAGTGGAGATCAGACAGAGATGGGGTGAAGGGCCCTGCTCGGGACATGGTTCCCTGGGGAGGCAGAGAGGGCGCTGGCTGGCTGGGCTTTCAGGGGACAAGGGCCTCCCCCCTCCTCAGTCTCCCTGGGTGCAGGGAGTGGCTTTCATAGAAGTCAGCTCATCTCATTTGCACAGGAACCTGGGTACCCAGTGAACCACCTTTTGCAGACCAGGGAGCCAGCTGGTGAGTGGCGAGGCAGGGGTCCCACTGAGGAATGGTGGGTCTGATAGCATGGCAGCAGCCATCATCATGGGGACACATTACTGCATTTCTGCTCTCAGCAACTCTAAGACAGGGGCAGGACTGGGTGAGTCTGGCCCGGCGTGGAACAGCCTGGCTAGAGCAGTGGCAGGCGGCAAGGGCTGGGTGAGAGGATGTCCCATTGGGCTCTCTTTATGTTTCTCTCCTTCCACCAACCTTTTCTTTTTTGAGACGGAGTCTTGCTCTGTCACCCAGGCTGGAGCGAAGAGGTATGATCTCAGCTCACAGCAACCTCCGCCTCCCGAGTTCAAGTGACCCTCTTGTCTCATCCTCCCAAGTAGCGGGGATTACAGGCACTCGCCACCACACCCTGCTAATTTTTGCATGGTGGGCCCAGGGACCAAGGCTTGCAAGCCTGACCATGGGCAGAAACGCCCCTTGCAAATTTCCTGAGCCCCAGGATCAGAGTACCTGGGCCGTTCCGCGTCAGCCCCATGTCTGCCTTTGCCAGGACAGGACACCGCCTGCTTCCCCTGCATTCAGGTACCATGGAATCAAACTTGCAAGAGAAAATGAGACCCATGGCCAGGCGCGGTGGCTCACGCCTGTAATCCCAGCACTTTGGGAGGCCGAGGTGGGTGGATCAACTGAGGTCCGGAGTTCGAGCCCAGCCTGGCCAACATGGCGAAACCCCATCTCTACTAAAAATGCAAAAGTTAGCCAGGCATGGTGATGCGAGCCTGTAATCCCAGCTACTCGGGAGGCTGAGGCAGGAGAATCGCTTGTACACAGGAGGCAGAGGTTGCAGTGAGCCGAGATCGTGCCACTGCACTTCAGCCCGGGTGAGGGAGCAAGAAAGAAAGAAAGAAAAAAGAAAACGAGACCCAACCATCTGGGCCAAACAAGCAAATTCAATCAACAAATGAAGCCCCATGATCCTCTCTGGAGAGGGCAAGGCAGCCTGTGTGCACTAAACGGCAGGGCTCTGCAGGAACAGGGAGGGGTTGGCGCTCACCGCACCAGCTACGTGCCAGGCTCCGGGCCCAGAGTGTCCTCTGCTCAGAACCTCACAGTGACTACAGGAGGGGCGACATCCCACACAGTCGGGAAGCCCAGGCTCAGAGAGGTAGAGGAGCTCACCCAAGTCACACAGTGTGGCCAGGCAGATTCTGGTTCCTCCCCAGGCCCTGGTCCCTCCCTAGGTCCCGGTCCCGTCGGCCTTGACCAGTTAAGCTGCCTCACTGGATGCCTCCACTCTCATTCCAGGCCCCTCGTCCTGAAGACCAGAGAGGCGCGCCCCAGGCCAGGCTTCTGGGACCGGGGCCCCAAGCCACAGGTGGCCTCCTGGAGCTTCATCCCCCAGGATGCCCCAGGCCAGAGAGGTGCGGTAAAGTCTTCTTGGGGCTGCAGGCAGCAGCTGGAGGCAGGCCTAGGACAGGAAGAGCCTCCTGGCCCAGCTCCAGGAGCTGTCAGCTGGAAGGAGCACTTTATTACCGGCTGGGCTGCTGTGAACTAGGTTGTGGGGGAGGGAGACCCAAGGGACCCGAAGTCTGTTTACAGTCCCCCTTCCAGCCGGCTCCAAACCCCTCCATGCAGCTGGGCACCCCAGGCCCTGCTCGAGCCCATGAGGTGCCTCTGCACCCAGCCCATCCCTGGAAGCACCAGCCATACCCAATCATGCCCATGCATCTGTAAAGTGTAAGGACTAGTGCTGCCTCCTCCAGGAAGCCTTCCCTGACTGCTGCATGGTAGGACTGACTCTGAGCACACATCATCTCATGGAATCCTCCCTGTGACTTCTGCGGAAAGCTCAAGGGAATGAAGCCCAGAGAGGTGAAGGGAGCTGTCCAAGGCCACCCAGTGCAGAAGGCTTGAATCAGCTCCTCTCTGGTCCTTGCGACAGGGCTAGGTACTGAGGAGGACCCGGTAAGTGTTGTTGGAAGAATTCTGTCAAAAGGGCTGGGTGAAGGGACTACTGTTGGGGACAGAGGGGCAGGGATGCTGCCCAGGGTGCAGCCCCCACCCTCTTGACCCCAGATGAAGGCAGGAAGGATGGCTAGATTCCTACAGATTCATCCAGTCCCTGAGCGCCTACATAATAGCTCCTGTTTTACACCTTTGGCGTTAACGTGCCCATTTCACAGATGAGAAAACTGATGCCAGAGGGCCTGAGGCCAGTGCAAGTTTCCCAACTGGGCTCCAAGGGAACACAGAGCCAAGACCTGAACTCAGACCTGCCAGGGCCACGAGCCACTGTCCTTCCCGCGATCCCCCGGTCAGCCAAGGATCCTAGCCTTACCTGGGCCTTACCTGGGCCTTACCTGGTTCTTAACCTGGGACTTTCCTGTGCTCCTTCTGTTTTGTTTTGTTTTGTTTTTGAGACGGAGTCTCGCTCTGTCGCCCAGGCTGGAGTGCAGTGGCGCGATCTCGGCTCACCGCAAGCTCCACCTCCTGGGTTTACGCCATTCTCCCGCCTCAGCCTCCCGAGTAGCTGGGACTACAGGCGCCCGCCACCTCGCCCAGCTAGTTTTTTGTATTTTTTTTAGTAGAGACGGGGTTTCACCGTGTTAGCCAGGATGGTCTTGATCTCCTGACCTCATGATCCGCCCGTCTCGGCCTCCCAAAGTGCTGGGATTACAGGCTTGAGCCACCGTGCCCGGCCCCTGTGCTCCTTCTAAGGCCTCTCCCCGTGGCATCAGTGTCTGCCTGGCAGACACGCTACTCGGAGGAACCTTTGTACTCTCTATTTACAAGAGGAGGCTGTGAGCAAATTAGCAGAGTAACCAGGGAAAATGTTTGGCATCCGTGGGTGAGAGTTGGAGCCATCTGTTCCCGAGTGCTGAGAAAACACTGGAACGCTCCCTGGAGCCGTGGTGCCCGGCAGAGCTCCAGGAAGTGGAACCAGGCACCTGCAGGCTGTGCATCCTGGGGCAGGGCGCTCACCCTCTCTGGGCCTCAGTGTCTGGCTCCGTAAAACCTGCGGGTCTGTCCCGTCTCGTGACTCCAGGATGCTCCCTGTCTCCTTTGCCCTCCCGCCTCTCTGCTCCTGGGCTCCTCACAACCTTTCTGTGCCCCCCACCCTGAGACCAAGCCTTTCCCCGGAAGGAACGTTGGCGGCCTCCACCGTGACGACAGCGCAGGCCTGCTCAGCACCAGCCTTGGGGGTTTATTTACCATTGGACTCATTTGTTTCCAAGCTGAAAATAGCTTTATTGTTCCCTCTAAAGACAAAGATAATATTTCACCAATCCAGAAATGTATGCTGGAGAAAAGTAAACGGAGAGAGAGCGCCTCCCCGCCTACGCCAGGCACCTGTCCCTGAGAGCAGTGGCCCAGGCCCTGCCAAGCAGCTGGTCACATAGCGGGCCGTGCACAGGGTGGGATCCTTGACTGGCTTATTTCAGAGACAGAGAGATAGAAAGGGGCTGCAGGGGCCGGGTGCATTGGCTCGTGCCCATAATCCCACACTTTGGGAGGCCGAGGTGGGCGGATCACCTGAGGTCAGGAGTTAGACAGCAGCCTGGCCACCATGGTGAAACCCGGCCTCTACTAAAAATACAAAAATTAGTCGGGCAGGTGCCTGTAATCCCAGCTACTCGGGAGGCTGAGGCAGGAGAATCGCTTGCACCTGGGAGGCGGAGGTTGGGGTGAGCTGCGATCGCACCACTGTACTCCGGCCTGGGTGACAGAGCCAGACTCTCTCTCAAAACAAAAACAAAAGCAAGAGGTAGATGGGGGGAGAGACAGAGGGAGAGACAGAAGGAGATGGGAAAAAGGGAGAGAGAAGTGCAGGGGGAGAAAGAGAGGGAGACAGGGAAAAAGAGAGAATTACTCCACCCCACCTAGGACCCCTCAGCTCCTCATCAGGGTCCCTGGAGGCCTCAGGGGTGGCTCCTTGGGGACAGGTGCCCCTTCCCCCACCTTGCCCTTCTCCCCTAGTCAGGACAGAAGAAAGCTTTCCAGTCTGAGTCTTACCGTCTCCTAAGCATGTGCCCTAAGACGTGACTTCGTCTTACCGAGCCTCCGTGGCCTCAGCTGTAACGTGGTGTAACCATGGCACAGGATTACTGTGAGTTACACGGACCACGTTTGACAGTCCCTGAGCCTGGGCTGGCGCTGAATTGGTGCCCAGCGGCCATTTGCCGTGGTCAATAGGATCAATAAAACGCCCGGGATATCTGGCCGCTTGGTGGAAACTGACCCACGTGGGGCCTTTGCCGGCGGCATGGGGCCTCTTGGTGAGGCTGGGGCATATCACCTTGACCGTGAGTGGACGTGGACATGGGCTCCTTCGCTGGAGGGGACAGCTCTGTGCTGTCCTGGAACTGCTCCCAGCAGCTCCAGAGAGCCGATTAGCACATTTTCAGGAAATACTGCGAGAAGGTTGTTACACTCAGACATTGCTTATTTTATTTTATTTTATTTTATTTTAAGATGGAGTCTCGCTCTGTCGCCAGGCTGCAGTGCAGTGGTGCGATCTCGGTTCACTGCAACCTCCGCCTCCCGGGTTCAAGTGATTCTCCTGCCTCAGCCTCCCGAGTAGCTGGGACTACAGGTGTGCACCACCACACCTGGCTAATTTGTGTATTTTTAGTAGAGGCGGGGTTTCACCTTGTTGGCCAGGATGGTCTCCATCTCTTGACCTCATGATCTGCCCGCCTCAGCCTCCCAAAGTGCTGGAATTACAGATGTGAGCCACCGCACCTGGCCAGCCATTGTTAAAAATGGAATGAAATAAACGTACAAAGGTAATACAAACACAAAACTCATCACTGCCTAATTATTTAACTAGGGTCTGCATTCTCCGGTTTATTTCCATCCCTGGTATCCTGTAGGGTGGAAATGCCAAATAACAGTGTGCTGTGTGGCTGCGTTCTCTCCCCAAATCCAACTCCAGTGACGTCATCTCAGCACCTTGAAATCAACCACGGACCAGTGCCATGGTTCACACTGCTAATCCCAGAGCCTCAGGAAGCCGAGGCGGGAGGATGGCATGAACCCAAGAGTTGAATACAGTCTGGGCAACATGGTGAAACTCCATTTCTACAAAAAATACGAAAGTTAGCCAGGCTTGGTGGCATGCACCTGTGGTCCCAGCTCCTTGGGAGGCTGAAGTGGAAGGATTGCTTGAGCCTGGGAGGCAGAGGCTGCAGTGAGCTGAGATTATACTACTGCACCCCAGCCCCAACGACAAAAGTGAGACCCTGTCTCAAATTTTAAAAAAGAAAAAGGAAAAGAAAAAAAGAAAGATATGAAACAGGAGCTGAGTGCCTGCCTCTAGTCCCAACTACTCAGGTGGAGGCTAAGGTGGGAAGACTGCTTGAGCCCAGGAGTTTGAATCCAGCCTGGGCAACATAGCAAGACCCTGTCTCTAAAAAAAAAAAAATTAAAAAAAGAAAGATATGAGACAGAATGTATTTGCCTAGCAGTTTTTCCGCTTGATTTATAACTCTTAACTATGATGTGTGAGCCTTTCATCATTTGGCCCTCATCCCAGGCCTTGTATATTTAGGGGTGGGCCTGACCTCAAGTTCCAGCCTCTGTATCTTCTTCTTTTTAGAGACAAGCTCTTGCTCTGTTGCCCTGGCTGGACTGCAGTGGCGCAATCATAGCTCACTGCAACCTCAGACTTGTGGGTTCAAGTGATTCTCCCGCTTCAGCCTCCCTGAGTAGCTGGGACTACAGGAACATGCCACCATGCCTGTAGTCCCAGCTACACAATTAACAAAATTTTTTTGTAGAGACAGGGTCTCACTATGTCGCCCAGCCCAGTCTCAAACTCCGGAGCTCAAGTGATCCTCCTGCCTCAGCCTTCCAAAGTGCTGGGATTACAGGTTAGAGCCACTGCACCCAGCCTCAGACTATGTATCTTTGTTTGTGCTGTTTTGTCTTCTGAAAACACCAGTCCCCTTGGAAGCCTTCCTGGGCTGTCTGAACACGGCTGTGGTTGTTATAATTATGGGCTGTGAGCCTGATGAGGTGGGGATGGGTTCCAAGGTCGACGCTCCTTGAGGGGGCTGGTCCCAGCCCGCTAAGAGCACGGGTTGGTGAGAGGCGGCTGATTTGTCCCTGAAGGAGATTATCTTGGCTGAATTCTCCTAATCCTCTTGCAGGATTAAGGAAACTCAAAGCACGTCCCGTTGATAATGCCCTTTAAGGATTTAATAAGCTTTGGGCTTTCCAGGAGAAAGCCTTGGATGAGGAATTTGAAGAACTTGCCTCAGCTCCAGACTTTGCTTCTCATTCACTGGCTGACCTTGATCTGTGGCTCCGTTTCTCTACCTGCAAAGAAAAGGGTTGAGTGGTGGCCTGTGGTCCCTGTGCTGTTGTGTGTCTCAGGGGAGGGCTGCGGTCGCTATAGTGTGTATTGGTTTGGAAAGCTTCCACCCCACCCGCCCTGGGGGGAGGTAGGGCTGTGATTCACCAAGCATCACCGAGGCCAGTCATGGGACAGTATCCATTGGAACACAGAGGTTGGTCAGGGAAGGGCATATGGCTCGAGCCTGGCCCCTCAGAGCCTTCCTTGGAACTTTTACGAGGTCTTCCTGGATGGGTTTATTTTATGGCACCTCAACTTGGGGAGATAAGATCAAGCTGCCATAGACACCTGTCCGCCATGTGCCCAGCACCTATGTGCAGAATGAAGTTCGTGAAGACAAACAGAACAGCAGATGCAGCCAGAGCCCTGGCAGCATTACTTGTGACCCTGGATCTAGCCTTACCTGACACCCACTCTGTGGGCCAGTAAATTCCCTTTTTAGCATAAAGCTGTTTGAGTGGTGTTTCTGCCACTTGGAACTAAAGGAGTGTGGATGTACCTGTTTCCAGGAAGAGGAGTCGATGGATTTCATCAAATTCTCCTTGATTCCCCCAAAGACTAAGAAGCTCTGCTATGGTTTGAATGTTTGCCTTCGCTGACACTCATGTTGAAATGTATCCCCAGTGCAGCAGTATTGAGAGGTGGGGCCTTTAAGAGCTGATTGGGTCATTCGGGCTCTGCCCTCTCAAGTAGAGTAATCCATTAATTAACTAATGGATTAATGGGTTATTATGGGAGTGGGATTGGTGGCCTTATAAGAAGAAGAAGAGAGACTTGAGATAGGATGCTCAGCCCCCTCACCATGGGATGCCCTGTGCCTCCTTGGGACTCTGCAGAGAGGAGTCCCCACTAGCAAGAAGGTCCTCACCAGATGCCACCCCACAGCCTTGGACTTCCCAGCCTCTAGAACTGTAAGAAATAAATTGTTTTCTTTCCTTTCCTTCCCTTCCTCCCTTCCTTCCTTCCTCCCTCCCTTCCTCCCTTCTTTCCATGGAGTCTTGCTCTGTCGCCCAGGCTGGAGTGCAGTGGCGCAATCTGGGCTCGCTGCAAGCTCCGCCTCCCGGGTTCACGCCATTCTCCCGCCTCAGCCTCCCAAGTAGCTAGGACTATAGGCGCCCGCCACCACACCCAGCTAATTTTTTGTATTTTTAGTAGAGACGGGGTTTCACTGTGTTAGCCAGGATGGTCTCGATCTCCTGACCTTGTGATCCACTCGCCTCAGCCTCCCAAAGTGCTGGGATTACAGGCGTGAGCCACCTCGCCCGGCCGTTTCCTTTAAAAATTACCCAGCATCAGGTATTCAGTTGTAGCAACAGCAAATGGACTAAGACAAACCCTGCGATAGTTTTATTCCTGCTCCAGGTGCTCAAATCTCTCAGCAGCCACTGGCCAGCATAACCTGGGAGAGGTCATCACCAGACTGTGTAAATTTCATCCTCTGATTTCCCCCACCCTTCTCTACCTTGCTCAGTGCCCTGGGGAGCTGCCCTGTATGGGCCACATCAACAGACTCCCTGCCTCTGTCTTCCAGTGAGATTTGGCTAATGGAAGGAAGACACCAACAGGGGGTTGGAGGGAGCAAGAAAGGGATTCGAAATCAACCATATCTTCCCCTGACTCCCTCCCTGTGAGGTCACCCTGCCTAGAGTGTTCCTTGACATAGGTCACAGCTTCCCAAGGCCCCTCTCTCTCATTCTAGATTCTGGTGTCTGGTCCTTCCCTACTGGTTTGGGCTTAGGGGCAGTCAAAGCTCTTTTTTTTTGTGTGTGTGTGAGATGGAGTCTTGCTCTGTTGCCCAGGCTAGAGTGCAGTGGCACGATCTCAGCTCACTGCAAGCTCCACCTCCCAGGTTCAAGCAAGTCTCCTGCCTCAGCCTCCTGAGTAGCTGGGACTACAGGCACACGCTGCCAAGCCTGGGTAATTTTTTTTTTTTTTTTTTTTTTTTTTTTAGTAGAGACGGGGTTTCACCATGATGGCCAGGCTGGTCTCAAACTCCTGAGCTCAGGCAATCCGTCCACCTCGGTCTCTCAAAGTGCTAGGATTACAGGCTTGAGCCACCGCGCCTGGCCGGTCACAGCGCTTTTTTTCTGCTATCCCAGGTCACCGTAGTGTCTGGCGGTTCCTGACCCCCCATCCTCCCTCGTGTGAACCATCCCTTTGTAAATAACCCTCCTTGAATTACCCTGATCTCAGTCTGCTGTTTTCTGTTGGAGTCTCAGAAATGCAAGAGCCACCAAAAAACTTTATGATCAAGGAAAAGGTGGTGGCCCAGGGATGACCACGCAGACCCTGGGGTGGAGCAGAAAGGGTGCTGAGCTGCCAGGAGACGGGACACGCTCAGGGTGTTTCTTGGGTGGGCAGAGTCACTCTTGGATACTTTACTTCATCATCAGTGACATGAAAGTTTACCTAAAACAGCACATCTCTCTCTCTATGCTGGGTGCGGTGGCTCAAGCCTGTAATCCCAGCACTTTGGGAGGCCGAGACGGGCGGATCACGAAGTCAGGAGATCGAGACCATCCTGGCTAACATGGTGAGACCCCCATCTCTACTAAAAAAAATACAAAAAACTAGCCAGGCGAGGTGGCGGGCCCCTGTAGTCCCAGCTACTCGGGAGGCTGAGGCAGGAGAATGGCATAAACTCGGGAGGCGGAGCTTGCAGTGAGCTGAGATCCGGCCTCTGCACTCCAGCCTGGGCGACAGAGCGAGACTCCGTCTCAAAAAAAAAAAAGACTCCGTCTCAAAAAACATCTCTCTGGTCTGGTCCTAACTCCTATAGCATCCTGTTTTTTTTTTTTTTTTTTTTTTTTTTTTGAGGCAGAGTCTTGCTCTGTTACCCAGGCTGAAATGCAGTGGCATCGTCATAGCTCATTGCAGCCTCGATCTCCTGGACTCAAGTCATCCTCCCACCTCAACCTCCCAAGTATCTGGGACCACAGGTCCCTGCCACCACACACGGCTAATTTTTGTGGTTTTTGTAGAGATGGGCTTTCACCATGTTGCCTGGGCTAGTCTCGAACTCCTGGGCTCAAGTGAGCCTCCTCCTGGGAGGATCCCAAAGTGCTGGGATTACAGGCGTGAGCCACCATGCCCGGCCTGAACATCAATTCTTGAGAGCAGCATATTTCATGTTTACAACACTAACTTAATTTTATTTCATTTTTAAGAGTCAGGGTATGGCTGGGCGTGGTGGCTCACACCTGTAATCCCAGCACTTTGGGAGGCCGAGGTGAGCAGATTGCTTGAGATCAGGAGTTCAAGACCAGCCTGGCCAACGTAGGGCAACCCCATCTTTACTGAAAATACAAAAATTAGCCGGGTGCGGTGGTGCACATCTGTAATCCCAGTTACCTGGGAGGCTGAGGTACAAGAATTGCTTGAACCCGGGAGGTGGAGGTTGCGGTGAGTCGAGGTCTTGCCACTGCATTCCAGGCTGGGCTACAGAGCTAGACTCTGTCTCCAAAAAAAAAAAAAAAAAAAAAAAAAAAAAGTCAGGGTCTTGCTCTGTTGCACAGGCTGGAGTGCAGTGGTGTGATCACACGCTGCACTGTAGCCTTGATCTCTTGGGCTCAAGCTATGCTCCTGCCTCAGCCTCCCAAGTAGCTAACAGGCATGCACCCCCACTCCTGGCTAATTGTTTATTTCTGTAGAGATGGGGTCTCACTATGTTGCCCAGGCTAAATAACATAATGAATGTAAGTAATCCTCTGGCCTCGGCCTCCCAAAGTGCTGGGATTATAGCCGTGAGCCACCCATGCCCAGGCAGAGGGAAGTTCTTAAAAAGGAAGCCTGGTGAGACGAAGCAATGCACACAATATAATGTTCCATGGGAATGCAGAATGCACATTGCTTTTTGAAATGTGTGTCAAAGTCAGGTTTTGTTGGGTGAAATAAATATGCACATGGAGGAGGGTGGGAAAGAACTCTGTCCTTAGCTAAAAGTTCACCTGTGAATTCTTGGAGCACTTGCCTGTGCAGCTGAGGTGAGTGTGAGAGTCGCATTTCACCGGGCCCTCCCCGCTCCCCCAAGATGTCAAAGGGACTACCTAGAAACCGCTCTGTGACTCCCAACATCTTGTTCTTTTTTTTTCTTTCTTTCTTTTTGTTTTTAGATGGAGTCTTGCTCTGTCTCCCAGGCTGGAGTGCAGTGGCGCAATCTCGGCTCACTGCAAGCTCCGCCTCCCGGGTTCACGCCATTCTCCTGCCTCAGCCTCCCAAGTAGCTGGGACTATAAGCGCTCACCACTATGCCCGGCTAATTTTTTGTATTCTTTAGTAGAGACGGGGTTTCACCGTGTTCGCCAGGATGGTCTCGATCTCCTGACCTCGTGATCCACCCACCTTGGCCTCCCAAAGTGCTGGGATTACAGGCGTGAGCCACCGTGCCCGGCTCCAACATCTTGTACTAAGCGAGGCTTGTTGTTATCGCAGGGATGCCAAAACACTGAGAATTCCTGCCTTCTGGAATACGTGGATTAACTCCCCATGAACTTAATTTTTCCTTTTTTTTTTTTTTTTTTGAGATGGAGTTTGGCTCTTGTCGCCCAGGCTGGAGTGCAGTGGTGCGATCTAGACTCACTGCAATCTCTGCCTCCCAGGTTCAAGCAATTCTGTCTCAGCCTTCCGAGCAGCTGGGATTACAAGCGCCCACCACCACAGTCGGCTAATTTTTGTATTTTTAGTAGAGACTGGGTTTTGCTATGTTGGCCAGGCTGGTCTCGAACTCCTGATCTCAAGTGATCCACCCACCTCAGCCTCCCAAAGTGTTGGAAATACAGGTGTAAGCCACTGTGCCTGGCCTTAATTTTTCCTTTTTAGCCAAAGGTTGTGAGTGGTCTGATGGCTTCTAATCCAGTCCCATCTCAGTTTTCTTGGGCTTTTAAGGACATTTAATAATTGATGGGGCGGCTGCCTTCTGAGACATCGGGAGTGGAAGGTGCTTTGGATTCTGGTGTTTTGACGTGCAGGAGGAAGGGAGCATCTCTGGGACCTTATCGTCCGGCACCCTGCACTGTATGGCCTTGGGTAAGTCATGCCTCCTCTTGGGGCCTTGGCCATCAAATCTATGAGATGGGCCATGTTGTCCAGGCTGGTCTCGAACTCCTGACCTCAAGTGATCCTCCCACCTCGCCCTTCCAAAGTGCTGGGATTACAGGTGTCGGCCACCACCCACACAACCACCCACTTTTATCTCCCAGGAGGGCCCAACTCTTCTCCCTTGGTTCCAATGTGAAAAATCCCAGGGGAGAATCTGATTGGCCCAGCTTGGGTCACATGGTTGCCCAGGGCCAGGAGGGTGGGGCAGCGGGACGGCAGCCACGTGACTGGGGTGGGGGAGGAGGGGCTCTTCCTGATAAGGGGTGTCTGTCCAGAACAGAGAGGGTCCCAGCTTTTGAGTGATGGAGGGTTGCACTACAGCCTCTAGAGTCTTCTTCAGAGGGAGGAGAGAGCATGAAGCTTGGGAGAAAAGGCTTCCCGGAGTTAAGTGGGAAACAGAGCTCCTCGTCTATTCTTGTCCCTTTGATCCTCAGTGGTATTGTCAATTCCATGACAACGGGAGATGCAGGCTTTTAAGTCACAAGTGATTTTCGCAAGCAACAAACTTTATATTTTTATCACTCTGAATCCTCCCAAATGACTGCTTTCTCAAGGGCTGTGTGTGGGGCCTGCCAGAGTCTCCTTTAGGATCCACAGTGCCTCCAAAGGTGGGTGACACCCTACTGGTCTTGGGGCGCTCTTGGAATCTGCCCGTTGACGTCATTTCTGCTGCCAGGCACTGCCTCTGTCTGGCTCCTGCCTCCTGCCCCCTCCGCTTGTCTCCTCTGCCTCTTGAAGGACATTTGCAAGCAAATTGAGCTTTGTAGTGGAGAGCATCAGCCTCAATTTCACTTGAAACCATCATCTTCAGCTTGAGAGGCCACACAGTCACGTGAACACAAACACACACAAACACCTCCAAAACGCTGTCACACACAGAAATGCATCTGTGCTTGGACACACACATAGACACACACAGACATACGCGTGCATGCAAGACACACACGGTGATGCACACTCAGCCACAGCCACACAGACACATTCAGACACAGGCATGCACAGAGAGTCAGATAGGGACAGACAGACAAGCAAAGCAGGATACAAAGGAGCCGCACAGATGGACAGACCCAGACACACATATACAAGGACAAGGACACACACACTCAATCTCACGTAGGTGCATACACTTGTCAGTCAGTGCTGGACTGGTCAGTATTTAACACAACCAGCGTTCTGACTTGTAGCAGTTGCTAATTTCCTCAGTGTCAATATTCCCACCGGTTTCCAGCTATCATTATGAGGTCAGAGTTGGGGAGAGGGCACACGGTTGAGCTGGGAGGAGTTGGCTCTGACACGCGTAGCCACTGCCAGGCTCACACAGACACTCACAACAGACACACGCACACATGCTCTGCTGAAAACTCTCTCCCCTGGTGTCCCAGCAGTCCTGGATTCAACCCTTGGCTATGCTGTGTGTCTTTGATCACATTTCTCAACCTCTCTGATCTTCCCATTTCTTATAAAATGGCAAAAGCCCAGCCAGGGCTGATGGAAGGATGGGTGGTCATTTGGGAGTGCCCCCACATGGAGCCTGGCACCCGGTGGTGGCTTGGCCTTGCACAGAAGAGAGAGTGCTCTGTGACCATCTGCTTAGTCCTGGGGTCTGGGCACTAGGCTGGCACAGATACCTGTTCAGCTGCCTGTTCACCAGAGCCCCAGGACCACAGCTGGTGTGTGCCCACCAGCCCGTCGGCAGCCCTTTGGCACTCTGCTGCTCTGGAACAAGATGTGGGGTATGTCCCCTGGGGGGTAATTTAGGGCCCCCACGCTCTGCAACCTGGTCCCCCAGGCTTCCCAGATTTGTGTCTTGGGCTGGTCTCTCTGCTTGGAGGGTCCTGCCTCTGGCCCCTCACCTTCTAACCATCAGAGTTCATGCTGTGGCTGCACGTGGTGAGGTCCATCTGTAGTTCAGCTACTTGAGAGGCTGACATGGGAGGATCTCTTGGGCCCAGGAGTTCGAGGCTACAGTGAGCTGTGATCATGCCACTGCACCCTAGCCTGGGCGACAGAGCAAGACTTTGTCTCTACAGAAAATTTTAAGCAGCATTAGCCAGGTGTGGTGGTGGTGCACCTGTGGTCCCAGCTACTTGGGGGGCTGAAGTGGGAGGATCGCTTGAGCCTGGGAGGTCTAGGCTGCAGTGAGCTATGATGGCCCCGCTGCACTCCAGCCTGGGTGACAGAGCGAGACCCCAACTCTTAAAAAAAAAAAGGAATTGGCCAGGCGCAGTGGCTCAAGCCTGTAATCCCAGCACTTTGGGAGGCTGAGGCAAGTAGATCATCTGAGGTCAAGAGTTCCAGACCAGCCTGGTCAACATGGTGAAACCTCATCTCTACTAAAAATACAAAAATTAGCAGGGCGTGGTGGCACACACCTGTAATCCCAGCTACTTGGGAGGCTGAGGCAGGAGGATTGCTTGAACCTGGGAGGCAGAGGTTGCAGTGAGCCGAGATCTCGCCACTGAACTCCAGCCTGGGCAACAAGTAAGACTCCATCTCAAACAAACAAACAAACAAAAAACAAAAACAAACAAAAAACAGGCCAGGCATGGTGGCTCACACCTGTAATCCCAGCACTTTGGGAGGCCAAGGTGGGAGGATCACCTGAGATCAGGAGTTCAAGACCAGCCTGGCCAAAGTGGTGAAACTCTGTCTCTACTAAAAAATACAAAAATTAGCCGGTTGTGATGGGGTAGGCACCTGTAATCCCAGCTACTAGGAAGGCTAAGGCAGGAGAATCGCTTGAAACAGGGAGGCGGAGGTTGCAGTGAGCTGAGATCATGCCACTGCCTTCCAGCCTGGATGACAGAATGAGACTCTGTCTCAGAAAAAAAAAAAAAAAAAAATTACCAGATAGATTCCACAAACTGTCTCCAAAGGAGAAGTGTGCTTCCAGCCTTCCAGAACCTTCCCTGCATCTCCTCAACAAACCTAGTTCCCCTCAGCTCTGGGAAGGGCTCAGGGCCTTGCCTCGACCCTAAGTTGACTCTGCATATGGCTGTGATCTGAACTGGGGTGAGGCGGGGGGATGACCCTGCCCCCCAGTCTGGGCCAGAGCTCCCATTTCCCAGGTTCATGCTTGGCTGTGGGTGGGCCCTGAGGGACCCTTCGCTGGCTGGGTCACAGATACAAGGTCCTGGTTTGTGAGCAGCCTGTTGACTTGCTCATGTAGTACAGGGGCCCTGTGGAGGGGACACGCTGTCCCTCAGGCCAGCTCTGTCTGACCTGGGAGGAGTCTGGGCAGGTCCCCACCCCAGGGCCAATTCCACCCTGTGGCCTCTTTGCTGATGGGGCCGTCTCTTCCCTCAAAGGGTTTCCCGCTGCTGGACTGGAAATGATTTCTTCTGATATTTCAGAGGCAAAAGGCATTTCTCACCTTCCCAAGAGCCAGGAGGATGGAGGTTAGAAAGAGTGGGGTCGTTTCCGGCCCAGGGAGGCCAAGTGGGAACCCTGTGACTGATCCATTTGTCCTGGTTCCCGGGAGGATGTCACCCAGGCAGGGCTCAGGGGAGGAGGTGGAGATTTGGGGATGGAGGGGCTCCCACAGCCTGGGCCTGAACCCCCTGCCGGGCTCCTCCACCTCCCAGCTCTGCCTCTGGAGGGGGAGGCTAATCTTCCTCCAAACACATCAGGCTTCAGGAAATCACAAGCTCTCAGAGCGCAGGGCCCCTCTCGGCAGAGCGAGTGTGATTTTTCCCGGGAAGTGGCTCTTATAAGACTCTCTAAGGGGTCCCTGACCTGAAGAGAAGGTTCAACAGCCCTGCCTCGGAGGAGGAAAATGAACATTCGCTGTGCGTACAAAAATAGCTTACATGCTCGGAGCCTGCGTTTGAGGGGTGCAGGCCCAGCGCACAGGGGTCTGGGTCCAAGCCTCCACCTCGCTGGCACTCTCAATGAACTTGGGAGCGGGCACGCCCCTCTCCGGCAGGTTCATTCCCCGTCAAGGAGGGAGAAACAGGCCATCTTCATGGGTCTCGGCAACGCAGGAAGGGCTGAGTGCAGTCGGGGCTGAATGCTTGCTCCTCCTGGACACTGTGGCCCTGGCAGCCGCGGGGAAGATTTAGGGTATGTGTGATGTGTGGCTGGGCGGAGTTGTTTTAGCTCTGCCCTGAGCAGGGAGCCGTGGTGGTGGGCAGTCGGGCCCTGAGGGGTGGGGGTCTAGCTGGTCAGGTGACGTCTTCCACTCCCAGACTCTAGGAAGCAGGTCCAGCCTCGGGAGGGCAGACATGTCATTTGTACCGGGCACAAGCGGCCAGGGAATGACCGATGGCAGGCTGTTGTGACCGGAAGGAGGACAGAACTGGGACAGTGGAGGTCTTGGTTCTAGTGGCTGCTGTGACGTTGTCCTCTCCTCTCTCTGCTTGTCTCTCTCCCTATCCTCATCCTGATCGCCGCTCTTCCTCTCTCTCTCCCTCTTTTCTCCTCTGCCCTGGAGTCTCACTCTGTCACCCAGGCTGGAGTGCAGTGGCGCGATCTCGGCTCACTGCAACCTCCGCCTTCTGGGTTCAAGCGATTTTTCTGCCTCAGCCTCCTGAGTAGCTTGGACTACAGACACCTGCCACCACGCCCGGCTAATTTTTGTTTTTTTTTTTTTTTTTTTTTTTT
>NC_045441.1:5198372-5209489 GCF_002776525.5 Piliocolobus tephrosceles | reverse complement strand
TTTTTTTTTTTTTTTTTTTTGAGGCGGAGTCTTGCTCTGTCGCCTGGACTGGAGTGCAGTGGCCGGATCTCAGCTCACTGCAAGCTCCGCCTCCCGGGTTTACGCCATTCTCCTGCCTCAGCATCCCGAGTAGCTGAGACTACAGGCGCCCGCCACCTCGCCCAGCTAGTTTTTGTATTTTTAGTAGAGACGGGGTTTCACCGTGTTAGCCAGGATGGTCTCGATCTCCTGACCTCGTGATCCGCCCGTCTCGGCCTCCCAAAGTGCTGGGATTACAGGCTTGAACCACCGCGCCCGGCAATTTTGGTATTTTTAATAGAGGTAGGGTTTCACCATGTTGGCCAGGCTGGTCTCAAACTCCTGACCTCAGGTGATCTACCCATCTTGGCCTCCCAAAGTGTTGGGATTACAGGTGTGAGCCACTGCACCTGGTCTAATTTTTGTATTTTTAATAGAGACGGGGTTTCGCCATATTGGCCAAGCTGGTCTCGAACTCCTGACCTCGTGATTCTCCTCTGCCCTCCTTTTCTTTTCTTTTCTTTTTTTTTTTTTTTTTATGAGACAGGGTCTCGCTCCCGTCCCCCAGGCTGGAGTGCAGTGGTGCAATCTCAGCTCACTGTAGCTTCCAACTCCTGGGCTCCAGTAATCCTTCTTCCTCGGCCTCCCACATAGCTGAGATCACAGGTGCATGCCACTATGACTGGCTAATTTTTTGTAGAGATGGAGCCTCACTATGTTACCAGGCTCATCTTGAACTCCTAGGCTTAAACGATCCTCCTGCCTCGGCCTCCCAAAGTGCTGGGACTATAGGTGTGAGCCACTACACCCAGCCCCTCTGCCTGTCTTGCCCCTAACAGGTGGGTGCCAGTCACCTTCCGCCTGAGGGCATTCCCGGTGCAGGTGCACGGCTGGGGCTGGCCCTAGGAGCGGCCCTCGCCTATGATGGGTGGCAGCTGGTGAATAAACTCGGGCTTCCTGGTGCCTGGGTTGGGACAGCCACAGCAGCCCAGCGGCTCCCAAGAGGGTTGAGTTCCCCTTGCCCACCGAGATTCTGGCTGTCTAAAGAACAGGCTTGTCCAGACCCACAACCCTTCTCAGGTTGTCTGCACGCTTGCTTCAGGGTTGCTTTGGGGACACCCCCCTTCCAGGGTTTCCTTTGGGGACACCCCCCTTCCAGGGCTTCCTGCTCCCACTTCTGCTAAGAAGGGTCTTGGAGGCCTGGCGCAGTGGCTCACGCCTGTAATCCCCGCACTTTGGGATGCTGAGGCGGGCAGATCACGAGGCCAGGAGATCGAAACCATTCTGGTTAACACAGTAAAACCCCGTCTCTACTAAAAAATACAAAAAATTAGCCAGACGTGGTGTCGGGCGCCTGTACTCCCAGCTATTCAGAAAGCTGAGGCAGGAGAATCACTTGAACTTGGGAGGTGGAGGCTGCAGTGAGCCAAGATTGCACCACTGCACTCCAGCCTGGTGAGAGAGAGAGACAGAGTCTAAAAAAAAAAAAAAAAAAAAAAAAAAAAAGAGGCATGTTTGTGGCTGGGCATGGTGGCTCACGCCTGTAATCCCTGTACCTGAGGTCAGGAGTTCAAGACCAGCCTGCCCAACATGGTGAGAGCCCATCTCTACTAAAAATACCAAAATTAGCTGGGCGTGGTGGCACACACCTGTAATCCCAGCTACTTGGGAGGCTAAGGCAGGAGAATCGCTTGAATCCAGGAGATGGAGGGTGTTGTGAGCTAAGATTGCACCACTGCACTCCAGCCTGGGTGAGAAAGTGAGACTCCGTCTCAAAACAAAACAAACCAAACAAATAAAAAAAGGCAGGTTTGTGTTGGAGACACTCTGTAGCAGGAGCTAGGGTGGAGGCCCCGGGGCACCCTGCAGCCAGGACTCCTTTCACTCAGCTTATGTGAGCAGCCACCGTGTGCCTGGATCTGTGCTGGGCCCAGGGATGGTGAGATGACGACACCTGTCCTCGGGGGGTTCTCAGGGTACTGGGGAAGGCAGGTGGAAGAGCCGGCAGGCCTCAGATGAGCAGGCTCTGGGGGCTGACTGCATGCAGCTGCATCCAGGGTCTCCTGCTATTGTGTGACTTAGTACCTCTCTCCATGCCTCAGTTTCCTCATTTGCAATGGGCACGATAATAGCCTCCTCCTCAAAGGGCCATCATGAGGCAGAAATGGTTCCTGTGAAGCACCTCCAGTGGGGCCTGGCCTGTGGTCGGATCTCAATCGCTGTGAGATGTCAGTGTTAGGAACAGGGCATTGGGCGGGCCTGGAGCTGGGCCAGGGACCTCTCGGGAGGGCTGCAGAGAGTGGCCACCAGGCAAGCGCTGGGCGTGGCGGATTGAAGCAGGGCCTCTCTGTGGCAGGGCCTGCCAGGTTCCTGGAGAAACTGCCCTGAGTTGGTGATGAGATAGGAAAGCCTGTTAAAACAAAATATTTAACTTATTTATTTATCTCTTATTTTATTTTACTTTATTATTTTATTTTTTTGAGACAGAGTCTCCCTCTGTTGCCCAGGCTGGAGTGCAGTGGCGTCATCTCGGCTCACTGCAGCCTCCACCTCCCGGGTTCGAACTATTCTCCTGCCTCAGCCTCCCCAGTAGCTGGGATTATGGGCATGTGTCACCACGCCTGGCTGATTTTTGTATTTTTTAGTATAGACGGGGGTTTCACTATGTTGGCCAGGCTGGTCTCAAACTCCTGACCTCAAGTGATCTGTCTGCCTGGGCCTCCCAAAGTGCTGGGCTTACAGGTGTGAGCCACCGTGCCCGGACTAACTCCTGTTTTAGATGTTGAGGGCACACGTGCAGCCTTGTTACATGGGTAAACTGTGTGTCATGGCGGTTTGGTATACAGATTATTTTGTCACCCAGGTAATAAGCACAGAACCCAGCAGGTAGTTTTTTAGATCCTCACCCTCCTCCCCATCTCCACCCTCAAGTAGGCACTGGTGTCTATTGTTTCTTCGTTGTGCAAATACATATAACAGAGTCTTACTCTGTCGCTCAGGCTGGAGTGCAGTGGTGCAATCTTGGCTCATTGCACCCACGACCTCCCAGGCTCAGATGATCCTCCCGCCTCAGCCTCCCTGAGTAGCTGGGACCACAGGCATGCGCCACCATGCCTGGAAAAAAAAATGGTAGAGATGAGGTCTCACTTTGTTGCCCAGGCTGGTCTCGAACTCTTGGGCTCAAGCAATCCTTCCATCTTGAGCTTCCTAAGTGTGGGATTACAGGCCCAACTTGGCCTCCAGAAGTGTTGGGATTACAGGGATGAACCACCTCGGCTGACCTGCAAAAAAATTTTTTTATATAAAAGAAGTTTCTCTCCATCACTGATGCAAACCTGCTGGAGAGCTCAAGATACGCTGCACGGTTTTCCAAAGGAACGTGCTATATTTATGTGCGTCTATTTCTGGGCTTTCTATTCTGCTCCATTGATCCATCTCTCTGTTTGCTTGCCAATTCCACAGGGTCTTTATTTATTTATCTTTTAGACACCAGGTCTCGCTCTGTTGCCCAGGCTGGAGTGCAATGGTGCAATCATAACTCACTGCAGCCTTGACCTCCTGGGCTCAAGGGATCCTCCTAGCTCAGCTTCCTGAGTAGCTGGGCTACAAGTGTGTACCACAGTGCCTGGCTAATTTTTTATTTTTCATTTTTGTAGAGATGAAGCCTTGCTATGTTTCCCAGGCTGGGCTAAAACTCCTGGCCTCAAGCCATCCTCCCATCTTAGGCTCCCAAAGTGCTGGGATTATAGGCATGAGCCACTGCACTGGTTCCCCCGCTTCTTTTTTAATTTTTATGTATTTATTTATTTACTTTTTGAGACTGAGTCTCGCTCTGTCGCCCAGGCTGGAGTGCAGTGACATGATCTCAGCTCACCACAACCCCCGCCTCCTGGGTTCAAGCGATTCTCCTGCCTCAGCCTCCCCAGTAGCTGGGATTACAGGCGCCCACCATCACGCCCAGCTAATTTTTGTATTTTTAGTACAGACGGGGTTTACACCATGTTGGCCAGACTGGTCTTGAATTCCCGACCTCAGGTGATCCACCCACCTCAGCCTCCCAAAGTGCTGGGATTACATGTGTGAGCCACCGTGCTCAGCCCTGTTTTTATTTTTAAGAGATGGGCTCTCTCTGCATTACCCAGGCTTGAGTAATGCAGTGGCTATTTACAGGTACAATCGTAGTGCACTGCAGCCTTGGATTCCTGGGCCCATGCTATCCTCCCATGTCAGCCTTCCACATAGCCGGGACTATAGGCATCCACCACTGTGCCTGGCTCATGCCTTGATTACTATACTTTTATAGTAAATATTAAATCAGTCTTCCAACTTTCTTCTTCAATATTACGTTTGCTATTCTGGCTCTTTTGTCTCTCCATATAAACTTGAAAATCAGTTTGTCATATATCCACAAAATAATTTGCTGGGATTTTGATTGGGATTGTGTTGAATCTACAGATCAAGTAGGGAAGAGCTGACATGTTGACAATATCAAGTTCTCCTATCCATGAACATGGAATATCTCTCCATTTATTTGGTTCTTCTTTGATTTCATCAGACTTTTATAATTTTCCTCGCATCAATCCTGTATATATCTTGTTAGTTTCATAGGTATTTCAGTTCTGAGGTACTAATATAGGTGGTACTGTGTTTTAAATTTCTTTTCTTCTTTTTTTTTTTTTTTTGGAGACAGAGTCTTGCTCTGTTGCCAGGCTGGACTGCAGTGGTGCCATCTCAGCTCATTGCAATCTCCGCCTCCCGGGTTCAAGTGATTCCCCTGCCTCAGCCTCCCAAGTAGCTGGGATTACAGGCATGCGCCACCATGCCAAGCTAATTTTTTGTATTTTAGTAGAGAAGGGTTTCACCATGTTGGCCAAAATGGTCTCGATCTCCTGACCTCGTGGTCTGCCCGCCTTGGCCTCCCAAAGTCCTGGGATTACAAGCATGAGCCACCGTGCCGGCCCGTGTTTTAAATTTAAGGCCAATTGTTCATTGCTAGTACTTAAGAGAACAATTGACCTTTGTAAATTAACTTTTTATCCTGCAGCCTTGCTATAATCGCTTATTAGTTCCAGGAAGTTTCTGTGTTGATTCTTTGTAATTTTCCATATAGGGAATCATGTCATCTTGGAACAATAATGAAGTCATTGGCTTTAGAAATATTTGTGTTATTGAAAAATTCAAATTATACAGAAGCCGAGAGAATAAAACAATGAACTCACCTTATGTCCTCACCACCTAGCTTTGGCAATTGTCAACTCACGGGTGAGCTTGTTTCATCCATACCTGAACCTGTGCCTCCTCCTGTCCACATTCCAGACTTTGAAAATCCCAGATATCATATCATACCATCAGATTATGTATCAGAATCTACTTCTAAAAAATGATGCTTTTGAAAACCATCCCATAAGGCCGGGCGCAGTGGCTCATGCCTGCAATCCCAGCACTTTGGGAGGCTGAGGCAGGCAGATCACGAGGTCAGGAGATCGAGACCATCCTGGCCAACATGATGAAACCCCATCTCTACTAAAAACACAAAAAATTAGCCAGGCGTGGTGGTGGGTGCCTGTAGTCCCAGCTACTCGGGAGGCTGAGGCAGGAGAATGGCATGAACCTGGGAGGCAGAGCTTATAGTGAGCCGAGATTGTGCCACTGCACTGTAGCCTGGGCGACACAGCGAGACTCTGCCTCAAAAAAAAAAAAAAAAAAAAATTACCTGGGCGTGGTGGTGGACACCTGTAGTCCCAGCTACTCGGGAGGCTGAGGCAGGAGAATCGCTTGAACCTGGGAGGCGGAGGTTGTGGTGACCTGAGATCACGCCATTGCATTCCAGCCTGGGCAACAGAGGGAGACTCCATCTCAAAAAAATAAAGAAAAAGAGAAAATAGAAAACCATCTCATAATACCATTATCTCCCATTTTCCCCCTAAAACAAATTAACAATGTTTCCTTAACAGCACTGACTGTCCAGTCAGTGCTCAAATGTTTCCAGCTGCTTCATGAACTTTACAACGTTTTGTTGTGAAATTTTTCAATGTCACAACATGTCTAAAAGAACAGCATGATGAACCCCTGCAGGTGCTTCACCTGTTTTCACTAGTTGTTGAGATTGTTCCCTTTCATTATTATTGCAAGAGTTTTACAAGTAGGTACATATTGTTTTTAGCCATTCCAAATGAGTCATTACCCATTGCTTTGCTTTCTTTTTAATAGTCAAGTCTTTTTTTTTTTTTTTTTTTTTGAGATAGTCTCACTCATTGCCCAGGCTGGAGTGCAGTGGCACCATCATGGCTCACTGCAGCCTCCACCTCCTGGGCTCAAGCGATCCTCCCACCTTAGCCTCCTGAGTAGCTGGGACTACAGGAGTGTGCCACTATACCTGGCTAACTTAAAAACATTTTTTAGAGATGGGGTCTCATTATGTTGCCCAGGCTGGTCTCAAACTCCTGGACTCCAGCAATCCTCACATCTTGGCCTCCCAAAGTGCTGGGATTATAGGCATGAGCCACTGTGCGTGGCCAATAATCACTCTTTGTGGTTATTCCAGTGTCTTGGATTATTATTGCTATTTTTTCCTATAAAAAAGTGGTAAATATTTTTTCTTGTTTCTTCTATATCCCTATAAAATTTGTAATTATTCATTTGTTTAACAAATATTTCCTGAGCCGCTCCAGATACTGTAACTGTTTTTCATATAAATTGTATAAATTGTATTCATTTCATTTAATTAATTACTCAGTGTTTCATATCTTTGCTGCATTGTGAGTGATTTCCTGTCAGTCTTGTGGTGCCTCCCCTCCACCACTATTTTTTCTAACCTATCATTGCTGGCATGTAGAAAATGATTGATTCTGCCGGTGCAGTGGCTCACGCCTGTAATCCCAGCACTTTGGGAGGCCGAGGCGGGCGGATTGCCCCTGAGGTCAGGAGTTTAAGACCAGCCTGGCCAACATGGTGAAACCCCTCTCTACTACAAAAATACAAAAATTAGCCAGGTATGGTGGTGGACACCTGTAATCCCAGCTACTCAGGAGGCTGAGGCAGGAGAATCACTTGAACCCAGGAGGTGTAGGTTGCAGGAAGCTGAGGTCGTGCCACTGCACTCCAGCCTGGGTGACAGAGTGATTCCGTCTCAAAAAAAAAAAAAAAAAAAGAGATTCATGAATATTACTTTCATAATCAGACACCTAACTGAGCATTCTCTTTTTTTTGAGTTGGAGTCTCACTCTGTTGCCCAGGCTGGAGTGCAATAGTGCGATCTTGGCTCACTGCAAACTCCATCTCCTGGGTTCAAGCAACTCTCGTGCCTCAGCCTCCCAAAGAGCTGAGACTACAGGCGCCTGCCACCACATCCAGCTAATTTTTTTGTATTTTAGTGGAGACAGGGTTTCACCACGTTGGTCAAGCTGGTCTTGAGGTCCTGAACTCAAGCAATCTGCTCGGCTCGGACTCCCAAAGTGCTGGGATTCCAGGCATGAGCCACTGCGCCCAGGCTGTTTTGGTTTTAATGGTGGGGAAATATACACAATATAAAAGTGACAGTTGCAGCTATTTTAAGTGAACAATTCAGTGGCATCGTGTGCATTCACGATGTTGTGCAAACCATCTGGTTACATAACTTTTTCACCATTCCTAACAGAAGCTCTCCACCCATGAAGCAAACCCTTCATATTCCAACCTCCCCCAGGCCCTGGCAAGCACCTGAGCTCCCTGGATACGCCAGACATCCTGAGCCTTCTTCAGGAATCCCTCTTGACTGGGCAGCTCTTCAACGATTTGCTTTTTTTTTTTTGAGACGGAGTTTCGCTCTTGTTGCCCAGGCTGGAGTGCAATGGTGCAATCTTGGCTCACTGCAACCTCTACCTCCCCGGTTCAAGCGATTCTCCGCCTCAGCCTTGCAAGTGGCTGGGATTACAAGGGCCCGCCACCACTCCCGGCTAAGTTTTGTATTTTTTACTAGAGATGGGGGTTTCACCATGTTGGCCAGTCTGGTCTCGAACTCCTGGCCCCAGGTGATCCACTTGCCTCGGCGGCCCAAGGTGCTGGGATTGCAGGCATGAGCCGCTGTGTCCGGCCTGTGATTTGCATTTTGAGCCATTTCTTTTCTTGCATCTCAAACAAATTTAAGGTCAAGTCTCAACTGGCATGGATATTCTACTGCAGCCCCAAGCTAGGGCCTGGATCTGGGCTTCACGCCCCTGGCCACAGGTGCCATAAGACAGCCAGCCTTCCTGCTTTCATACTTGAGAATTCGCCTTTCTTTTGAGCTCAGTCATGTGTTTATAGCTGGGGGATCTGTGTCCACCTGGTTCATTTCTGTTGCTAAAACCCTCCACGTTTTTTCTCACCCTCCCACATAACCTCTGACGGCAGCCTTTCCATTTACAGCGCAGAAATAATGCTGCCTACCTCCCCCAGACGTGAGCTGGAACCGTAGGCTGGTGCGTCGCTTCTGAAAAGTGAATACCAAGTGTATTCCAGGACCAGCTGAAACACAAAGTCAGGCCACCACTTAAGAAGATTGGAGGGCCGAGCGTGAATTTAAAATGACTACTAGGTAATCACACCTTCTCTTAACTGGCCTGCTTCTTTGCTGGGTTTTATTTTAAGCGCTTCGGAGCATTTGTGTTGCTTTTGTGATCCTTCGTTCGTTCGTGGTTCTTTTGCAGCCAAGCCCTCCCCCGGCTTATGCAAATATGAGTCCCCCAGAAGGCAGCCCCCACACCAACTGCAAGGGACAGAGATAGTAAATTCCACAGCCAGGTTCTGGGTTTCGCCACCATCAGGAGAGATGAGGCCTGGAGTTCGGGGCTGGAGGCAGGGCACAAAGCTCCTCCTAAAATATCCCCACTGCCCACAGAGCCCCCTCTCTGTCAGCAATTCTGCAACAGAGGGCACATGCCTTTGGACTGTTGTTACCAAACCAGAGTCTGCCCGCCTCGCATGGCAAAGCCTAATTCTGACATCAGGACTGCAGTGAAGAGAAAATGAGGCGTTTTGCACAGGACTCCCAGCAGGCAGAATCGGCCAGCTCATGCTTAAAACCCAGACTCCCCGACGGCTTCTCAATGGCTTATGGGTAAGGGTTTTTAAAGGTGGGAGGGTCCGGGCACAGCAGCTGAGGCCTATAATCCCAGCACTTTGGGAGGCCAACGCAGGTGGATCACTTGAGGCCAGGAGTTCAAGGTGAGCCTGGGCGACATGGTGAAACCCTGTCTTTACTGAAAATACAAAAAGTAGCTGGGTGTGGTGGTGCGTGCACGCCTGTAATCCCAGCTACTCAGGAGGCTGAGGCATGAGAATTGCTTGAGCCCAGGAGGTGGAGGTTGCAGTGAGCCAAGATCACGCCATTGCACTCCAGCCTGGGAGACAGAGCGAGACTCCATCTCAAAAATAAATAAATAAATAAGTAAATAAATAGAAGTAGGATATCTCGAAGCAGCAGCCCACAGGTCATAGGTGGATTATGAAGTTTTTTTTTTTTTTGATGGAGTCTCGCTCTGTTGCCAGGCTGGAGTGCAGTGGTGCGATCGCAGCTCACTGCAACTTCTGCCTCCTGGCTTCAAGTGATTCTCCTGCCTCAGCCTCCTGAGTAGCTGGGACTACAAGCGTGCACCACCACACCCAGCTAATTTTTGTATTTTTAGTAGAGATGGGGTTTCACCATGTTGGCCAGGATGTTCTTGAGCTCCTGACCTCATGATCCGCCCACCTTGGCCTCCCAAAGTGCTGGGATTACAGGTGTGAGCCACCGTGCCCGACCTGAAAATTTTCTAATTTGCAATTGCTTTAAGCAGGCGTTGCTTTGTCTAAAAATCTGGGATCCGTAGAAAAAAATGCTAGCTCTGGCCTGCGGACAGGACCTCCTCCAGGCCCCTCGGGAAAGAATTTAGAAGAAAGAACAGGGGTCAGCGTTCTGTCCTCAGCTCCCCCTTATCTGAGGTACCTGTCAACAGATCGTTTGGTGGGGGGGGCGAGGGTCCAGGTTTCTGAAAAACAACTCAAGGACCTATGTTAAGATGTCATCTTTAGCTGGGTGCGGTGGCTCACGCCTGTAATCCCAGCACTGTGGGAGGCCGAGGCGGATGGATCACGAGGTCAGGAGATCGAGACCATCCTGGCTAACACAGCGAAACCCCGTCTCTACTGAAAATACAAAAACATTAGCCGGGCGTGGTGGTGGGCGCCTGTAGTCCCAGCTACTCGAGGGGCTGAGGCAGGAGAAAGGCGTGAACCCAGGAGGTGGAGCTTGCAGTGAGCGGAGATTGCACCACTGCACTCCAGCCTGGGTGACAGAGCGAGACTCCACCTCAAAAAAAAAAAAAAAAAAAAAAAAAAGATGTCATCTTTAGCTGGGTGTGTTGTTGGCTCTCTCCTGTAATCTCAGCACTTTGGGAGGCTGAAGTGGGCGGATCACCCAAGGTCAAAAGTTCGAGACCAATATGAAGAAATCCCGTCTCTACCAAAAACAAAAAATTAGCTGGACATGGTGGCACATGCCTGTAATCCCAGCTACTCGGGAGGCTGAGGCACGAGAATTGCTTGAACCTGGGAGGCGGAGGTTGCTGTGAGCCGCAATCGCTCCATTGCCCTCCAGCCTGGGCGACAAGAGTGAAACTCCGTCTCAGGGAAAAAAAAAAAAAAAAGTTTGAGACCAGCCTGGCCAACACAGTGAGACCCCCGTCTCTACTAAAAATACAAAAATCAGTTGGGCATGGTGGCATGTGCCTGTAATCCCAGCTATTAGGAAGGCTGAGGCAGGGGAATTAGGCACAGCAAAGCCTATTTTTGACATCAGGGCTGCAGTGGAAAGAAAATGAGGCATTTCGCGCAGGACTCCCAGCAGGCAGAATCGGCCAGCTCATGCTTAAAACCCAGACTCCCCGACGGCTTCCCAATGGCTTATGGGTAAGGGTTTTTAAAGGTGGGGAGGGTCCAGGCATAGCAGCTGAGGCCTATAATCCCAGCACTTTGGGAGGCCAATGCAGGTGGATCAGAGGAATTGCTTGAATCCGGGAGGTGGAGGTTGCAATGAACTGAGATTGCACCATTGCATTCCAGCCTGGGTGCTAGAGCGAGACCCAATCTCATTAAAAAAAAAA
>NC_045441.1:5184474-5198272 GCF_002776525.5 Piliocolobus tephrosceles | reverse complement strand
AATCCCAGAACTTTGGGAGGCTGAGGCGGGCGGATCACCTGAGGTCAGGGGTTCAAGACCAGCCTGGCCAACATGGTGAACCCCCCCGCCCCACCCGCCCATCTCTACTAAAAATACAAAATCAGCCAGGCGTGGCGGCGTGCGCCTGTAATCCCAGACATTTGAGAGGCTGAGGCAGGAGAATCGCTTGAACCTGGAGGTGGAGGTTGCAGTGAGCTGGAATTGTGCCATTGCACTCCAGCCTGGGTGACAGAGCCTGACTCCATCTCACAGAAAAGGAAGGAAGGAAGGGAGGGGAAAGAAAGAGAAACAGGGTGAGTACAGATGTAAATAGTTAAGGGCCTTGAGATGAGGTCGTATTGGATTTAGGATGGGCCCTAAACCTGATGACAGAGAAGAAGACAGAGACACAAAGAGGAGACAGCTGGGTAACAACAGAGACAGAGCCCAGAGCAATGCAGCCTCAGAGCGATGAACGTCTGGAGCCACTAGAGGCTAGAAAGGGCAGGAAGGATCCCTGCAGAGTCCTTGGAGGGAGCGTGGGTGGCCCTGGCAGACACCTGTCTAAGACTTGTGACCTCCGGAACAGTGAGAGAATCCAGTTCTGTGGTTGAAGCTGCCCAATCTGCGATACTTTGTCATGGCAGTCCCAGGACATTAACCCAGCTGGCACGTGGTGGCGCTGGGATTTGAACTGTGAAGGTTGATCATCTGAACTGGGTCATTCTTGTCATACTCAACTAAAACAGCGTCGAGAGGCCAGGGGGGAAAACTGACACAGAACACTGCTCCAAAAATGTCATTCTCTGGAAGCCCCAAGGCTGGCACTGCTGCTGTAATCTGAGACCAGTTTTCTGTACAGCTGCTGAGGTAACTCACTGCAACCGTAGGGCTAATTTTGCCCACCTCCATCACCTGTCAATCAGAGCTTCCCAGGTTCCCTTCCTGGGAACCTCACTAGCACCAAGGATCTTTCCCAAAGAACAATATGGGCTAGGTGTGGTGGTTCACACCTGTAATCCCAGCAATTTGGGAGCCTGCGGCAGGAGGATTGCTTGAGGCCAAGAGTTCAAGACCAGTCTGGGCAACATAGTGAGACCTCATCTCTACAAAAACAAATAAAATTAGGCCGAGTGCAGTGGCTCATGCCTGTAATCCCAGCACTTTGGGAGGCCGAGGTGGGCAGATCACCTGAGGTCAGGAGTTCAAGACCAGCCTGACCAACATGGTGAAACACCGTCTCTACTAAAAATACAAAAATTAGCTGGGCATGGTAGTGAGTGCCTATAATTCCAGCTACTTGGAAGGCTGAGGCAGGAGAATCACTTGAACCCGGGAGGCGGAGGTTATGATAAGCCAAGATTGGGCCACTGCACTCCAGCCTCGGCAACGAGAGCGAAACTCCACCTCAAAAAAAAAAAAAAAAAAAAAAAAGAAAAGAAAGAAAGAAAGAAAATTAGCTGGCACGGTGGTGCATGACTATAGTCCCAGCTACTTGGGAGGTTGAGGTGGTAGGGATACTTGAGCCTGGGAAGTCCAGGCTGCAGTGAGCTATAATTGAGCCACTGCACTCCATCCTGGGCAACGGAGTGAGACCCTGTCTCAAAAACAAACAAAAAAAATTAATTCAAAGAGCAATATGTAACTTTTCCCGTCTCCCTCCCTCTCTCTTTTTCTCTACAAAACCTCCGATCTCCATTTTGTTCTTGCACATACCTAGTCAGAGTGGATGCCCTGAGTTACAATTCTGTCTTCCCAAATAAAACATTGTATTTTATTTATTTATTTACTTTTTGAGATGGGGACTCGCTCTGTCACCTAGGCTGGAGTGCAGTGGCGCGATCTCGGCTCACTACAACCTCCACCTCCCGGGTTCAAGCGATTCTCCTGCCTCAGTCTCCTGAGTAGCTGGGATGACAGGCACGTGCCACCACGCCTGGCTAATTTTTGTGTTTTTGGTAGAGACGGGGTTTCACCATATTGACCAGGCTGGTGTCGTACTCCCGACCTCAAGTGATCTGCCCACCTCAGCCTCCCAAATTGCTGGGATTATAGGCGTGAGCCACCCCACCCCGCCCAAATAAAACGTTTTAATTTCAGAGACTCGTCTCTGCATTTTTCTTCCTTCCTTTCTTTTTTTTTTTTTTTTTTTTTGAAATGCAGTCTTCTTCTGTTCCCCAGGCTGGAGTGCAGTGGCACGATCTTGGCTCACTGCAACCTCCACCTCCGGGGTTCAAGCGATTCTCCTGCCTCAGCCTCCTGTGTAGCTAGGGCTACAGGCATGCTCAAGTGATCTGCCCGCCTTGGCCTCCCAAAGTGCCCAGCCCTCCATTTTTATCGTGACTTCGAAGAACCCTGGTTTACCAAATCAGAGTGGACACAGGTCTTGAGCTCCTCAATACTGAAAAGAACCCCTAAGAATTGAGATGCTTACCTCTGTGATGCTGCATGCAAAATTCTTCCTGCTCTTCAAATAGCCCAGGCCCCTCACTGTGTCCTCTGGGCCTGCCCTCAGCCTGCAGGCTAAGGCCCAGAGCCTGTGGCCTGGAAGGGGCTGCCCTGGGCAGGAGATCAGGAAGGAAAGCCCTGGCCGCTCCTTCTGGGCACGTTTCCTGGACAGTGACAAGGGCCCCGCGTGGCCAGAGGAGCAGGAGCAGGAGCAGGAGGCCCTGCTGGGTGGTACTTAAGTGAATGATAAATGAGATGGACTGTCTGCATCGATCCAGCCTGGGCCTTACAGAATGGGAACTGTCAGATAGATACTGTGGCTGCCTGGGAGACAGGGCCTCCTGGGAGCAGCTGTTATCGTGGCTGCAGCTGCCTCGGCCCCCACCACCCAGGTGCGCCTTGGCCATGGTCACGGTGGGGAAGCACCGGGGCCGTGTAGCTCAAGGGCTCCAGGCCGCCCACCTGGATCTGCATGATCAGTTTTCCAGTGGCCCCTCCTCCTCCTCCGGGGAAAGGCTGGAACTCAGCATCATCTGCTGACTCAGCGGATTCGGAGGGGGCCCTGCTCCGCTGGCTCTAGGATAATCCTCTCCAAGCAGGACGGAGGCCAGGAAGTGTGTTCCTTTCCTACTCACTCTCTCTTTTCAAAATGGCTTTATTTAGGCCTGGCACGGTGGCTCACGCCTATAATCCCAGCACTTTGGGAAGCTGAGGCTGGTGGATCACTTGAACTCAGGAGTTCGAGACCAGCCTGGCCAACATGGTGAAACCGTCTCTACTAAAAGTACAAAAATTAGCCGGATGTGGTGGCACACGCCTGTAGTCCCAGCTACTTGGGAGACTGAGGCATAAGAATCACTTAGACCCAGGAGGCAGAGGTTGCAGGGAGCTGGGATCGAGCCATTGTACTCCAGCCTGGGTGACAGAGTGAGAACCTGTCTCAAAAAAAAAAAAAAAAAAAAAAAGGCTTTATTGGTCGAGCACGGTAGCTTACACCTGTTATCCCAGCACTTTAGGAGGCTGAGGCGGTTGGATTCCTTGAGGTCAGGAGTTCGAGACCAGCCTGGCCAACATGGTGAAACTCTGTCTCTATTAAAATTATAAAAAGACAAAAAAATTAGCCGGGCGTGGTGGTGCATACCTGTCGTACCAGGTACTTGGAAAGATGAGGCAGGAGAATCGCTTGAACCCAGGAGGCAGAGGTTGCAGTGAGCTGAGATCATGCCACTGTACCCCAGCATGGGCGACAGACCCAAACTCTTATCTCCAAAAAAAAAAAAAAAAAAATAGAGACAGAGTCTCATTGTGGTACAATCACAGCTCACTCCAGCCTTGAAATCTTTGGCTTAAGCAATCCTCCTGCCTCAGCTTCCCGAGTAGCTGAGACTACAGGCGTGCACCACCATGCCCGGCTAATTTTTGTATTTTTTGTAGAGATGAGGTATCGCTATGTTGCCCAGGCTGGTCTCAAATTTCTAGCCTCAAGTGATCCTCCCGCCTCCGCCACCAAAGGGCTGAAATTACAGGTGTGAGCCGCCATACCTGGTGTGCACTTGAAGTTTTTGAACTGTTTACTGCTTCATGTCCAGAAATGGCCAAATTTCCAAGTATTGGTGCTTTTACTCTTGTCACTTTGCCACCGCCTCTTCCTCTTGGTCGTCACTGGGGACTTGGACACAGAACAGAGGAGCCAAGGCTGTCTTCCTGGTTTACACGCTCTCCTTGTCAGGGGGTAGTAGGCTGTGTATTTGAGTTGCTAACCGCTAAGAAGGAATATACCAATGATGGGGGTGGTCCCTGAAGACCTAGCTAACACAGTGAAGCTGGCCGGGTGCTGTGGTTCACGCCTATAATCCCAGCACTTTGGGAGGCCGAGGTGAGCAGTTCACTTGAGGTCAGGAATTTGAGACCAGGCTGGTCAACATAGTAAAACCTTGTCTCTAGTAAAAATATAAAAATCAGCTGGGGATGGTGGTGTGCACCTGTAATCCCAGCTACTCGGGAGGCTAAGGCAGGAGAATTGCTTGAACCTGGGAGGCGGAGGTTGCGGTGAACCGAGGTGGCACCACTGTACTCCAGCCTGGGCAAGAGAGTGAGAGACTGTCTCAAAATAAATAAAAATAAAATAAAATAAACACAGTATAGCTGTGGGGCATGGCAGGGCACTCACAGGGGAACAAGCACCCCCAAGGCCTATTTCTGCAGTAAGGAAGGTGTCGGCCTAAATGGAAGAGATAGAAAATCGCCAGGTTCCCCGGGCAATGACTGTGTTCAAAATCAAACAAGCAATCTTGATCAGAAAGACAGGGGAGAGCCTGATAAGGTCAGACTTTGGGAGGCTGTGAGAATAGTGAGCTCAGAGTTTGCATGAACAAATTGGGTTTAAACAGTTCTGCATGGCAGATGATGGGAATTTTCTGAAAAACCCAGGAGAAAATTATATTTAGATGTCATATTCTAAATACATCCTTTAGGATCCTGTGACTGTGTCTGCAAAAATGGACGAAAAGTCTTTCATTTCCTTCATCCATTCATGGGTCCTGTCAAATAGCTGTGGATCGTAAAGTGTCCCATGTTCAAGAAATCTGTGGCGTGGACCTTGAAGGGTTTCCTTGCCTGTGCAGGAGGGAAGACTCGGGACAAACCGCAGGGTGGCCAGAGAGAGGCCGCTCCATCAGGCGGGGATAGGGTGTAAAGGAACAATACAGTATACCCTTTAAAACATACAAGGGCAGGGTTGGGTGCAGTGGTTCAAGCCTGTTAATCCCAGCACTTTGGGAGGCCAAGGTAGGAGGATCGCTGGAGGCCAAGAGTGCAAGACCAACCTCAGCAACATAGGGAGATGTCCCGTCTCTAAAAAATGTTTAAAAATTAGCCAGGGCTGGTGGTGCACACCGGTAGTCCCGTTTCCCAGGGAACCTGGCGATTTTCTATCGCCTGGCTACTCAGGAGGCAGAGTTGAGGGGATTGCTTGCCCAGGAGGTTGAGGCTGCAGTGAGCTATGATTGTGCTGCTGCATTCCAGCCTGGGTGACAGAGCGAGGCCCTGTCTAAAACAAACAAACAAACAACAAATAAGTAAACAAAAAACAGCCTGGGTGTGGTGGTTCACGCCTGTAATCCCAGCACTTTGGGAGGCCAAGGCAGGTGAATCACCTGAGGTCAGGAGTTCGAGACCAGCCTGGCCAACATGGTGAAACCCCGTCTCTACTAAAAATACAAAAAATATCAGCTGGGCACGATGGCGGGTGCCTGTAATCCCAGCTACTCGGGAGACTGAGGCAGGAGAATCACTTGAACCTGGGAGGCGGAGGTTGCAGTGAGCTGAGATCACACCATTGCACTCCGTCCTGGGGGACAAGAGCAAAACCCCATCTCAAAAATAAATAAATAAATAAACACACAATAATAAACAAACAAAAAACATCCAATGTCTCCAATGATCAGGACCTGTGAGGACTCCACAGACATTAGTGCAATGGCCACATTAATGCAGGACATAGCCTACTTGGCTTCCACATCCAACCATCCGCAGCCACACGGCCCCATAGAGCCCATGCTGGAATCCTGGTTTTGGACAAAGGCCAGTGATCTTTCCAACACTGCGTGCACAGGAATCACACACAGCTACACACATGTGCACGCATGCATGCAACTGAACATGCCACGCCGGCTCCACGCCATCCTCCATGCTTCCTGGTGGGGTGGGCTTGCATTCAGACACCCTGCTCTGTGGTCTCAAGCCTTTCTTTTTTATTTTTATTTATTTATTTTTGAGATAGTCTTGCTCTGTTGCCAGGCTGGAGTGCAGTGGCGCGATCTTTGCTCACTGCAACCTCCGCCTCTGGGGCTCAGGCGATTCTCCTGCCTCAGCCTCCTGAGTAGCTGGGACTAAAGGCATCTGCCACCACGCCTAATTTTTTTTTTTTGAGACAGAGTCTTGCTATGTCGCCCAGGCTGGAGTGCCGTGGCATGATCTCAGCTCACTGCAAGCCCCACCTCCTGGGTTCACGCCATTCTCCTGCCTCAGCTTCCCGAGTAGCTGGGACTACAAGTGCCCGCCACCACGCCTGGCTAATTTTTTTGTATTTTTTAGTAGAGACGGGGTTTCACCGTGTTAGCCAGGATGTTCTCGATCTCCTGACCTCGTGATCTGCCCAGCTCGGCCTCCCAAAGTGCTGGGATTATAGGCGTGAGCCACTGCGCCCGGCCTCTAATTTTTGTATTTTTAGTAGAGACAGAGTTTCACCCTGTTAGCCGGGCTGGTGTCGATCTCCTGACCTCCAATGATCCATTTGCCTTGGCCTCCCGAACTGCTGGGATTACAGGCATGAGCCACTGCACCCGGCCCGTCTCAAGCCTCTCGAGTACCTCCTACATTCCTATCACTCAGCACGCACCCTTTCTAGGCAGCCTCTTTTGTCCAACACACAAATCCATTGTCAGACAATGGATTCCATTTTTGGGATTGGAATAAAAAGATTCCCATTAGTGATGCAGGCAGAACACAGAATCACTGTGGGGCTACATACTAATGGAAATAAATCAGCTCCTAACAGGATCTCTCTGTTAGAAAAGTCACCAGAAGGAAACACGCAGCAGTGTTAACCCCAGGTTAGCTCTGGCACTGGCAGTCACAGGTGATCTGTCTTGTCTTTTCTTTTTACTTTTTTCTTTTTCTTTTCTTTTCTTTTCTCTCTCTCTCTCCCCCCCTCCCCCTCCCTCTCCCTCCTTCCCTCTCTCTTTCTCTTTCTCTCTCTCTTTCTTTCTTTTTGATAATGTCTCGCTCTGTTGCCCAGGCTGGAGTGCAGTGGCATGATCTCAGCTCACCACAACCTCCATCTCCCAGGTTTAAGCGATTCTCCTGCCCCAGCCTCCCGAGTAGCTGGGACTATAGGCGCCCGCCACCACGCCTGGCTAATTTTTCTATTTTTAGTAGAGACGGGTTTTGCCATGTCGTCCAGGTCTCAAACTCCTGACCTCAGATGATCCGCCCGCCTTGGCCTCCCAAAGTGCTGGGATTACAGGTGTGAGCCTCTGTGCCTGGCCGGGGACTGTTTTGTTGTTGTTGTTGTGGGGTTTTTTTGTTTTTTTTTTTGAGACAGGGTCTCACTTTATCCCCCAGGTTGGAATGCGGTGGTGTTATCATAGCTCACTGCAGCCTCAATCGAGCCCCTTGGGCTCAAGTGATCCTCCCACCTCAGCCTCCCCAGTAGCTGGGACTACAGGCACGTGCCGCTATGCCCAGCTAGGGGCAGGGACAGTTTGTGAACAGAGCCACTTGCTGCCATGCAGGACGACCTCTCTTAACTCGATGACCCCATCCAAGTCCTTCCGGAGGACACTGGAGGACACAGGGCCTGGGGAGGTTCCCATGCTCCGAAGCCCCAAAGCCCTCTCTGAGGGAAAATGCCCAGTGATGGGGGCACAGCCTTACGTGTCTTCATCTTTCCAGGAGCCAGCCCAGCGGCTCTTCCAGATTTGGGGGTGCCTCCTTAAGACCAGCACCCTGGTCTTAAGGGACCCCCAGCACCCTGACACACTCTGACCCCTGGAGTCAGGGGGTGGGGACAGGAGCTGATCCCTTGAACTTCCTCAAAAGGAGGAGAAAGCCGAAAATAACCAGAAAAGATGCCACCCAGAGCCTTAAGCAAAGGCGCTCGTCTGAACAAATTGTGGGTTTTTCTCCTTCACCGGCAACGCGGCAGCCACAGCCCTCAGCTCTGTCTGCGGTGACCACCTGAAGCAAGACGGAGTGACTCTGCCAGCCACAGTGACGTTCTGCATTGCTGTAGGTTTCAGGACGGAATGGAGCAGCCTGGGGGCTCCCACTAAGGTCAACAGGGACATAAGTGACGGAATTGGCCAGCGGCCAGGATGCAGGGCCCATGGCAGGTTCTGGGGCAGTGGCCAGGCACTCTCTTGGGGCCCACTTGTCAGCACCAAGAAGGCTGCAGGGACGTGGCTGCGAGTTTGTCAGGAAGAGGGGCCGCAGGCAGCCTGGGGCATGGTGCCATGGTCTGGGCTGGGGGGTGGAAGGTGGCCAATCCCAGCATGCATCTGTGCATCTCAGAAGGGGCCCAGGGAAGCCGGGGGTGGGGAGGAGGGGTGGCTGACAGTAGGGAGCTGTGCAGATCCTGGCTCTTCAGACAAGAACAGCAGGGGCCTCCCCCGGCCCTGCTCCTTCAGCCTCTGCCAGGAGCAACTGAGCCCTGTCCTGCCTAGTGTCACCAGCTGGGATGAGTTACCTTGCCCAGGGAGGGTCTTCTCTTTGGGGAGGGGTGTTTTGTGAACAACGTGCCCTGAAGCCAACGGGTCACTGTGCACACCATAAGGTGTTTCCTTCATTCTAAGATGTCACTTAGTTATGGATTTCCAGGGGACAGGTGGCCAAATGAATGACCCTGGGCTGTGAAACACTCCAATTTCGTTTTATCTTTTTTTTTTTTTTTTTTTTTTGAGACAGAGTCTCACTCTGTCGCTCAGGCTGGAGTGTAGGGGCGCGATCCTGGCTCACTGCAACCTCCGCTTCCCAGATTCTCGTGCCTCAGCCTCCCAAATAGCTGGGATTACAGGCGTGCACCACCAAGCCTGGTTAATTTTTGTATTTTTTAAAGGAGACGGGGTTTTGCCACGTTGGCCAGGCTGGTCTTGAACTCCTGGCCTCAAATTATCCACCTGCCTCAGCCTCCCAAAGTGCTGGGATTATAGGCGTGAGCCACCGTGCCCGGCCCCTAACACTCCAATTTCATAAATGTCACCACAGGGAAGGAATGGTCTTAGAATGAGTAGGTGGTTGCTTGCGGTGCCTCATGACTGTATTCCCAGCATTTTGGGAAGCTGACGTAGGAGGATCGCTTGAGACCAGGAGTTCAAGACCAGCCTGGGCAATGTACTGAGACCCTGTCTCTATAAAAAGGCATGGTAGTGTGCACCAGGAGTCCCAGCTACTTGGGAGACTGAGGTGGGAGGATCACTTGAGCCCAGGAGGTTGAGGCTGCAGTGAGCTGTGATCACACCACTGCGCTCCAGCCTGGGTGACAGAGTGAGACCCGAACTCTAAAAGAAAAAAGAAAGAATGAGTCTGGGTAGGTGGCTCACGCCTGTAGTCGCAGCACTTTGGGAGGCCGAGGCGGGTGGATCACCTGAGGTCAGGAGTTCGAGACCAGCCTGGCCAACATGGCGAAACCTTGTCTCCACTAAAAGTACAAAAATTACCCAGGTGTGGTGGCACATGCCTGTAATCCCAGATAGGAGGCTGAGGCAGGAGAATCACTTGAACCTAGGAGGTACAAGTTGCAGTGAGCTGAGATTGTACTACTGCACTCCAGCCTGGGTGACAGAGTAAGACTCTGTCTCAAAAAAAAAAAAAAAGAAAAGAAAAGAAAAAAGGAAGGAGGGAGGGAGGGAAGGGAGAGAGGGAAAGAAAAGAGAGAAAGGACCATGCCTTGCCTGGGCAGAGCCTTATGGTTTACACCCACTGCTGTCGAACTTCACTCCCGGTACCTGGTACCTGCTGTTATCTCCGTGGGATGCAGGGAAGCCCAGGGCCTCTCTAGCACTTTCTGTGTCCTGAGGTGCTGGACAGCTCTCTCCTCAGGCTCTCACAGGAGCTGTCTCTGCTTGGCCGCCCTCCTTCCCCGGGGACATATCAGACTACACAGTGCCCGCTTCAAAGCAGAGAGCGTTTGCTGGTGCGGTGTGTGTGTGCGTGTGTGTGTGTCGGGAGAGCCTCTGTCTCAAGGCTGAGGTCAGGATCTCAGAGTCAAGCCGTCTGGGGGTGATGCTCCAGTCGCTCTCCCTAGATCTGACCGG
Source organism: Piliocolobus tephrosceles (assembly GCF_002776525.5). Lineage (NCBI taxonomy): Eukaryota > Metazoa > Chordata > Mammalia > Primates > Cercopithecidae > Piliocolobus > Piliocolobus tephrosceles. The sequence continues at coordinate 5,188,010 of NC_045441.1, read as the reverse complement.
CTTCTTCTTCCTTCTTCCTTCTTCCTTCTCCTTCTTCTTTCTTTTCTTCTTCTTCTTCTTCTTCTTCTTCTCCTCCTCCTCCTCCTCCTTCTTGTTGTTGTTGTTGTTGTTGTTGTTGTTCTTCTTCTTCTTCTTCTTCTTCTTCTTCTTCTTCCTCTTCCTCCTCCTCCTCCTTCTTCTTCTTCTTTTTGACACGCACTGTCACTCTGTCGCCCAGGCTGGAATGCAACGGCGGGATCTCGGCTCACTGCAACCTCCACCTCCCGGGTTCAAGCAAGTGTTCTGCCTCAGCCTCCTGAGTAGCTGGGATTGCAGGCGCCCGCCACCACGCCCAGCTAATTTTTGTATTTTTAGTAGAGACAGGGTTTCACCATGTTGGCCAGGCTAGTCTCGAACTCCTGACCTCAGACGATCTGTCCACCTCAGCCTCCCAAAGTGCTGGGATTACAGGCATGAGCCACCGCGCCCAGCCTGACCGGCTTTTTCGATTCAACATTTTAAATAGTGATGAATTGGCTCTCCCTTGGGGGGAATGGCATGATTGGGAAACAGGTCGTTGAGAGGGGAGGGGTGGCCAATAAGAAGGCAGGCTGTCAGGAGGCCGCGGGGCTACAGACGGGGGAGGGAGCTGCCGCTGGAATGGAGTGCCATTGTGGCAAGGTCACCCTCTCCCCAGAGGCAGAGGCGCCCTCCAGACCCACGCTCATCCACAGGCAGTAACGAGAACAGTGAAATTCCCATGGTCAGAGGAAGCCAGGTTTCTCCACGGCCACCTTTTGCCATTTTTGCATTGGGAGTTCATTCAAAGTAGCGCACTGGTGGAGCTCCCGGTGCGACCGCCCAGCCCCCAAGGACACAGTCTGACTAGGGCACCCGGATCTCGTCAGCCCACCAGCCCCGCAGATGTCTGCATAGCCGAGAGACTTCCACCACCTAGTGGCTGTGAGGAAACCTATCCACCCTCCCCAGAGCTCGGTGTTGGGAGGAGACTTAGGCGGCTCCCGACTCCCTGATGGTCTCTGCATCTCTCGCAGTGTTAGGGTCCAGAGAGGCACAGGAAAGGCAGGGCGGGGGCGCGGAGGGGTGCAGGGGAGTTCATCTGGCCCGGCCTGCCTCCCTTGTCTACCCAGCTCGCAGGGCTGCAGCAGCTCCAGGAGTCTGACAATAGCGCTCTGGGAAGGAAAATCTTACCAAGGAAGACTTTGTGACTGTAGCATGCTTGTAAACTAGAATATTATTATTATTTTTTGGTAGAGGCTGCGGGGGGCGTGGGGGCTGGTCTCAAACTGTTGCCCAGGCTGGTCTCGAACTCCTGGCCTCAAGTAATCTTCCTGTCTCAGCCTCCTGAGTAGCTAGGCATATCAGCACAACTGGCTAATTTTTTTTTTTTTTTTTTTTTTTTTTTGAGACGGAGTCTCGCTCTGTCACCCAGGGCTGGAGTGCAATGGCGTGATCTCAGCTCACTGCAAGCTCCGCCTCCCGGGTTCACGCCATTCTCCTGCCTCAGCTTCCTGAGTAGCTGGGACTACAGGCGCCTGCCACCACACCCGGCTAATTTTTTTTGTCTTTTTTTCGTAGAGACGGAGTTTCAGCATGTTAGCCAGGATGGTCTCAATCTCCTGACCTTGTGATCTGCCTGCCTCGGCCTCCCAAAGTGCTGGGATTACAGGCATGAGCCACCGCGCCCGGCTATTTATTATTTTTTTGAGACAGTCTCACTCTGTCGTCCAGGGTGGAGGAGTGCGGTGGCATCATCTCGGCGCACTGTAACCTCCACCTCGAGTTTAATTGATTCTCCTGCCTCAGCCTCTCGAGTGGCTGTGACTACAGGCATGTGCCACCACACCCGGTTAACTTTTGTATGTTTTGTAGAGACGGGGTTTCACCATGTTGGCCAGGCTGGCCTCAAAGTTCCCCTCAGGTGATCCTCCCACCTTGGCCTCCCAAAGTGCTGAGATTACAGGCCTCAGCCACCACTGTGCCTGGCTAGATACCGGTATTTTTTAATTTGGAAAGGTGCACAGCTGCTGCAGAAGAGAAGAGCATGGCATCCTGCCACCACATGCGGGAGGAGCTGGAGGCCTGCCCGAGGGCAGCGGGACAGACGTCCTGGGCATCAGGCTTCCATTTCCCGACCCTGCCCAGACTCCCGACAGGACAAACATGAGGAAAGGATCCCTTAGAAGACGGCGGCCCAGGGCGACACAGCGACAGAGACCTCCAGCGGCCTTGCCCCAGCCAAGCACCACCCCGCAGCCACTTTAGGTTCCGTCCTGCCTCAGGGGCACATGGAGTGACAATGGCAAGGTGCCCCAGCATTTCCACCAAGGAGAATCCTCCCCACGTGCCTGAAATGAACAAGGACAAGCTGAGGAAGCCGGCGGCAGCAGCTGGATGAATATAAACGGGAGGTGGGTGCTCGGCTTTCTTTTTTTTTTTTTTAATTTTTTTTTGAGATAGAGTCTCTGTCGCCCAGGCTGGAGTGCAGTGGCGCGATCTCGGCTCACTGCAAGCTCCACCTCCCGGGTTCACGCCATTCTCCTGCCTCAGCCTCCCGAGTAGCTGGGATTACAGGCGGGCACCACCTCGCTCAGCCAGTTTCTTGTATTTTTAGTAGATACGGGGTTTCACCGTGTTAGCCAGGATGGTGTCAAACCCCTGACCTCGTGATCTGCCCGCCTCGGCCTCCCAGAGTGCTGGGATTACAGGCGTGAGCCACCGCGCCCTCCGGGTGCTTGGCTTGAAAAGTTACTTGTCCTCCCACCCACGCCATTCCTGAGTCACTGCAGGACTGAATGAACGGAGAGGGCAGGCGGGCAGGAGGCTCCAGGGCTTCCTTCAGAGCCTGTTTCATTTTACTCAGAGCTTCGACTAGTACCCCTGTGCTCTGGGATGCAGGTTTAAGCAGGAAATCCCAGCCGTTATTTCCAAAGCTGGTGGCGGAGTTCAGAAGGTTCTCGACTTAACATGCACCCTGCCTCCTCATACCGAGCTCCCTCATCCCTGCAGATCCGCGCCCTGCGGACAGAGCTGTGTGCGCAAGGAAGCCGGTTCCCCAGCCCTGCCGTTCTGCGGCCCTCGGTGGACTTCGGTCTGAACTCTCCCAGGTCCCCAGGCTCAGGCACAGGCTCAGCACTAAACGCACCGAGGAAGGTCAAGAGGAGAGCGCTGAGGGGACCTCCCGGAGGGAGAGGAAAGGCAGGGAAAAGCTACGTTCTGCTCCCCGGGGCCCCCGGTCTTCATATTCCCCTGAGGAAAGGTGCTTTGCTGTTGCAGGGAGCCCAAGCGCATTTCTACACTGACCCACTAGAAAGTAATGCCACACGGGAAGAAAAAGCCACTTCTGAAAGCAGCAACAGGGCCGGGCGCGGTGGCTCACGCCTGTAATCTCAACACTTTGGGAGGTCGAGTCGGGTGGATCACCTGAGCCAGGAGGTTTTTTTTTTTTGTTTTGAGACGGAGTCTCGTTCTGTCGCCCAGGGTGGAGTGCAGTGGCCGGATCTCAGCTCGCTGCAAGCTCCGCCTCCCGGGTTCAC
>NC_045441.1:5169626-5179474 GCF_002776525.5 Piliocolobus tephrosceles | reverse complement strand
GGAGGTCGAGTCGGGTGGATCACCTGAGCCAGGAGGTTTTTTTTTTTTGTTTTGAGACGGAGTCTCGTTCTGTCGCCCAGGGTGGAGTGCAGTGGCCGGATCTCAGCTCGCTGCAAGCTCCGCCTCCCGGGTTCACTCTATTCTCCTGCCTCAGCCTCCGGAGTAGCTGGGACTACAGGCGCCCGCCACCTCGCCCGGCTAGTTTTTTTTTTTTTTTGTATTTTTTAGTAGAGACGGGGTTTCACCGTGTTAGCCAGGATGGTCTCGATCTCCTGACCTCGTGATCCGCCCGTCTCGGCCTCCCAAAGTGCTGGGATTACAGGCTTGAGCCACTGCGCCCGGCCAGGAAGTTTTTTTTTTGAGACAGAGTCTTGCTCTGTCGCCCAGGCTGGAGTGCAGTGGCACGATCTCGACTCACTACAACCTCCGTCTCCCAGGTTCAAGTGATTCTTCTGCCTCACCCTCCCGAGTAGCTGGGACTACAGGCACACACCACCACGCCCGACTAATTTTTTTTTTTTTTTTTTTTGTATTTTTGTATTTTTAGTAGAGACGGGGTTTCACCATATTGGCCAGGCTGGTCTTGACCTCCTGACCTCAGGTGATCTGCCCACCTCGGCCTCCCAAAGTGCTGGGATTACAGGCGTGAGTAACTTCACCTGGCCGAGGCGAGGAGTTTGAGAACAGCCTTGGAAACATGGTGGAACCTCGTCTCTACGTAAACGTGCAAAATTAGCCAGGCTTGGTGGTGGGCGCCTGTAATCCCAGCTACTCCGGAGGCTGAGGCAGGAGAACTGCTTGAACCTGAGAGGCAGAGGTTGCAGTGAACCGAGATCATGTCATTGCACTCCAGCCTGGGCGACAGCAAGACTCCATCTCAAAAAAAAAAAAAAAAAAATTAGAAGCAGTAACAGAAACAGAAATCAGCACATAGAATAGTGGATTCTCGTGTGTGTCCCAGGGATGACATGATGCTCAGCGTCTGCTCAGACAGACGGTGGCTGTGAGAAGCCCCGATGGGAGACCCGCCAACCCGGACAGTCCGCTGTGAAGACTCCACGCCGACCAACGCCCCGCAGGCCCCACGGAGATGGGCAGAACCGAAACACATAAGGCTTGGCCTTTGATGTAAGAGAACTCACCAAACCAGAAGGAAGTGCCTGATGAAGCAGTTTGGCTCAGAGAAGGATGTGCTTCTGAAAGAATCGCCACATCAGCACTGTGTTTAAACTCATATGCTAATCCAAACATGGTCCAGCAAGAACGCAGGCGGAACAAGTCCACCGTGTCCTGGCCCATGCACAAGCAGGCCAGCCGTTCCACCAACACAATCATTCAGCTACGGGGACACCTGGACGGGCTCACCTGTGTAATGCCGCCCACCCTGGGAGGGTCGGGTTTCTTTAAAAGATTTGAGTCAGGCCTCTGGCATTTTGCTGTAATATTCTAGGTAGAATTATAGCGCAATTTGGTACAAATTAGATGTTTAAGGCTGGGCTTGGTGGCTCACGCTGTAATCCCAGTGCTTTGGGAGGCCGCGGTGGGTGGATCATGAGGTCAGGAATTCGAGACCAGCCTGACCAACGTGGTGAAATCCCATCTCTACTAAAAGTACAAAAATTAGTTGGGCGAGGTGGCGGGCGCCTGTAATCCCAGCTACTCGGGAGGCTGAGGCAGGAGAATTGCTTGAACCCGGGAGGCAGAGGTTGCAGTGAGCCGAGATGGCGCCACTGCACTCCAGCCTGGGCGACAGAGTGAGACTCTGTCTCAAAAACAAAACAAACCTGACAAACGAAAACAAATGAGATGTTCAGCCTGTGAGTAGGCAATGAACCACCACCAAAAAAACCCCAGAATACCAGTTTTAATTTTAAGAGAGGGGGTCTTACTGTGTGGTTCAGACTGGCCTCAAATTGCTAGTCTCAAGTGATCCTCCTGCCTCGGCCTCCCAAGAAGCTGGGATTATAGGTGTGAGCCACCACGTCCGATTCTTTAACGTGTTATAAAATGCTGATAGCAATGGGTTTTCAGTCAGATTTGGTGGGGGAACGTAATCAGTATGTTTACCTGAAGCTCAGGCAGGCACACACACACACACACAGACACACACATGCACGCACACTAGCAGCACCAACAACAGCTTCACCTAAAATGAAGTGTTAAGAGGAGCTAGGCCGGGCACGGTGACTCACGCCTGTAATTCCAGCACTTGGAGAGGCCGAGGCGGGTGGATCACGAGGTCAGGAGATCGAGACCATCCTGGCTAGCACAGTGAAACCCCGTCTCTACTAAAAATACAAAAAATTATCCAGGCGTGACGGCAGGCACCTGTAGTCCCAGCTACTCAGGAGACTGAGGCAGGAGAATGGCATGAACCCGGGAGGCGGAGCTTGCAGAGAGCCGAGATTGCACCACTGCACTCCAGCCTGGGCAACAGAGCGAGACTCCGTCTCAAAAAAAGGAGGAATCTATTTACGTTATAAGTAACTATAGAAACGATGTGGAGGTGAGGAATCAAGACAGTCTCTTCACATTCTGAACCTTAGAAAGATTTCATTTTTCTTTTTCTTTCTTTTCTTTTTTTTTTTTTTTTTTTTTGAGACAGAGCCATGCTCTGTCCCCCCAGGCTAGAGTGCAGTGGAATGATCTCCGTTCACTGCAAACTCCGCCTCCCGGATTCAAGCGATTCTCCTGCCTCAGCCTCCTGAGTAGCTGGGACTACAGGCATGCGTCACCACACCGGGCTAATTTTTGTATTTTTAGTAGAGACGGGGTTTCACCATGTTGGCCAGGCTGGTCTCGAATGCCTGACCTCGTGATACACCCGCCTTGGCCTCCCAAAGTGCTGGGATTACAGGAATGAGCCACTGTGCCCAGCCTCATTTTTCTAAGTTAGAGACTTTCCTAGCCAGTTATCAGGGAAGGGTAAGAACTGGTCACATCTCAAAACCCTGAGATTGGTTTTGTTTTGTTTTTGTGCTTCAGAAAAAGCCACAGATTGAAAAGGTACGACAGGCGAAGGGTGATGACCTGGGTCAGAACTAAAAGATACATCAGAAAAACCCTATCTGCTTGGCCAATGGTTATCATGATATATTTTCAGTAAGAAATAAGTCATAAAAAAGAGAATTATATGTAAAGCGGGGAGGAGACCCAAACAGAAGACCCATGGCTTCCCTGCACGTTCTTTTTACATCTCCAATACCACAGAGCTAAAGCCAACTGTTCCACCTGTCTCTCCTAAACACACTTGTAAAATAACACATTTGCATTTCCCGCTTGCCGGCCATAGTGTCACAAGTCCGTTTCTTTTTTTTTTGAGAAGGAGTCTTGCTCTGTCGCCCAGGCTGGAGTGCAGTGGCGCGATCTCTGCTCACTGCAAACCCTGCCTCCCAGGTTCACGCCATTCTCCTGGCTCAGCCTCCGGAGTAGCTGGAACTACAGGCGCCCGCCACCTCGCTTGGCTAATTTTTTGTATTTTTTTAGTAGAGACAGGGTTTCACCGTGTTAGCCAGGATGGTCTCAATCTCCTGACCTCGTGATCCGCCCGTCTCGGCCTCCCAAAGTGCTGGGATTACAGCCGTTTCTTTTTCTTTATTTTTTTTGAGACAGTCTCACTCTGTTGCCCAGGCTACGGTGCAGTGGCATGATCTCAGCTTACTGCAACCTCCACCTCCCGGTTTCAAGCAATTGTCCCGCCTCAGCCTCCAGAGTAGCTGGGATTACAGGCGCACGCCACCATGCCTGGCCTCGAACTCCTGACCTCAGGTGATCCGCCCGCTTCTGCCTCCCAAATTGTTGGGATTACAGGCATGAGCCACCTCACGTACATTTCAAACAAGTGACTCGGTCATTCTCTGCATGCAAAGGTCTGGTATACAAAGATGTAGGGCAGGGGACACACGAAACAAGAAGCCTGGCCCATCCCCACCCTTTGCCAATGTGCTTATGAAAACCAGGAGCAGCCAGGCGAGGTGGCTCACGGCTGTAATCCCAGCACTTTGGGAGGGTGAGGTGGGTGGATCACTTCAGGTCAGGAGTTCGAGACCAGCCTGGACAACATGGTGAAACCCGGTCTCTACTAAAAATACAAAAGTCAGCCGGACCTGGTGGTGCGTGCCTGTAGTCCCAGGTACTTAAGAGGCTGAGGGAGAACTGCTTGAACCCCGGAGACGCAAGTTGCAGTGAGCTGAGATTGTGCCACTGCACTCCAGCTGGGCGACAGAGCAAGACTCCGTCTCAAAAAAACAAAAACCCAAAAACGAAAAACTAAACCCAAAAAACTGGACGAGCAACAGGGATGAGTCAGGAATGTGTTTTCTGCCACCCCTCATCCCATTTCCTTGGCTAAGCTGTGGCCGAAGCACTCCCGGCCTTTTACACGTGGGACCTGCTGCTGGCTGTGGAGGCAGGAAGACTCTACTCTCCAAATGAAACCGCGCGTGGGAAGAGTCACCCAATTCTCTCTGTGGCAGGGAGCGGCAGCCATGGAGCTCCTGGGTCCCCCGACAGGGGCAGGGCCTGCTGTTCCAGGGCGCCCACCACCTCCCAGACCAGCTCGCACCACCTGTCCGTTAAGCTTGGTGTTAAGAGAAAAGGCAGGGATGAAAGAGACCCACGTGTAATCTCCATGTGAATTACATTTTTTTTTTTTTTTTTTCAGACAGTCTTGCTCTGTCCCCTAGGCTGCAGTGCAGTGATGCATTCTCGGCGCATGGCAACCTCTGCCTCCCAGGTTCAAGTGATTCTCCTGCTTCAGCCTCCCGAGTAGCTGGGATTACAGGCATGTGCCACCACCCCCAGCTAATTTTTGTATTTTTAGTAGAAATGGAGTTTCACCATGTTGGCCAGGCTGGTCTCGAACTCCCGACCTCAAGTGATCCGCCCACCTTGGCCTCCCAAAGTACTGGGATTAGATGTGTGAGCCACCATGCCCGGCCTCTGAATTACACTTCTTACCCGTATTGTCACCTCCCTCCCTCCTGGCTCTTTATTCAAACACCAGAACTGAATAAAAATTGTGTTTAATTGCAGAAGACACATTTATGTTGTAGCGTTTATTGGGTGCCCACCGCCGGCTGGGCACTGAGCTGGGCGTTTGCAGGACACGCAGTCACACAACACCTCACAACAGCCCTGTGAGGTAGGGATGAGTCCCGCGAACAGTCCAGAAAACGCGGGCTCCCAGCCACCCTGCCCGCTCCCACAGCTAGGCAGGCGGTACAGCACAACTAAAGCAGTTCTTTTTGACTCCAGGTTCTATCCAGCTCTTGGTCCCATTGTTTTGGAGATTACAGGTTTGGTCCCAGAGTCCACTGAGCCCATTTACAACGTTTATAGGTTTTGTTTCCTGTCCCCCACCCTCATTGTCCTTTTTGAAGTTTGGAAAAATATAATTAAAAAATGAATATGAGTGTACAGTTTGGAGTTCGGCAAATTAGTACACGTTCTGTTTGGTTCCGGGTCCCTCTCCATCTGGGTCTCACGCAGCAGTAAGAGTTCTAAAGGGCAACTCAGCGGCGTCTCTGTCCCCGTCACTCCTGAGCATGTCTGAGGCCGCCAGCGAGGCTGGGACTCATGGGTTCGAGCAGAGGAAGAGGAGGAGCTGGTGGGAGTGAATGGGCAACGGCAAAGTGGAGGTGGGTAACCCTCCACAATGGCTGCTCAGCAAACACAGAAATCCTCTTCATTCTTTTCGACCAAGAATCTGCAGTCCTCCTCCCTTTAGAGCGCATGGCTTAGCCCTGACCCAGGCAAGCACAGGGCTTCCTGTGGTCTGCATGGAAAGCACCCAGCCAGCCCTGCCAGGGCCACCCAAGGGGGGAGTGTGGGCCGAGGGTCACAGGACATCCGAGGCCTCCTCTGCAACTGCCTCATCTTATAGTGTGGGAAGCCGAGGCTGCACGAGGAAGAGAATTCCCTGCATCTTCTAGTACTACCAATCCCAAAGACACACAAGAGAGACCTGGCAAAGGAGATTCGAGTCTCCAAATCCTCACGACAGGCAGGCACCAGAACAAACGGCACTTTAACACAGAACTGGAAATGCAGCTCACTCTTTGGTGATGGGGAACCCTAGCTCAGGGTTCCGTACCTCTTGTGCACTTTTTCCCCCTCACGAACACTCACTCTAGCCAAACGTGCCTCTCAGGAGATGGAGTGCACGGTCAGGTTCTAGAGAGCCCTCTGGCCTTGCACCACAAGCCGCGGGCGTGGGTCAAGGCTGCGTGCTGCCGCGGCCCTTCTCATCCCTGCTCAAGCATAGCCCGCTCTGGCCTCGGTGGTCCCCACTGCCTCAGCCTGCGTGACCGGGATCCCACTTCATCAAAGGTCCAGGACAGACATGCAGGGTTTGAAGGAAAAGTTCAATCAGCCCACCTGCACCTCTGCCTAATGCAGATGTTCTGTGTGCCGCACACCAGCGGCTGAGAGGAAGCCTGTGTAGTTGAGTCCAACTCCAACGTCCCCTGCATTTAGGAGTTTGCCGTAAAGCCAACCCAGGAACGCTGGGGCATTTCGCTGCAGCCGCTCAGCGGAGGTGGCAACTCCCCTCCAGCTCTTCGCCCAGTGTGACCACGACAACCATCTGGAAACAGGCGTCCCAGCCTTCCTCGGTTCAAAAACCCGAGCCTGCAAAGGCAGGGTAAATACAGTTTTTGCCTTTTCCCTTCTATCCGTAACTTACACCACTCCAAAGATTCTAAAACCCTCTCTCCTGCCATTAACTCCACTTAAATACCCTCAACACTTTGGCTGCTAGGTGTCTTGGTTTGGAATGCAGAGTCTGAGGTACTTGAGGTTGTTTTAATTCCGTAAATAGGAAAAGGGAAGTGAGGCCAACACTGAAGCTTGCAACCACAATCTCTCATCGGTTTGCTGAGGAAATGTTCTAAGATGAAGATAGAAAGGCACGTGTCGCCCTGTGAAGGACGTGGCCCAGCCGCCTTCTCTCTGTCGCTGTCTCCCGCTACGACCTCTCACACAGGTGGAGAGCCCCTGCAGACAGCAGGGCCCGCGAAAGGACAGCTCGGACGGCCACCACACTTGAATTCTGTGCTTTCCTGGGCATAGGAGTAGCTACAAACTTTCCTTAAAAAAAAAAAATCACACAGTTTTTCAACAGGAAGAGTAAAGTAGAAGAACAGACCATTTAATTATACACACAAAATCGCTTTCCTTTGCTCCCGGGAGTCCAGGCAACCTTTCATTTGCTGCCTGAAAGAAGAAAGGTTTTTAGTATCAGAAAGAACCTCGCTCTCCTCCAATATTCACATGGAAAACAAGATCGGAAACAAAAGTCCACCATGGAAGAAATCCCAGAGTGATCCAATTTGGAAAGAATTTAATTAACAAAATAAAATGGAGGGAAAATGGTCCAGGTGGGGCCCTAGGGAGAGAGGGCTCCTGCCCCAGCTCAAGTCCGCCCAGCACACCTGGTGGGCAGCCCCTGGGCCTGTCGCTGCAGAACTGGCCTTGACGAGCAGACCCACTGTGCACAACGCCACGGCTTCCTTACGCACTCGGCGTTACGTACAGATATTAAAAAACCCAACAGCAGGTGGCTGGAAAGTGGCTTCTAGCTCCCCTATGCTGGCTTGGCACGTTCATGCATGCAAAGCGAGGAGGTTTTGTGGGCTTCACCAAACAGTTAATTTTGGCAAAAAGAGAAAACAAACAAACAAAAAGCTAAAATTCATAAGCAGGATTTAAAAGCCACTGAAGTGAAAACGATGTCTGTCCTCAGCGTTACGGAGTTAGACTACTACTACAATCTTTTTTTTTTTTTTTTTTTTTTTTTTTTAATAAAGTCTCTGCCATCCTCTCCACCGACTCAGGTCAAAGTTCATAGCAGCAATGCACAAAGTCCTCTGTGAAGCCAGTGTTCTCTGCTCCCCGGGTCAGAGGTCACAGGTCAAGTTCAGTCAGTCCGAAGAATCATGGGCGGGTGCTCGCTGTCCTCATCTAGGCGCAGGGCACTGGCCTCGTCCTCCAGGCAGGCACCACCCACAGCACCCAGGTCGTCTGTGTAGGCTGCAAAGAGACGATGAAGTCACCCTTCAAAGGCTGGGGACACACCACAGACCCCATGACACAAACTGAGGACTGTGTTTTGGAAACACTGGTGTATGTTTATAAACTGCAGCCTGTATTAAGATGTTCTGAATTCTGATTGCTTTCTAACGAAATCTTTGCAGCCTTTGGTAGCTCGAGATGAAGTCATTTGTTCTCTGACATTCATAAATGTCAAAATGACACCTGCACAATAAACAGGGGCTCCCTAATGGACGGGCCACAAACTCCCTTAAGCTGGTTACACAGAGCTCAAAAATAACGCCAGGAAAAAATAACGACACTAAGAGACTTTCAGGGCGGGCTTCACGAACCGGAAGTGCCGGTTCACGGATGGGAGAGGCGGCGAGCAGTGGGACAGTCCCGCGTGGGTGCAAAACCACAGGCTCTCCCGCTGGAGTGCAAGTTGGTTTTTTAAAGAAGGTGGCTCACACAGCCAAGGCTGCGGCTGGAGGATCTCGTGCATGGGTCTTAGTGCTGCCGCCGGAAGGGAGCCCGCTGGCCTCGTCCCCCTACAGCTCCTGCACTTCACAGGCCCAGCACGAGGCGGTACTCGGTGCAGATTTGCTGAAGGACGAAAAAAAGGTGGGAGGGAAAGCCCGAGGCCAAACCCTTGGCAGTACTTTTCAGGGTGGCATCTTGGCTGAGAGGTGGCCAGTCTGGGTGCAAGTCACATGCCCCCAGAGTCACCTGAGCCAGGATGACCACATTTTCTTCAAAAACGGAGAAAATGGGCCTGGTACGGTGGCTCAGGCCTATAATCCCAGCACTTTGGGAGGCTGAGGTGGGAGAATCACTTGAGCCCAGGAGGAGTTTGAGATCAACCTGGGCAACATAGGGAGACCCCATCTCTACTTAAAAAAAAAAAAAAAAAGTAAAGGAAACTGAATTCAGCCTTGAGAGGCCTTGGCACACCCATTTACCAACCTCGCCTATGTCCTCAGAACCAGTCCCCCCCTTTCCCAGTGAGGAGCCGGTGGGGTAGCTCCGGAGCCAGCAGGAGGCAGGAGCACTCCGGGGCAGTGGGTGGGGCTAATTACCTTCCAGGTTTGCGTCACGCCCCTTACCAAGTCTCGTTGGGGATGAAGGCACGTAAGTACCTTTTGCTGCAGCTGCGCCATATGTCTGAGTGACTAAGGGGCAGTCGTGAGAGGCAGAGTCCAAGATCTCATTGGCCGTCTCCAGACTGCCGTCCAGCCTGGAGGGGAGAAAGCGACACAGCTCAATGTCTCCACACAGGGCGGCCTCGCGAGCAGCACACACTGGCCACCTTGCCGCAACAGAGCCGACGTGCTACTCACCACACAGGGTACCAGGCATTCATCACGCCATGGCAACCTTCATCTCCTTGTGTATCTGTACACATTTTTACATGAAGAGTTTTACATAGAAAGTCTAAAGACGGAGTTACACCTAACAAGGCAGTATTTCACTTTTACGATGGAAGAACATAACTAATAACTAGGATTCATTATTTTAAGAAAAAGTCAGGCTAGGCCAGGTGCAGTGGCTCACGCCTGTAATCCCAGAACTTTGGGAGGCCAAAGTGGGTGGATCACGAGGTCAGGAGATCAAGACCATGCTGGCTAACACAGTGAAACCCCGTCTCCACTAAAAACACAAAAAATTAGCCAGGCGCGGTGGCAGGAGCCTGTAGTCCCAGCTACTCCGGAGGCTGAGGCAGGAGAATCGCTTGAACCCGGGAGGGTGGAGATTGCAGTGAGCCGAGATCGCGCCACTGCACTCCAGCCTGGGTGACAGAGCGAGACTCCGTTTCA
>NC_045441.1:5169373-5169526 GCF_002776525.5 Piliocolobus tephrosceles | reverse complement strand
AAAAAAAAAAAAAAAGGCTAGGTGCAGCAGCTCAGCTCACTCCTGTTATCCCAACACTTGGGAAGGCCAAGGCAGGAGGCTCACTTGAGCCTAGGAGTTCCAGACCAGCCCGGACAACCCAGCAAGACCCTGTACAAAAAAATAATTAGCTGG
>NC_045441.1:5140093-5169363 GCF_002776525.5 Piliocolobus tephrosceles | reverse complement strand
AGCCCGGACAACCCAGCAAGACCCTGTACAAAAAAATAATTAGCTGGATGTGCTGCGTGCCTGTAGTCCCATCTACTAGGGAGGCTGAGGTGGAAGAATCCCTTGAACCTGGGAACTCAAGGCTGCAGTGAGCTGTGAATGCACCACTGCACTCCAGCCTGGGCGAGGGTGACACCCTGTCTCTAAAATAAATAATTATATTTTTGTTGGAACTTTTTGATGATAAAAAAATGTGTGAGACAGAATGAAAATGCATTACTTCCTGATGAACAACCGTTAACTCCCTGTTTTCCAAGGACAAACTTGTACCTCACAGTGAGACAAGAGGCTCTCAACCACGTGCACCGACTTGTGGCGGCCACCACGCTGCGCCCTTCCTTTCCGAACGCGAAACTCCACCCTGCGGAGGAGGCCCTGGCCTCCCTGCGCCTCTCCCCCAGCTAACAACAAATGCGGCTCCCGCCACCCCTGCGTGGTCTCTGTGCCCAGTCCCTGAGGGAGCCCTGACGCCGCCAGCCACAGCCCGGGGCTCCCTGTCCTGCGGTAGCATCGATTTCACCCGGGAAAGCAAAGCTCCCGACCTGCGCGGCATGGGCCGTCATGCTGGAATCTGCCCCTTTATGTCACTGGTTTGCAAGGAAACAAACAAACATACGCCAAAAGCCCTCTGCCAGCACGGAGCAGCTCCGCAAAGCGGCCGGAGCAGACTCACCGGTGCTGCTTCATCAGGGCGCACTCGCCGCCCTCCTGGGGGTCCAGGTTGTACATGTACAGGTATCCATCGGAGGCACCCACCAACAACCGCGGGATCTTCTGAATTCTAGGGAGAGCAAAGAGCAGCCACATTCTAGACGACGGTCACAAAACGGTCTCATTACACGGCAGCCTCACTTTTGGCAGGTGAGGGAAGAGACCCCAGCAGAACGAGCACAGAGCAGCTGCAGGCATCTGGTGCCCACTGACCTCAGCTCACAGGGCCAAGGCTGCACTCGCGGCTGAGCCCTGAAGCCCATGGGAGACGAGAGTGGGATGAAACCGGTTTCGTGGCTTCTGGGATCATTATGGGGCCCTTTCTTCTCACAGGAGAAGAAAGTGGGACAAAACCGGTTTCGTGGCTTCTGGGATTTATCATGCGGCCCTGAAGCCCACAGGAGACGAGAGCGGGACGAAGCTGGTTCGTGGCTTCTGGGATTATTACGGGTAGTCGTCGTCAGAGAAGTTTTCAAGACACTAGTCAGATAACAAAGCTGGAAAACGATGTCTAAAGACGCACAGAAGCCCTAAGCCCTGCTATCACTGGATGTAATGACAATCTTTCCTGCACTCAGCACAGAACCTTAGGCGATCCCAGAATGTTCACAGGCCTTGTATGTGTTCTGAAGCTGGACCCTGGGGCCGGACGGACGCCTGAGACTCAGCAAGTGTGGTTTCTGTGGCCCCAAAGAGTTAACTATGGCACGCTCACAAGGTTTGACTTAACGTCTTTCATTAAAACTGCAGACTGTCCACAAAACAGAACGGGAGACCGTGTGGAAATGGACCCCCACACAGAGTGGCGAGCCTAGCACCTGCCAGGGCGCCTCCCATCCCTGACAACTCTCGATGGAGTGTCGGCTCTAAGGAGCTGCTCCTGTTCGGGAGAAACATGGAAGGGGTCACAAGCTACCAGGACTGGGCCCCTCGGCCTGAGGCACACGGGGTGGGGGACGGAGGCGCCAGCTCTACTCACGTGGCTAGCGAGCAGATGTTTTTGTGGCCGCAGAACGGCAGGCGGACCGTGGCGAAGGCTCTGCCCTGGTTGAACATTTCTGTCACTTGAGAAGGCAGGTAGCTGGTGGAGGCCATGAGCACTTTCCCGAAGTACCCGGTCCAGGTGGTGGGCTCCTCTGGGGGTCTGAGGGAAAGGCCACTAGACACATGAAGCTGTACCCGCCCCGGGGGGATGGCCACCCCCTACTCACACAGACGCACAGCTCTGCAGCCAACAGCAAAAGTCTCCATTCTTCACAGGAAAGTTAAGAAGGGTTGGTTATAAGCAGACACTCAGGGCCCCGGGGGCGTCACGGGGCTTCCTCTGGGAGGTGTCGGAGGAGGGGGCGCTCAGCTTCAGGGAGAAGCAGCCGCAGCCTTTGAGTGGCCACAGACAAGACGTGGCAGGTGATCACATATCCCCTTTGCAAGGGTGTGAGGATGTCTAGGGCCTAACTCATGACCCCTGCTAGGTCTCTGTAACAGAAGGCTCCAAAAGCCTTGAGTATAGACCCCAAAATGTTATTTTCTCGTGGCCTATTTGTGTTGTTATTCATCTTTTTTGGGGGGGAGGGCGGGGCATGTTCCATTTGTCTTTTTAAAAATTGTGATGAAATATACATAACAAAATTTATTTCTGACCATCTAAAGTATGTTATTGTAATGCTGATCTGAGTGGGATGTTCTTTTTAAAATTTTTAAAGAGAGGCTGGGCATGGTGGCTCACAAGCAGATCACTTGAGCGCAGGAGTTCCAGACCAGCCTGGGCAACATAGCGAAATTCTGTGTCTACAAAAAATTTAAAAATTAGCTAGGCATGGTGCATGCCTTAGTCCCAGGTACTCAGGAGGCTGAGGCAGGAGGATGGCTTGAGCCTAGCAGGTGGAGGCTGCAATGAATAATAACTGTACCACCGCACTGCAGCCTGTGCAACAGAGTAAGACCCTCTTAAAAGATAAGAAGACCCCCGTCACGCTACATATTCGTGGCAATAATACTCGTGGAAGCCATCCATGTCTCTGCTTACCCGTGTGCAGGTAAGAGACAAGCCATTCACAGGCTGTCTGATCACGAACGCTTTTGTCGTGAGGGGAACCTGAGGAGGGGCCATCCGCACTGACTAGAGGATGTCCACCTGGGCCCTCCACGCCCTACGCAAGGCCTCTGTCTGTCCTGCGTGCTGCCCGCGGGAGAAGCTCATCTGCTGGGGCCCGTCCTCCTCACTGCCAAGCCTGGATGTGGAGGTGCTCGTTTCATGGCCAGCTTCAAGGTCTTCACTGGTTAACGATGTCAGAGGGTGGGCAGACCCGTGCTTACCTCCCATCCCGGCAGCAAGAGGGGACAAAGGGTTTTGCGTCATTTTTAAAGGAACGTATATTTGCAACTCACTTTTCCTTCACAGTCTCGAGTTTGAAGATGTGCACGGTCTCCGTGTTGCTGGAGGCGGAGAGGAACATACCGTCCATGCTGAAGGCCAGGGAGCAGATGCTCACACACCTGGGGAGATGCGCAGGTCGGGGCGGGCCACCGGAGCCAGCAGCTGCCCCGGGGTTCAACTCAAGTGGAGAAGAGTTCCTGTCACGGGCACACTTGGGCCTGCTGGTAAGTTTTACTCCCCTCCAGCCACCTTCTCAAACATTTTTTGAGAAGCAAATACTAAGAACAATTCGTTAACAGAGCTGCAACCTTCCAGATGACAAAAGAAATAGGAATTCACTAAACCACTTTTAGCTGAATTAGGATGGATTTATAGTCCTGAGGTGAGTAAAAGAAAACTCAGTAATTTAAGTTACAGCCATTCTTTCCACACCAGAGGGTAAACAGGCAACCTCCGTAAAGTTTAAGAACAGTGCAAAGGGCCGGGCGTGGTGGCTCACGCCTATAATCCCAGCACTTTGGGAGGCTGAAGTGGGCGGATCACAAGGTCAAGACCATCCTGGCCAACACAGTGAAACCCCGTCTCTACTAAAATTACAAAAATTAGCTGGCTGTGGTGGTGGGTGCCTGTAGTCCCAGCTACATAGGAGGCTGAGGTAGAGGTCATAGTGAGCTGAGATCGCACCACTGCACTCCAGCCTGGGCGACAGAATGAGCCTCTGTCTTAATTAAAAAGAAAAAAAAAAAAAAAGAGCCGGGCACGGTGGCTCACGCCTGTAATCCCAGCACTTTGGGAGGCCGAGGCGGGTGGATCACGAGGTCAGGAGATCGAGACCATCCTGGCTAACACGGTGAAACCCCGTCTCTACTAAAAATACAAAAAAATTAGCCGGGCGTGGTGGCAGGCACCTATAGTCCCAGCTACTCTGGAGGCTGAGGCAGGAGAATGGCATGAACCCGGGAGGCGGAGCTTGCAGTGAGCCAAGATCATGCCACTGCACTCCAGCCTGGGCGACAGAGCAAGACTCCGTCTCAAAAAAAAAAAAAAAAAAAGAACAGAGCAAACTTTCAACAGGCAAAGTGGTTCAAGTGTATCTTAAAAATTAATCGGCATTCCAAAGCCACTAAATTCATGCGAATTTCTTCATAACACTAGAAATACAAGATACTTTCAGCCCTGTCCATAATAGCAAGGGGTTTTCCTGGCGTCAGTGTTGACCGTGTGTATTAATCAGGTATGGGTATGAATTAGGAATGGTTCTCGCCTTAATGCAGCATCCAACAATGGGAGTGGGGTCAGGCAGGTGCAAATGAAACTGCCTTTGAAAAATTATGACTGAAACGGTGTAAGAGATCTAACTTCACTGACTCCATCTTGCTTCTAATCTCCAAGCTATCTTTCTTCATTCCTGGGCATAGGCTGTTTTAACTTTGGGAGGAACTTTGCTTACGATATTTTGCAGACCCTGCACTTGATGGATCCGCTGGCCCCACACAGATCAATCAACTGGTTCATCTGATCTTGTGGCCCCCACCCAGCAACTGACCGAGTGCAAGAAGACAGCTCCGACTCCCTAAGATTTCATCTCTGACAATCAGCCCTCCTGGCCCACTGGCTTCTCCCCACCCAAGCTATCCTTAAAACCTTTGCTCCCCGAAAGCTCAGAGAGACTGATTTGAGTAGTAATAAAACTCCAGCCTCCTGCACAGTCGGCTCTGCATGAATTACTTTCTCTCTTGCAATTCCCGTCTTGATGAATTGGCTCTGTCTAGGCAGCGGGCGAGGTGAACCCCTTGGGTGGTCACCCAAATATTCCATTTGCTACAGGCAAAGGAATATGGGAAAAATACACGTGGAAGGCACTAGAGAATCTTGGAGAAAGGGATTTAATCCAAGGATCAAAAAAAGGCCTCCTTGAGAGTGACACCTGACTTGGACTCCCAGGGTTACAGAACCTAGCCAGGCCACCAGATCCGCCAGCCCACGCAAGGCCCTGGTGGGTAAAAGAGATCAGCTCTTCCGAGGTTCTGAAAGTGTGGTACTGCTGGAGCCAGGACAGGGACAGTGAAACAGAATCAGGCTGGCGGAAGGGCTGGTGCCGGGAGGCCTGGTGAACCAAGGCAGGGAGCCGGGGACTCATCCTGCAGGACAGAGGGTTGATGGGAGATGTCAGGTGGGGTGTGATTGGATTATATTTACATTTTCAAAGAATAGCCCGGGTGAGAGTCTGAAGAATGGCCTGATGGGAATCCAGGGCAACAGCAGAAACCAGGCAAAGCCTGGATCAGGTGGTGTGGCGGGTGGGGCACAGGGCAGGCCCACAGCTGGGAGCTCCCTGGAGGCACTGTTCAGGAAGAAGGCTGCAGGGCCGAGTCCTTCTGGCTTGGGTGCCAGGGTGCTGGCGGGGGTGGCGAGTGGCACTATTTACCAGGATGGGGGCGTGAGGGATGAGGGGCAGGGGCAAACTGGCCTGGGTGGCTGGATTAGCTGGAAATCTCAACTACCTTATGAGGAGTCAATCCCAACTCACGAAATGGTAAGATGTACATGAAGAAAATCTTACTAAGACAAAGAACTAGGAATACAAGGGAGCTCGGCATGTGCCTGCTTTAATGGGAAGTGTCCTGAAGATGCCAACTTCCCCCAATAAGTTAATATCAGATGTGCGGATAATGAAACAAATATGAACATCCGGGGGAATAAATACAGAAGCACCAAGAAAATAGCGAGCAGGACTTTCAATGCTTGAATATTAAAAGAATACTAATCAAGAGATGTAACTGTATTAAATCAGCACAAAAAGAAATAGACTGATGGAAAGAAAGGCCTTAAAATGGGTAGCATTCCAAATTTGCAGGGCAGGAAGAATTATTCAACATTCACACCCCTACTATACAAATTTTAGGAGGTTCAAGCTGTTAAATACAAAAACTGTTCAGAATATTTAGACTGACGGAAGGCCGAGGTGGGCAGATCTCCTGAGGTCAGGAGTTCGAGACCACCCTGGGCAACATGGTGAAACCCTGTCTCTACTAAAATACAAAAAAATTAGCCGGGTGTGGACCGGGTGCAGTGGCTCGCGCCTGTAATCCCAGCAGGTGCCCAGCAGGCAGGAGGAATACAGGCACCTCAAGGAAGCCGGGCTACACGTCTAGCCCTGGGATCGGCACGCACACAGGCCACGGGGGTGAGGAAGGGGATTGGGTGAGGAGCGGCTCCAGGGAAGAAAGAGGCACAGGAGGGGAACTGAGCAGAAGCAGCAACACAGGAAAAACACAGAAAGGTGTTGTGTGAGGAGGACCAAGGGACACGAGGAGGCAGGAGCTGCAGGAGCGGTGACGTTTGGGGATACCAAGGTCCACCTGCTGCACCTGTGGGGATCCCATGAGGAAGGGGGACCAGATGGCGGAAGAGTCCCCGAAAGACAGCCCCTCCTCTTTCAACGGCCACCCTCAGGGAGGGAGGTACTGATGTGAGACGAGGAGTCAGAGACCTGAGGTCGGGTCC
Organism: Piliocolobus tephrosceles; assembly: GCF_002776525.5. Classification (NCBI taxonomy): domain Eukaryota; kingdom Metazoa; phylum Chordata; class Mammalia; order Primates; family Cercopithecidae; genus Piliocolobus; species Piliocolobus tephrosceles. The sequence goes on along the minus strand of NC_045441.1, from coordinate 5,162,729 downwards.
CGCTGACCACCGCCACGCCATTGCAAGTGGTCCCTAGGGCTCCGATCTGAGGCACTGGCTCCAGAGCCTGAGGCCTCCCCTGCTCTGCTATCCAACGAGGGACAGTCCTGCCTCCAAAGCAGGCGCCACAGGGGGCATGCTAAGCACAGATGAGGGAAGCTTTGCAGCCTGGAGGGAGGAAGACAAGGGAACTCCAGGCTGCGACTTCTGGGTTAAAAGAAGGGGCCGACGCCACTTGCTGAGGGTAAAAGCAGAGCTGCAGAGCCATGAACAGGTTCTCAGAGCGCAGCCTTTAAAGGGGAGGGTGTGCTACCCATGAGGTCGCTGCCCTGTCCCTTAGTGCCGGCTGGGAGCTACAGGGAACCGGAGGGCCCACCTGGTTATGCGAACTGTTCACAACTCTCACGTTAGCTGATGGGATTGCAAACAAAGACCCAGTGTGCTTTTCTGAAAGTGCTCGTGAACTCCCGGGACAAGACCAACTCCCTAGATCTCACCCGGTGACCCAGCTGGGCTAGAAATGCTCGTATGGAATTCTCCTGGGGTTTCGACTTGTTTGTAGATAACATACAAGTGAAATCCAAATACAAGTTCTCCAGAATCCATTCTGGACATGCATAGACTTTACCTCTTCACTCCTCTCCGAAACTCAAAGAGTTTTTGTCCTTCTGGAATGGAAAATACCCTAATCACGGTCCCCTGTGGAAGGAAAAGAGAAAAGAAGAATTTGAGCTGAGTTAAAACAGGAATTTCCGATCTTTCACAGCAGACTGCAAATGCGCCACACAGCTATCTCCAGGACAGCTCTGCCCTGGGCTACCAGGGAGTTTGGGGCCCCCAAGGCCCCCCTTGAGCATCACCTCCACACTTTTTGCCCCGAGCATAGAAAAACACCTCCCTGTTCTATTGTTGACTTAATGTTCAATCTTTTCTTTAAACCTATTTTAATTGACTACTTACCCTCAACACTAACAGTCTTGAGGGCAAAAGTGGCACAGCATTCTATTGTTCTGAGTCGTTTGAAGTTTAAACTATTAAAAATAAAAGCCTGGGCCAGGCGCAGTGGCTCACGCCTGTAATCCCAGCACTTTGGGAGGCCGAGGTGGGCAGATCACCAGAGGTCAGGAGTTTGAGACCAGCCTGACCAACATGTAGAAACCTTGTCTCTACTAAAAATACAAAATTAGCCGCGTGGTGGCGCATGCCTGTAATCCCAGTTACTCAGGAGGCTGAGGCAGCAGAATTGCTTGCACCCAGGAGGCGGGGGTTGCAGTGAGCAGAGATCACGCCATTGCACTCCAGCTCTAGGCGACAGAGCAAGACTTCATCTTGGAAAAAATAAAAATAAAAATAAAAATAAAAGCCTGGACTTGTGTGTGGCACACAGGCAAGACCTTGTGGTCTGACGAGGCTTCAGACCCCACCAAGGTCTTTTCTGCCACTTTAAATTCAGTTACTGACCAAGAGAACCGATGAGCTGGAAATCTCAACTACCTTATAAGGAGTCAATCCCAACTCACGAAACGGTAAGATGCACATGAAGAAAATCTTACTAAGACAAAGAACTAGGAATACAAGGGAGCTCGGCATGTGCCTGCTGTAATGGGAAGTGTCCTGAAGATGCCAACTTCCCCCAATAAGTTAATATCAGATGTGCAGATAATGAAACAGATATGAACATTCGGGGGAATAAATAGAGAAGCACCAAGAAAATAGTGAGCAGGACTTTCAATGCTTGAATATTAAAAGAATACTAATCAAGTGATATAATGGTATTAAATCAGCACAAAAAGAAATAGACTGATGGAAAGAAAGGCCTTAAAATGGGTAGCATTCCAAATTTGCAGGGCAGGAAGAATTATTCAACATTCACACTCCTACTATACAAATTTTAGGAGGTTCAAACTGTTAAATACAAAAACTGTTCAGAATATTTAGACTGACGGAAGGCCGAGGTGTGCAGATCTTCTGAGGTCAGGAGTTGGAGACCACCCTGGGCAACATGGTGAAACCCTGTCTCTACTAAAATACAAAAAAATTAGCCGGGTGTGGGCCGGGTGCAGTGGCTCACGCCTGTAATCCCAGCAGGTGCCCAGTAGGCAGGAGGAATATGGGCACCTCAAGGAAGCTGGGCTACACGTCTAGCCCCGGGATCGGCACACACACAGGCCAAAGGGGTGAGGAAGGGGGCTGGGTGAGGAGGGGCTCCAGGACAGAAACAGGCACAGGAGAGGAACTGAGCAGAAGCAGCAACAGAAGAAAAACACAGAAAAGTGTGGTGTGAGGAAGACCAAGGGACACGAGGAGGCAGGAGCTCTACTAAAAATACAAAATTAGCCGGGCGTGGGGGTGCATGCCTGTAATCCGAGCTACTCAGGAGGCTGAGGCAGGAGAATCGCTTGAACCCGGGAGGCGGAGGTTGCAGTGAGCCGAAATCACACCACTGCACTTGGGCCTGGGCGACAGAGCAAAACTCCATCTCAAAAAAAAAAAAAAAAAAAAAAAAAATTAGCTGGGTGTGGTGGCACGCACCCGTAGTCCCAGCTACTTGGGATGCTGAGGCATGAGAATTGCTTGAGCCCCAGAGGTGGAGGTTGCAGTGAGCTGAGATCGTGCCAATGTACTCCAACTTGGGCTACAGAGAGACTCCGTCTCAAAAGAAAAGAAAAGAAAATATCTAGGCCGAATACAGTAACTCATGCCTGTAATCCCAGCACTTGGGGAGGCCAAGACAGGAGAAACACTAGAGCCCAGGAGTTGAAGACCAGCTTGGGCAACATAGCGAGACCCCCATCTCTACAAAAAACAAACAAAAAAAGCCAAGCCTGATGGTTCACTCCTGTTGTCCCAGGAGTGGAGGCTGCAGTGAGCCATGATCACGCCACTGTATCTCTGTGTTTATAAATAGTACAAAGCGGCCGGGCGTGGTGGCTCACTCCTGTAATCCCAGCACTTTGGGAGGCCAAGGTGGGTGGACGATGAGGTCAGGAGTTCAAGACCAGCCTGACTAACATGGTTAAACCCCATCTACTCAAAATACAAAAATTAGCCGGGTGTAGTGGTGCGCGCTTGTAATCCCAGCTACTTAGGAGGCTGAGGCAGGAGAATGGCTTGAACCCGGGAGGCGGAGGTTGTGGTGAGCTGAGATCACACCACATGTACTCTAGCCTGAGCGACAGAGCAAGACTCTGTTTCAAAAATAAATAAATAAATAAAAATAAATAAATAAAATAAAATAAAATAAAGCAGCAGATGACCTAAAGTGTAGAACACCAAGGAATTGTTCAAATAAATTATGGTAAACTCATACAATGGGAGAGTATACAGCCATTAGAAATCAGGATACAGGCCAGGCACAGAGTCTCCCTCCTGTAATTCTAGCACTTTGGGAGGCTGAGGTGAGTAGATCGCTTGAGCTCAGGAGTTAGAAACCAGCCTAGGCCGGGCGTGGTGGCTCAAGCCTATAATCCCAGCACTTTGGGAGGCCGAGACAGGCGGATCACGAGGTCAGGAGATCGAGACCATCCTGGCTAACACGGTGAAACCCTGTCTCTACTGAAAAATACAAAAAACTAGCCGGGCGAGGTGGCGGGCGCCTGTAGTCCCAGCTACTTAGGAGGCTGAGGCAGGAGAATGGTGTAAACCCGGGAGGCGGAGCTTGCAGTGAGCTGAGATCCGGCCACTGCACTCCAGCCTGGGCGACAGAGGAGACCACGTCTCACAAAAAAAAAAAAAAAAAAAAGGAAAAAAAAAAAGAAACCAGCCTGGCCAACATGAAGAAACCCCATCTCTACAAAAAATACAAAAATCAGCCAGGTGTGGTGGCAGGTGCCTGTAGTCCTGGCTACTTGGGAGGCTGAGGTAGAAGGATCACTTGAGCCTGGGAGGTGGAGGTTGCAGAGAGCAGAGATTGTGCCACAGTACTCCAGCCTGGGCAACAGAGCAAGCAAGACCTGTCTCAAAAAAATAAATTGGTACTTGAGGCTAGTTGGTTCTCTCTGGATGGAGGGACACAAACTGACTTTGTAAGATTGAGAATTAGAGACTGAAATATTTTCTGCATCCATACATAAAAATAATCATGGCAAAGGTTTTGTCCTCTGCAGCCTGCACTTTTAGATGGAGATACAATTTTTTGGTGCACATCTACCATGCAATACTCATTCATTAAGAGTTGTTTTGTTGCCACATGACCGCAAGATTCTTGAAAGTAGGATTAAGTCACAGGCTTCAGTGGGGCCTCAGCACCTGGCACAGAGCAGGGCTAGGAAGGCCTTGCTGCTCTCATTCAACAGGTAAGAGGGTTCCATGTAAAAGAAATCAAGTTTCCTCTTTATAGTCCAGAAAAAAATTATTCTATTTTTATGGGCCTTAAAATTCCATCAAGTACTTTTGGGCCTTTATAAGAGCTACTAAAAAACTTAACAGTGAGACTTTGATTAGTCAAAGGGTAACAGAATTTCAGGGCCATTTCAAAGGGAAAAGAAAAGGACAAGGTGATATTGGGATAGTCCAGCCTAATGAGAATCAAAGTCAGGCTTGGAGTCTGACCCCTCTGTCGCTGCCCGACTGGGCAGCCCCGGGCACACTGCTTAACCTCTCTGAGCCCTTGCTATGAAAGAGAGAAATGTTTACCTTGCTGAGGGGGAACACAGGAGGTAATGAAGATAAAAGATCCAGGATAATTCATGACCCAGAAGTGACCCATAAGCGGTGACATGATTATTACAGAACTCAGGTGTGAGACTGAAGAACAAAGACCCAGGCAGGAAAGCTAAGGAAGTGAGCCGACTTTTTATTGTATCTTATCTGGTCCATAGTTTGAGGGGAGAGATGACTTGAAAGGGGAGGCTATTTTAGGATTTCAATGAGAAGCAAAATCATATCCAAATCAAAGTAAAGGTCATCGGTGGCAATGAAGAGCAGACTGGCAGCCAGAGGAGACAACGGAGGCGGGAGAGCAGACGCGACCTCAAGACAGAAGAAGAGAAGACGGAACTTTCAAGAAAAGAGGAATCAAAACGAAAAGAGAGGCACAGTTCAAGTGAGGAAGAGAACAAGGAGCCTTCAGTCTCCTGGAGGCCAAGGGAGCCTTGCCAAGCAGTCACAGGTACACAGGGACGTTTAGAGGCCATCCATCTCCTTTAAAGCCAGACGTTCTTCCTACTGGAATCTCTTAAATTCGTAGTTAGAAATACATATGAAAGATTGATACAAGACTTAAATACACTACTACCTATGGCAGCAAAAAAGGGTGATGTTGACAAAAATCACAACTGAATACTGCACGGCCACTACAAGTGTTTTTGAACTTAGAGAAATGTCATGCAGAGTGAAAAAGGATAAATTACACCCATAGTAGGATCCCAATTTTGTTGACTAAAGAGAAAATGAAAGGAAATACATTGAAATGTGTTCAGATTGGCTGGATAGAATTCTGTCCCCGCTTTTTCACGTTTCATCACTGTCTGGGTTCTTTACTGTTACGTGTTAGCTTCATCATTTAGAAACACACTGGGTGAGCGGTGTGGTTACACACGGCACTTCTGTCTCTGGACATTTCTGTATTTTTTACTACAAACGTGGACCAGTTCTCCCGTCCCAGTGGCACACCGCAAGCTCCGCTCACTCTCGGGCAGCACACGCCCACGGCCTGACAAGCAGGTGGCTGTCTTTGCTTCTCCCGATGCTGGTAAGTATAGGACCTTGCCTCTAAGTTGGCTGTGTGAACAGAAATGAAGAAGTCTGTGGACGCCTTGGCACCAGTGCTCCCCCAGGGAAAAGCAGACTCACCTTCTCTGAAGCCGTGGCAAGTTTAGTTCCGCTTGCGTCAAAGGCCAATGCCGCTAAAGGACTGTCATGAGCCGGAATCATGTTTGCAGCTCTCTGAAAAAGGGACACCAATAAAGCGTGGCCGCCACACAGTGACAGGCCATGGCCTAGGGCTGGCAGTTGGTGCGCAGTCTGAAAACGCCAATTAGCTGTTCCTAAAAAACCACTGCAGTCCATACAAATGCCAAACCCACTTGGTTTACTGGGGCTGGGCATTCAAGGAAATGCTGTTCCAACTTTAGAAAAAGCAAAGCAGTTTATCCCAAAGGTTTTCTATGTTCCTTCAAACATTCCCGTGCTGAGGAGCTCAGCACTGGTCTGAACACTGTAGCAGATCCAGAAGCAGAATGAGCCAGACCTGCTCTGCTACTGACAGAGAGTAGTGGGGCTGGGCGCGGGGCACCTGCCTGTAATCCCAGCACTTTAGGGGGCCAAGGTGGGTGGATGGTTTGAGGCCAGCCTGGGCAACCCAGCAAGACTCCATCTCTACAAAAATAAAAAATTAGCTGGGTGTGGTGTTGCATGACTGTAACTCCTTGGGAGGCTGAGGCAGGAGGATCACTTGAGCCCGGGAGGTTGAGGCTGCAGTGAGCTAGGACTGCATCAACACACTCCAGCTTGAGCAACAGAACAAGACCCTGCCTCAAAGAAAAAAAAAAAAAATGGAGTGGTTGTATTGCTGAGCCAAGAAAATCAGGATGCCAGGGACACCACAGTGCTCCTCTTCAGGAAAAAGCCACACTTTAGAGAGCTATTCGAGTAGGAAAGGCATCTCACCAAATTAATGGTATCGAAGACCTGCACCTCTCCGATGGTTGCGCTCCCTGGGTACGCCAAGTAGCAGTTGTCGTTGTTGATTGACAGCGCACAAAGGCCTGCAAATGACACACGGAGGACGAGATGCAAACTTCACCTGAGAGCTCCTTCTTGGATGTCAGACATAATTCAGCATTTATTTAACAGAGCGTTAGGAACAAATAACAGCCTGGATACAATCTTGTTTGCTGTGTTAAGAAAGTTCTGCAACCCCAAATCCCCACCTTAGGTGATACCAGTATTGTAAAGAGATTAAAGGCCTTTGGTTTGAACTGATCAGTAACCTCAACCTTGAAAGTTGATCAAACCAATGAGTTTATGTGGTCACATGACCAGCATCAGTAGGAAGGCAGCTTGGTTTGGGATCAATACTTTTAAAATCTGTCTCATCTGCGGAACCTATGAAAAGAAAAAATCTCTCTCACCGATAGCTATCTTTCAAGGGCAAAATCAGAAAAAGGATTCTCTCCTCACAAGTTAGCTCACCTGCAGGGTTTGGAGGCGTCTCCCTGATTGTATGCAGCACCTTCATGTCCCGAATGTTGTGGATGTACAGGGACTCCTCCAGGCATACTATCAGCCTCTAGGCGAGAGATGAAACGAAACCAAACGTGAAGCAACAGCCAGTGCAACACCTGCCCCAACCTCCACTTGACTGACTCCTGGACTACGACACTCTTGTTTCTTCTATTGCTATTGTATTTTTTTTGGAGTCAGCGTCTCACTGTGTCACCCAGGCTGGAGTGCAATGGCGTGATCTTGGCTCACTGCAACCTCTGCCTCCCAGGTTCAAGGGATTCTCTCTCCTGCCTCAGCCTCCCAAGTAGCTGGGATTACAGGTGCCTGCCACCACGCCTGGCTAATTTTTGTATTTTTTAGTAGAGATGGGGTTTCACCATGTTGGCCAGGCTGGTCTCGAACTCCTGACCTCAGGTGATCCACTCCTGCCTTGGCCTCACAATCTTAGTTCCTTCTAGAACACCATGCAGACCAATGTTGGAAGCGCCGAGGACACAGCTGCTTTCCACCAACAATCAAGAAGGAGCCGGCCGGGGTACACCTCTCCCTCATACTCACCCTAGCTCCACTGGGAATTCTAACGAGGTTGTTTTAGTTCAGTTTTAGGCAAATGCTAACCTATAGCTAAGACAAGTGTGCTGTGAATAGATTTGGAAAGATTTGCTTTTTAAAACTGATGCTGAGTGCAGCACAGGTAAAATGAAAATAAGGGGGTTTTAAAAGGTCTAACATTTTATTGTGCACTCAGATTATTTTGCAAGTTCCTGCTCCATTTGGAAGAAAATGAATGTGGACATGCAGACGATGCATCACTGCGACGATGTATGCAAGAAAGATGATGGGCACGCACCCAGCTCTACATTAGTTGGACGTGAACACAATTTGTATGCTTTACAATTTTTAAATGCTCAAGATATTATGCCTTATAATTTCCCATTCTAACCAACTTTGTCAGTTAACAGACCAGTTCCCAGTTTCAAGTGTACAAGGTAAGAGCGTCTTTACTGTGACTTCACCTAGTCACCGTATCTCAGAGTGCAGCTACTGGCTGTCAACGTGTCCACTCTACAGCCAGCAGCCTCATCAGCTTTCCCTGCGGGGAATGCGGGCAGAATCAGATTGCGAGGGGTCCCCCGGGTGGCGCTGTTACCCTGGGCATGAGCACAAGCTGGGAGACAGCCTCGTGAAACACGTGCACGTGCCACCCACCACGTCCTTCCTCTGTGCCAGTCTTATTAGTTTAGGGGGAGATAAAGTAATAAATCCTTCATCTTGAATTCAAAGTTAAATTAACAAGGAAAAAAAGTCTAAAACCTTTTTTTTTTTTTTTTTTTGAGACAAAGTCTCGTTCTTGCTGCCCAAGCTGGAGTGCAATGACATGACCTCGGCTTATTGAAACTTCCAACTCCTGGGTTCAAGCAATTTTCCTGCCTCAGACTCCTGAGTAGCTGGGATTACAGGTGCCCGCCACCACACCCGGCTAATTTTTGTATTTTCAGTAGAGATGGGGTTTCATCATGTTGGCCAGGCTGGTCTCAAACTCCTGACCTCAGGCAATCTGCCCACCTCGGTCTCGCAAAGTGCTGGGATTACAGGTGTGAGCCACTGTGCCCAGCCAAAGATTTTTTGTTTTTAAGCAGCATTTATAAAAGCAAAACCAGGTAATAAGTGAAAGAAACTCTGCCATCCACCCTCTGGGTGGGGCCGGGGACGCCTGTATGGGAACAGGGTGGCAGAGGCCTGGGCATCTGTTGTGAATGGAACAGGCTGAGCAAAGCTGGTGGGTGAGGAAGCAGAGCTGGTCGCTGTAGGCAAGGATCTGTGCCCGGCAACGTGGGGCCAGGCAGCAAGGGAATGATGGAGGGGCATGCCGGTTGGGTGGGCTTGTCCCAGAGTGCTGGAGGGAGCAACAGACAAGCCCACACCCAGCTGGGGCTGCGCTCACCTGCCTGTTGAGCTTCACAGCCAGAATCGTGTTGGAGTAGCTATAGTTGCAGATCTCAGTTCCCTTCTTAAAGTGGCAAACCTTTAGCTTCCTTGGTGCTTTAAGGCTCACGATGGCCACTAGGCTGCTGGAGAACAATCTCTCTACGATGCACACATCTTCCGTGTCAGCTGAAATCACAAAGGGAAGTACATATGTGAACATCTCCACATGGCTATGGCCATAGGTAGAGTCTGTGCTCGAAAACAAACACCTGCCTGGGTGACACGCAGGGCACAGCGCTGGGGGTGCCTGCGGAACATGTGGTCATGGGGTGGGGACAGCCCCGGGGGTCTGAGGGTCTTGACTGGCTGCAGCCTCAGGAGCGTTTCTACTGTAAGGATGGCCCCTCAAGAGCATTCATACGAAAGACAAAGGTTCCTTTCAATCAGTTCTGTTGCTGGATTTGAATGGTGTAACCTAAAAACACACGAGTTTAGGAACCAAACTACCAGGTAAAGTGAAAGAGTAAGGTCTAGGGGCTCCCTTCATTAAGACACAAACTACTAGGAAACTGCAGTTGCTTCCCCTGGGTTCCATAGACTCACGTGCGAGCGCTAGCCTAAGTGCTCGCATACCGCGGCTGGCCAAAGAACCACACGTGTCCCAAGTGGCATGACACATATTTACTTATTAAAAAGATGTTGCTCTTACACTCATGTGTCACAAAACGCTGACATACATTCTAAGAAATGCCCTGTAGGGGCCGGGCGCGGTGGCTCACGCCTGTAATCTCAGCACTTTGGGAGGCTGATGCGGGCAGATCACGAGGTCAGGAGATGGAGACCATCCTGGCTAATATGGCGAAACCCCATCTCTACTAAAAATACAAAAAATTAGCCCGGCGAGGTGGCGGGTGCCTGTAGACCCAGCTACTTGGGAGGCTGAGGCAGGAGAATGGCGTGAACCCGGGAGGCGGAGCTTGCAGTGAGCAGAGATCGCGCCACTGCACTCCAGCCTGGGCGACAGAGTGAGACTCCGTCTCAGGGGGAAAAAAACAAACACACACTAAGAAAAGCCCTGTAGGCAATTCTGCCATGCAAACACAAATCTAGATGGCAGGCCTACTATGCCCCTAGGCCGTATGCTGTGGCCTGTGGCTCCTGGCTCCAGATTTGCACAGCATGTGACTAACTGGATACTGTGGCCAGCAGCAGCACAGTGACAAGAACTCGTGTGTCTAAATGAAACATGGGAAAGCTGCAGCAAAAACATGGCCTGCTCCTCTCACAGGACCACCGTTGCACCCGCAGCCCCTCGCTGCCCCACACGCCATCGTGCAGCGTGACATCACTTCAAATGGAACAGGCCATCAACACAAGTGCATCATCCGAAGCTCTTCACAGCATCCATTCAGTGTCTTCTCAGTTGCTTTTACCAGAAAGCTGCCATAAAACCTTCTTTCTGACAACAGCAAGTGACTTTCATTCAAAAGGAATACATGCAAGCGTCTGCCACGAATAGACGGTGGCGTGGTTGCAGGGCCAGCGAGGACAGGTTCTGTCCGCAGCTTCTCTGCTCAGCAGCATCTCAGACTAGGGGCCACCGTCTTCCAGGATTTATCAATGAAAGGCACGATCAGGAGGGATCATGCCAGTGCGTGGACACAGGAGTCTTCGTCAGCAGATGCACCTCTAGCACCTGGCACGCAGCACCACTCAGACACGAGGCCAACCCAACTCAGAAGAGACAGTGTATAACACGGAATGTCAATTATTTGCAGTAAAAATAATTTCCCTAAAGATCAGACCCTGGCTCTCTGACCAGTCTTCCTTCCCTCAGGAGATCGACATGGATGCCAGGTTATGGCAGCCCTGCTTGCTAGCCGGTGGGCGACAAAGAGGGATGGGGCCAGATGTGGTGCTTTGCACCTGTAATCTCCGCACTTTGGGAGGCCAAGGTGGGAGGACTGCTTGAGGCCAGGAATTCGACACCAGCCTGGGTAACACAGTGAGGTCCCATATCTACAAAAAATACAAAAACTAGTTGGGTGTGGTGGTGCACGCCTGTGGTAGCTGAGGTAGGAAGAGTGCCTGATCCCAGGAGGCTGAGGCTGCAATGAGCCGTGATCGCGCTCCTGCACGCCAGCCCGGGCAAAAGAGTGAGATCCTGTCTGTAATACCAGCCCTGCCCCCAAAAGGAGGGTGGGACTGAATGACGATCGTGGCTGGTGTCCTGAGGCTGCCACCCTCACTTCTCGAATCCAGCAGCCAGATGTGCAAATCCAGGGGCACAAGGCCCTTCCTCCGCCACTGTCCAGCCTCTCACTCTCCAGGCACCCTGTTCTCAGGCAGTACTTGGTAGTATCTGGGGCTGCATGCACTGGCCCAGCTGCATCCTGTACCTGTCGCCTCTGGCAGTCACCACGCTTACCACTGAGAATCTAGGCAATGGCTGAGCAACAGAGTTCCCAGCTGGACCGATGGTCTGAGGACAGGTGCCGTGTTTGGCCCATTCATGGCTGCACCCCCAGGTCTAATGTCGCCTGTCATGGAGGAGAAGCTCCTTCCACACTGGCTGAACGGATGGAATGGACCTTATGACCAGACTTTGGATATTTCTCAAACTCCCCCAAAACCAAACAAACAAACTCAATCTCTGTGCCATTCAGTTTCAGTGGTGAAATGCTGTTACCCCCAGTGCTACATCCAAGAGGCAGAAGTGCTCTTGGTGAAAGCTCAGTGGCATGCGTCCTAACACATGTGCTGGGCGTGCGTGCGGCACCGCAACCTTGGCGAGTACTGGGTGCAACGGCGACCATGCAGGAACATGAGTTTAACAATCACACTCCAGTCTCAGCTCTGCTCTAATTAGCTGTAAGGCCTGGTACCTATTTCCCGAATGGTGAAAGAAGAGTTGGACTCGCAGCTTCAACTCCAGGGCTGGGACACATAGGAAAACCTGGTATACACAAAACTGGTTTTTTATTAAGTACAATTTTATTTAAATCCACTGGCCTCCTAAATCCAATCAGTGGTAAAAAGCAGACTTCCAGATAGGGCTGCTCCTGCACACGCACAGGGTCTGCATCCGTGAACTCGCCTGCCTGGGAAGGTTTATTTGCGACCCCACACGAACACTCACAGTGGTTTACAGCCCTCCGTGGACACGTGGAGAGCGGGAAGTTTTTTGTTTTTGTTTTTTTTTTTGAGACAGAGTCTCGCTCTGTTGCCCAGGCTGGAGTGCAATGGCGCGATCTCGACTCTGCAAGCTCCGCCTCCCGGGTTCACGCCATTCTCTTGCCTCAGCCTCCTGAGTAGCTGGGACTGCAGATGTCCGCCACTAGGCCTGGCTAATTTTTGTATTTTTAGTAGAGACAGGGTTTCACCATGTTGGCCAGGCTGGTCTTCAACTCCTGACCTCAGGTGATCTGCCCACCTTGACCTTCCAAAGTGCGTCACTGTGCCCAGCCTCGGGAAAAGATTTGAGTCACATGACGCACATGTTCCTGGCTGAGATCACACAGGGCAACGTCCTGTCTTCTCGTGTTGATTCTGAAAACAACTGTCCTTTTCGTGGTCTATTTAGGGCTACTGAGTGTCTGTTTTTTGCACTTTTGCGTTTTTGTTGATTTTATTGTTGGCCCCAGCACAGTGCTGAGCGCCACTGAGTGTCCCTAAGCAAAAGCAGCCTGTGATGCGCCCCGCGGAGAAAACACATGCGTGGGCTGAGTTCTATATGAGCTGCGAGTTCAATGTTAGTGAACCAACAATCCGCATTCCTCAGCATGTCCGGAGGCAGGGAAGCACACACAAAATGAGGTTGTCTTTCGATCAGCTGATGCGAACACTGCGACCAGAGGCTACCTACCAACCCGTCCCCTGGGAGCAACACTTCATGATTCGCTAATCCAGCGTCCCAGAGATTTACAGACTAGAACTGTGAATAACAAGAATCAACTGTATTTTTATTTTTTTTCAAAGAATAGGTTCTTACTGCTTTGCTTGGTAAAACTTGACTTATTTACTTCACCCATTCAACACAAACAGCAGATCCTACCAGGAGAGACCATCCCAAGTATACAGTGGTAAACAGGGCAGTGCCTGCCATCACAGAGAGGGGGCCAAAGAGATGTGCGCCCAGGGCCCTGCGTGGCACTGAAACTGTCAACGGTCAGCAAAGGAGACTGAGTAAGAGAAAAGCCAGGATCGTGCATGAGATGGAAGCCAACAGAAGAGGGTATCTGAAGAACAGCAAGCAGGCAACTGTGCCCAGCGCTGCAGAGGAGGGAAGAGGAAATGAAGACGCGTCCCCCCAGTCTGGGAACGCGCAGCTTATCTGGAGACTTTGACATATTTTGATGGAGATGTGCAGGAAGAATGGCTGAAATACGAAAGAGAATGAGAACTGTAAAAAAACGTAGGCAACTATCTACAGGAGTTATGCTGCAGGCCGGGCGCAGGGGCTCACGCCTGGAGTTCCAGCACTTTGGGAGGCCGAGGCAAGCAGATACCTGAGGTCAGGAGCTCGAGGCCAGCCTGGCCAACATGGTGAAACCCCGTCTTTACTAAAAATACAAAAAATGAGTCGGGCATCATGGTGGGCGCCTGTAATTCCCAGCTCTTTGGGAGGCTGAGGCAGGAGCATCACTTGAACCTGAGAGACGGAGGTTGCAGTCAGCTGAGATGGCACCACCACACTCCAGCCTGGGCAGCAGAGCGAGACTCTACCAAAAAAACAAAAACCAAAACCAAAACCAAAAAAAAAGAAGTTATGTTCTGGAGAAGCAGAAATGTGGGAGGGGCTGGGGGATATGCATGGGCAAGGGAAATTTCTGTCTTCAAATACAGGAGCTACTAGATACACTGAGATGAATTTATGGTTGAGACTGCATGCCTGGAGGAACAAACCACTTAGGGGTAGGGTGAAGAAGGAAAGAGAAGGGAGCCCCAGGCCGACAGCACCAACCTCTCTTGAAGCAGCAGCAGGTGTTAATTGTGATGGGATGGAGGTGGGAGATTTCGGAGTGAGGACAGTATGAGACGATCATCTCAAAGAGCAAGCAACACAGCTATGAGAAGAATGCAGGACCACCAGCAGGCACTGGCAGGTCTCCATTAGAGGTAGTGATAAATTCCAATTCAACTAGACAGAGAAAGATTGTACCAACCCAACAGATGCAGAAAAAGCATGAGAAAATGCAATGCCCATTCATAGTAGAAATTTATGAAACCTAGAATGAGGAAGAACCTTCTTTCACTGATGAAGAACGGTTAAGAAAATCTACAGCTGACACTATACTTAATGGTGAAGACATCTAAACTCTTCCCATTAAGACAGAAACAAGGCAAGGATACTCCCTCTTCTTACTTTGTGCTGGCGAGTCTTACACACTGCAGTGAAGCAAGAAAAAGAAAGAAAGGCACAAACATTAGAAAACAAGACGTCAAACAGTCTCTACTGCCACCTTAAGGAATCTATAGGCAACTGTCTAATACATGAATTTAGCAAAGTCATAGGATACAAGATTAAAATATAAAAAATCAATTATATGTTTAGGCCAACAGCAAACTGGAAAAGTAAATGAAATAATTTTCAAAATCCAAAGTATTAGAAATAAATTTTACTAAAGATGTAAGACCTCCATATCAAAAAAAAAAAAAAAATCATAGAATATTACCAAAACAAAATTAAAAAGAGATAAATAAATGAAGAGATTACCATGTTCATGGACTGGGTATTCAATATTATTAACATATCAACTCTCAAACTGATCTCTAGGTCCAATCCCATCCCAATCATAATCCCAACAGGCTTTTTTGCAGACAAAGTGGATTTTAAATTTTATATGGAAAGAAAAAGAAACTAGAAAATGCAAAGCTATCCTGAAAAAGAACAAAGTTGAAGACTGACAAACAGACCATTAGAAGAGAATACAGAGCCCAGAAATAGACTCACAGGTATAGGACTGTAAAGCACCAAAGCAATCCCGGGGGGAAGGAAAATCTCAACAAATGATGATGGAATAGGAATCCATTAGGAAAAAAATAACCTTGATTTACACCTCACAACATACATAACAATTAATAAGATGGATTATTGGCTTAAATATAAAAACTTTAGCTTTTAGGCATAGTGTTAACCATATAAAGCTTTCACAGAACACACAGGAAAACACCTTCCTGACTCTAGGGTAGGCAAAAGTTTCTTGGACAGGGCCTAGAAAGCAAAAACCATAAACGGAAAAAAACAAAACAAAACAAAAACCCATAAATAGAACTGCATCAAAATTTAAACCATTTGCTCAAAGAAAGAAAACAGGCAAGCCACAGATGAGGAGAAAATAGTCACAAAATACATCTGACAAAGGACTACTATCCAGAATATGTAAAGAGCTCTAACAACTCTATAATAAAAAGATAAACAACCAAACCTAAAAAGCAACAAAAGACTGGAACAGACACGTCACAGAAAAAGATATACAGATAGCCAACAAGCACATGAAAACGTTCATCATCATTAGTTACCCGAGAAATTCAAATTAAAACAATGAAGATATCATTACACATACATCAGAAGGGCTAAAAAGAAAAAAACTAATAACATCAAAAGTTGGTGAGGAAGCTGGGTGCTGTGGCTCACGCCTGTAATCCCAGCACTTTAGGAGGTCGAGATGGCCGGATCGCTTGAGTTCAGGAGTTCCAGGCCAGCCTGGCCAACATGGTGAAACCCTGTCTCTACTAAAAACACAAAATTTAGCCAGGTGGGGTGGTGAGCACCTACAATCCCAGCTACCTGGGAGGCTGAGGGAGGAGAAACACTTGAACCCCGGAGGTGGAGGTGGTTGCAGTGAGCTGAGATTGTGCACTGCATTCTAGCCTGGGCGACAGTGAGACTCTATCTCAAAAAAAAAAAAAAAAGGTTAGTGAGGACATAGAGCAATCAGAACTCTCATACAGCACTGACGGAACCACAAATGGTATAGTCACTTAGGAGAAGGTTATGGGGGTTTCTTACAAAACTAAACACATACCTACCCAACAATTCCACTACAATATTTATCTAAGATAAGTGAAAATATGTGTCCACTAAAAGACTTGTATGAGAATGTTCACAGTAGCTTTGTTCGTAATAGCTAAACTACAAAGAGCCCAGGTATCTGCCATGAAGAGAATACATCAACAACTGTCATATATTCACATACGGGGCAAATGAGAAATAAGATGTGGATAAATCTAAAAAAAATGCAGAGCGAAAGAAACATCATCAAAAGAGTAGAAGAGTAGATGCTCCGTTCATATCAAGTTCTAGAAAAGACAAAACGAATCTATAGTAGAAAAAACCAGAACACTCATTGCCTCTTGGGGAATGTGGGCAGAAGGGAGCCGAGACTGGAAGGAAGTATGAGAGAACTTTCTGGAGTGATGGTAGACCTTGATAGGGTTTCAGTTCACAGAGATGCAGGCATTTGTTAAAACTCACATAGTGTTCACTCAAGATACATGCATTCCACCGCAAGTAAATTTTACCTCACAAGAAAAAAGCAAACACTGAACTCTACTCAGTATTGAGGAGAAATGTACTGATGCCTATCATCTACCTGGAAACACCCACACAAAAAATACAGCCAGGTGTGGTGGTTCGTCCGTAATCTCAGCACTCTGGGAGGCTGAGGTGGGAAGATCACTTGAGCCCAGGAGTTTGAGACCAGCCTGGACAACACAGCCAGATCTTGTCCCTACAAAAAAGCGAAAAGTTAGCTGAGCATGGCGGTGCACTCCTGTAGTCTCAGCAACTACGGAGGCAGAGGCAGGAGGATTGCTTGAGCCCCGGAGGTCAAGGTTGTAGCAAGCTATGATTGCACTACCGTACTCCCAGGCTGGCAGCCTGGGTGACAGAGTTAGAAGCCGTCTCAAAAAAAGAAATAAAAGTAAAAAAAAATGGATGGGTGGGTGGGTGTGTGTGTGTGTGTGTGTGAGGACAAGTACAGTAAAATGTTAAGGGAAGGGCCCGGCACGATGGCTCACGCCTGTAATCCCAGCACTTTGGGAGGCCGAGGTGGGCGGATCACAAGGTCAGGAGATCGAGACCATCCTGGCTAACACGGTGAAACCCCGTCTCTACTTAAAATACAAAAAAGTAGCCGGGCATGGTAGTGGGCGCCTGCAGTCCCAGCTACTTGGGAGGCTGAGGCAGGAGAATGGCGTGAACCCAAGAGGCGGAGCTTGCAGTGAGCTGAGGTTGCACCACTGCACTCCAGCCTGGGTGACAAGAGTGAGACTCCGTCTCAAAAAAAAGAAAAAAAAAAGTTAAGGGAAGAATCTAAGTGGTGGATACACAGGTGTTAGCTGTAAAATACTTTCAACTTCTCAGTTTGAAAATTTCCTTTAACAAAATGTTAGAAAGAAAAACGATGTCTTCAGTTGCTTACATGCAGGTGCTGAGAAGGTAATACCACCAACCATCATTTGGAAATGGTTTTTCTAAAATGTTAATGGGACAAAGCAGAGCTTTCACAATGTTTTAAACAGGGATGGGAGGATGAAGGCAGAAAAGCTCTTTTTTAACTGCAAATATTCACAAAGGAGAACAGGAAAATGAACCTCCATATACTCACCACCTAATCCAACAAATATTAACTTTCCACCATTTTGCTTCAATGATTTTTTCTTTATTGCAGTTTGGAAGAGAAGCTCCTTCCGACATTCACCCTAAATGCTTCAGAGTAAGCCCCTCTACATAAGCAAGGACACAGGCAAGCATCCTTCCCAGGCCCTGAATGCAAGGGAGGGATTCCTTACATCCAATCCACTCCAAGTACTGAAAGTAAAACACGACCCCAAAGTATTAGAGGACCACCTTGGGAAATGTTTTATGTACATGCCGGGAGTAGGAAAAACCCTTTCTAGTATTTAGAAGCCTTATAAAAAAAGACCAATGCATTTGAATATATAGAAATTCAAGACTTCAGAATGGTGAAAAGAATCACAAACAAGGTCAAAAGGCAAATGACAGTCCAGAAGAAAAATATTTGCAACCCCTAACAAATGGCTAATTTGGTTTAAGTCATTAGGAGATAAATAACCCAACAGAAAAACAGGCAAGGGCAGAAACAGGTAGTTAAAAAAACAACAGCAGCAGCACATGACTGCATGGAAAAAAAAAAAAAAAAGAACTCAGTTTGAGTTGATTTAAGAATTATAAATAAGGCCACGCACGGTGGTTCAGGCCTATAATCTCAGCACTTCGGGAGGCTGAGGCAGGTGGATCACTTGAGGTCAGGAGTTCGACACCAACCTGGCCAACATGGTGAAATCCCATCTCTACTAAAAAAAAACACAAAAATTGGCTGAGTGTGGCGGCACATGCCTGTGGTCCCAGTTACTAAGGAGAGTGAGGCAGGAGAACTGCTTGAACTCAGGAAGTGGAGGTTGCATGCAGTAAGCGACCTCCTGTGCGGACATGGGCAGCAGCAGAGGCAGGCCAGAAACTAAGTGTCAGGGCCAACCGCAAAGACCAGGTCTCTGTGGATACGTGGATGGGCTTCATGAGTCTCTAACACCGCTGAAACCATATGATAAGCACTGAGTGTTCTGGGGGAAATAGATCTATAACTCTCATCGCATGTACACGAGTCAGTAACCAAAAGTAGGAGAGGTGGCTCTGCAAAGGGCAGAGATGAACCACCAATCACTCTGGAGTGAACACATTTTTGTAATTACTTGACTAATAGGCCAGGGCCAGGAGCAGTTGCTCCCGCCTATAATCCCAGCACTTTGGGAAGCTGAGGCGGGTGGATCACCTGAGGTCAGGAGTTCAAAACCAGCCTGGCCAACGTGGTGAAACTCCATCTCTACTGAAAATACAAAATGTAGCCAGGCGTAGTGGTACATGCCTCTAATCCCAGCTACTCGGGAGGCTGAGGTGGGAGAACTGCTTGAACCCAGGAGGCAGAGGCTGCAGTGAGCTGCGATCTCGCCAATGCACTCCAGCCTGGGTGATACAGTAAGACTGTCTCAAAAAAAAAGAAAAAAAAAACTTAATAGGCTGGGCACGTTGGCTCATACCTGTTAAGCCCAGCACTTTAGGAGGCTGAGGCAGGAAGATGGCCTGAGCCCACGAGTTCAAGACCAGTCTTGGCAACACAGTGAGGCCCCAACTCTTAAAAAAAAAAAAAAAAAAAAAAATTAGCTGGGCGTGGTGGTGTGTACCTATAGGCCCAGCTATGCGGGAAGGGGGGGGGATCACTTGAGCCCGGGAGGTTGAGGTTACAGTGAGCCATGTTGACACCACTGCACTCCAGCATGCGTGACAGAGCGAGACCCTGTGTTTTAAAAACGCAGTAGTAGTAGTAGTGGTGGTGGTAACAGCCGTAACACAAAAGGATGCACTTCGCAGTGACACTGAGTTCTACAGACCAATCTGACTAGATCTTTTCAGGAATATACCTTTCAGAAAGCAACCTACTTTTATATATTGCTAGTAGTTTAGGTTTGTTGCCATTTTTCTACCGTATTTCAAGATGCTCTAATTAATTTTTCTATTACACTTCACATACAGATGAACTTTCTTATTTTTTATTATTTTTGAGACAGAGTCTTTTCTGTTGCCCAGGCTGGAGCGCAGTGGCACAATCTTGGCTCACTGCAACCTTTGACTCCCGGGTCCAAGTGCTTCTCCTGCCTCAGCCTCCCGAGTAGCTGGGATTACAAGAGTGCGCCACCATGTCTGGCTAATTTTTGCATTTTTAGCAAGAGGCAGGGTTACACCATGTTGGCCAGGCTGTTCTCGAACTCCTTACCTCAGGTGATCCACCCGCTTCAGCCTCCCAAAGTGTTGGGATTACAGGTGTGAGCCACCGCGCCTGGCCCAGATGAGCTTTTAAACACATAAATATACATGGAACCCGCATACCCAGAACAATCACTTTCCACTAAACTGAAGTACAAACCTGGCTCAGCTCTCCCATGAAATAATGGTGGACAGTGGATCAGGCTGCTAGGTGAAAGACTCCATAATAATCAAATGAAAGCAAAGAAACCAGACTGCACAGATGTACTGACTCAAGATGGCAAGTCCCAGGACACTGGCGCCAAGAGGCATTCAGGCTGACACTAAGAAAGGCTGAATGTGGCAGGGTGTGGTATGTGGTAGCTCAGGCCTATAATTCCAGCACTTTGGGAGACCGAGGCAGGCGGGCCATGAGGTCAGGAGATCGAGACCATTCTGGCTAACACGGTGAAACCCCGTCTCTACTAAAAATGCACACACACAAAAATTAGCTGGGTGTGATGGCGCTACTGTAGTCCCAGCTACTTGGGAGGCTGAGGCAGGAGAATGGCGTGAACTCGGAAGGTGGAGCTTGCAGTGAGCCGAGACTATGCCACTGCACTCCAGTCTGGGTGACAGAGCGAGACTCGAACTCAAAAAAAAAAGAAAGAAAAAGGTTGAACGCAAACTTCGGTGATCTCCAGGGTCAAAGGCCTTGCTTTTAGCGCTCATTCTAGGTGGCCTTAGCCACAGTTTCTGCCAAACTTCCCTCCTAGAGATTGCCTGACTAAAATTTAAGAAATTAATCACTTGATTTAAAAAAGAATGTTGCTTTTTGCTTCTGCTGGTGTGGTTTATAGCTGACAACAATGAAGCTCCTGGAGTGGCAAGGGAAGAATGAGGCTATGAGATAACTGCTTGAATCCACTTCCGCGTGTGCCTGCAGCTCCGCCAGGATGCAAGGTAAGAGCCCAGCATTCCATCACCACAGATTTAGGCCAAGAGACGCTCGTGGTTTCTCCTCTGTATGATCCATTACTATAAATCTCACTGAAATTAATATTCCAACCAATGCACCGCTTGTCAAATAGGACTAACGTCAGAAAGCACCATTTCTCAAACCTTAAGACGTAGATGATGGTCCGTAAAGTAAATGATTAGTTTCTTGGCAAAGCAGGAAGGTTTGATAAAAGGTGTTATATGTCAACGGCTACGCTTCCATAATCAACGCAGGCTCTAGTCACTTTTGCTGAGCTAAGGAGCAGTCTGCTTGTGCTGGGTTTCAGAACTGAATGTTTACGAGATCTGTTTTCCTAGCTCAGAAACCAGCTTAGCAAATGCAAAGAAAACACAGTGCAGCTTTTGAAAAAAGCCAACTTCTAAACTTCTGTGATCTTTTACAAATAATAAACCGATATCCTTCATTTATTTTGCCTAACAGTGTAGGATATTGTTGTAGAATATTTTAGGGAAAAGAGACCACATTTTGTGCATTATGTATATTCAAAAAACGAGGACGACAACAAAAATACACATGGAGAAAGAAAATGATCACTTGAGAGGCCGGGTGTGGTGGCTCACACCTGTAATCCCAGCACTGATCGTATGAGAGGCCAGGCGCGGTGACTCACGCCTGTAATCCCAGCACTTTGGGAAGCTGAAGTGGGAGGACTGCTTGAGACCTGGAGTTCAAGACCAGCCTGGCAACATAGTAAGACCCCGTTTCTACAAAAATTACAAAAAAATTAGCCATGTGTAGTGGTGCGTGCCTCTGATCCCAGATACTCAGGAGGCTGAGGGGGGAGGATCACTTGAGCTCAGGAGGTCAAGGGTACAGTGAGATATGACTATGCCACTGTACTCCAGCCTGGGTGACAGAGCGAGACTCTGTCCCCATATATATATGTATATGAGGTATCCATAAACAATGAGCAAAAGCCTATCTGGCAGCTCCTGCAACTTTCAAGTCTGAAATGATAACACTGATGGTAGAAAATCTATCTTCCAGTACTGCTTGACCAAGCTTTTGTGTGTGTGTGAATTTTCTTTTCTAAGTAAATAAAAGAAGAACAAGTAGTTGTCCATCTTGTTTTTCTCTAAGACCAGCTCTGGCTCATTCTTTCTGTAACAGCCACAGTGAGTGACAGCAAAGATCTGATTTTATGATGGACTGTTAAAGAGTTTTGAGAGTAGAAGTCAATACTGAGTCTGAACTAAATACTGAGACATGAAGAAATATTCTTTCCTCTGAGTCTACCTACAGAGAAATGCTGGAAAACAATCTTGACATTTCACTTAGTAGCTGACCTGTTTTCTAAGAGACGTTATCTTATCTACTTAAAAAAAAAAAAAAAGGATGTGAAAGAGGAAAGACAGATAACATTCTAGGAACAGAACAACATAATAGCTTCAGTTTAGAGTATTAACCCTTGCCAGACGTGGGGGCTCACGCCTGTAATCCCAGCACTTTGGGAGGCCGAGGCGGGCGGATCACAAGGTCAGATCGAGACCATCCCAATGCGGGGAAACCCCATCTCTACTAAAAATACAAAAAATTAGCCGGGTTTAGTGGCGGGCACCTATATATAGTCCCAGCTACTCAGGAGGCTGAGGCAGGAGAATGGTATGAACCTGGGAGGCAGAGCTTGCAGTGAGCCGAGATTGTGCCATTGCATTCCAGCCTGGGCGACAGAGCAAGACTCCATCTCAAAAAAAAAAAAAAAAAAATTATTAACCCTCAAAACATTCTTTGTCGGGCCGGGCGCAGTGGCTCAC
>NC_045441.1:5138867-5139993 GCF_002776525.5 Piliocolobus tephrosceles | reverse complement strand
CGAGACCATCCTGGCTAACACGGTGAAACCCCGTCTCTACGAAAAAATACAAAAAACTAGCCGGGTGAGGTGGCGGGCGCCTGTAGTCCCAGCTACTCGGGAGGCTGAGGCAGGAGAATGGCGTAAACCCGGGAGGCGGAGCTTGCAGTGAGCTGAGATCCGGCCCCTGCACTCCAGCCTGGGCGACAGAGCGAGACTCCAACTCAAAAAAAAAAAAAAAAAAGTTTTTGTCCATTTCATCACCTATTTTTAAGGGCCAAGGTTCACTAAGAAGAACACAGAAATTCATGCACCTACCTTACCATGTTGCTCAGTAAACATCTACTCTTTATTTTTTATTTATTTATTGAGACAGAGTCTCACTGTCACTGAGGATGGAGTGCAGTGGCACAAT
The DNA here is from genome assembly GCF_002776525.5 of Piliocolobus tephrosceles. Lineage (NCBI taxonomy): Eukaryota > Metazoa > Chordata > Mammalia > Primates > Cercopithecidae > Piliocolobus > Piliocolobus tephrosceles. Next base: position 5,139,599 of record NC_045441.1, on the reverse strand, counting down.
CTTGGCTTGCTGCAACCTCTGCCTCCTGGGTTCAAGTGATTCTCGTGCCTCAGCCTCCCTAGTAGCTGGGATCACAGGCATGAGCCACCATGCCTGGCTAATTTTTGTGTATTTTCAGTAGAGACAGGATTTTGCCACATTGGCCAGGCTTGTCTTGAACTCCTGGCCTCATGTGATCCGCCTGCCCTGACCTCACAAAGTGCTGGGATTACAGGCCTGAGCCACTGTGCCCAGCCAATATCCACTCTAAAAGATACTATCAAGACATCCCATTTTGTTCCACTAAAAATCTCTGGGAAATAAGGCACTAGAAGTCAGTAACTAAACTTCAATTTGAGGAAAAGGAAAGACCAGGTTTTGGCATTCTTCCACTCTTTCTAAGCACTGGCCCCCAGCAGGGGAAAAAAAATTCTGTGTTTGAAAACAGATGACTGGCCAGGCACGGTGGCTCAAGCCTGTAATCCCAGCACTTTGGGAGGCCGAGACGGGCGGATCACAAGGTCAGGAAATCGAGACCACCCTGGCTAACACGGTGAAACCCCGTCTCTACTAAAAAATACAAAAAACTAGCCGGGCGAGGTGGCGGGCGCCTGTAGTCCCAGCTACTCGGGAGGCTGAGGCAGAATGGCGTAAACCCAGGAGGCGGAGTTTGCAGTGAGCTGAGATCCAGCCACTGCACTCCAGCCTGGGCGACAGAGGAGACTCCATCTCAAAAAAAAAAAAAAAAAAAAA
>NC_045441.1:5136959-5138767 GCF_002776525.5 Piliocolobus tephrosceles | reverse complement strand
TAATCCCAGCACTTTGGGAGGCTGAGGCGGGCGGATCACAAGGTCAGGAGATCGAGACCACGGTGAAACCCCGTCTCTACTAAAAATACAAAAAAAAGCCGGGCGCCGTAGCAGGCGCCTGTAGTCCCAGCTACTCGGGAGGCTGAGGCAGGAGAATGGCGGGAACCCGGGAGGCGGAGCTTGCAGTGAGCCGAGATAGGGCCACTGCACTCCAGCCTGGTGGACAGAGCGAGACTCCATCTCAAAAAAAAAATAAAAATAAAAAAAAAAAGCCTGGAGACAGGGCTGCCCTCCACTGCAGAAACCCCCCATGGGGAGCAATCCTGTGTGGCTCACACGAAGGCAGCCAGGTGGCAGGGCTTCAGGAAGCGGGGCGGCACCTGGGATAAACAGCCCTGGTTCACACCTGTGTTATCACCCAGGTCACACCTCCCAGCCTCCACGGCAGAAGAAAGGCTTTTTTGGAAGATTTAGTAAGCACCAGCAAACAAGTCTAAGGACAAAGAAAGGAGCAAAACCTATGCCAGCCAGCAGGAGCCATTAGTCAGGGATGCGGATCATGCAAATTCTGCTGCCTCGCTCTCTCCCTGCAAAGGGCCTGCGTACTTGCTCTTGGGGGCAGCAACAAGAAAGACACTGCTGGGGAGAATCAGACACATCCCCTTATGGAGGTGAGGGGCACCTGCAGGCTCACCTGTAGAGAGGAGGCCAGGGCCCAGGAGGGAGTCTGAAAGGCCCCACCTGCTGGCAGGCCAGGAGAACGCCATAATTTCAAGTCACCAGCACAAAGTTCAGAATTGCTGGAACCCGGAGGGGAGAGAGGTTGTGGTGAGCCAAAATGGCACCACTGCACTCCAGCCTGGGCAGTAAGAGCGAAACTCCGTTTCAGAAAAAAAACAAAAAAGACTGCACAGAACCTACACACACACAAACAAGCACAAGGAGGACTGGAGAGTGTGCCCAGGAGGGGTGGATGTCAATATCCTGTCTATGATATTACACTGGGGCTTTGCGAGATGTTACCATTGGGAAGAACAGGATAAAGGATGCAAGGGACCTGTAGTATTTCCTACAACTACATGTGAATCCATAATTATCTTAATTAAAAATTACGCATGTGGAAAGAGTCCAAAGCTTCCCGTCACAGTCTCCATCATGCTGAGGCTGACTCAGCAAATACCATTTTTGCACACTGTTAAGTACACATATACATAATCTCTAATCCCCGCAATAATCTTATAGATGTGCATTATTTCTGTTTTGCAAAAAATAAAAGAAACCGAGGCCCAGAGACGTAGGAATCCATCTAGAACCACACAAAATATGACTGAGCAAGAGGCCAAAGTGCATGGCCTCCCGCCGTTCCATGCGCCTCTCCGACATGCAGGCCACTTCAATGCTGTAAAATGTCAACGCGAGAAAATAAATTGTTCCTACGGGGGCTGTAAAATTTTCATTTTTCTGGAAGCCCTTTATGATAGTAATCTAGACAGTTTAAATGGCATTAAAAATGGAGAGAAGTCAGCTGGGGGCGGTGGTTCACGCCTGTAATCCCAGCACTTTGGGAGGCCGAGACGGGCAGATCACGACATCAGGAGATTGAGACCATCCTGGCTAACACGCTGTCTCTACTAAAGACGGGGTCTCTAACCCCGTCTCTACTAAAAATACAAAAAAATTAGCTGGGCGTGGTGGGCGCCTGTAGTCCCAGCTACTCGGGAGGCTGAGGCAGGAGAACGACGTGAACCCGGGAGGCAGAGCTTGCAGTGAGCTGAGATCGCGCCACTGCACTCCAGCCTGGGTGACAG
>NC_045441.1:5132652-5136859 GCF_002776525.5 Piliocolobus tephrosceles | reverse complement strand
CACTTTGGGAGGCCGAGACGGGCGGATCACGAGGTCAGGAGATCGAGTCCTGGCTAACATGGTGAAACCCCGTCTCTACTAAAAAATACAAAAAACTAGCCGGGCGAGGTGGCGGGCGCCTGTAGTCCCAGCTACTCGGGAGGCTGAGGCGGGAGAATGGTGTAAACCCGAGAGGCAGAGCTTGCAGTAAGCCGAGATCTGGCCACTGCACTCCAGCCTGGGCGACAGAGCGAGACTCCGTCTCAAAAAAAAAAAAAAAAAGGTGGGGAAGAGAAGTTACAGACCAGTACATATGGTATGAGCTCATGTACTGAAGACCCTCATGAACAGAGCTCCCTTGGTATCTGCACTCCTATGTAGGCAAATGCACAGATCAGGGCAGACAGCCACAGGTTATCACCAGTTGCCACCTCTTGGAGAGATGAAGGTAGAAGCAGAGGACTGGTCAGAAGGTGTCTTGACTTCAACCACAGTGTCTGAATTTTAGACAGCATTCCAATTCAACTTTTTTTTTTTTTAAGAAGGGGAAAAATAAAGCAAACACTTACTGCATTCATAGATCTGTTCCAGCTTATCCACAGAAGAAAGGGAGAAAAATTTATAACCGGACTTACTACCAACAGCTAGGGACCTGCAAAAAAGCCAAATTCAGAAATAAGAGCTGATACATGCAGACAGTGACAACGTAGATAACTAGCTCCCACGTTCCCAGTGATTTCCCAGCAAGTTCCCCTCATGCTCACCACAAATCAGCACAGAGCAAATCACTTCATCCTGTTTGTATCAAGTGCTTGGTACAGGAAGATGCCACAAGGTCAATAAAATACAGACAATATTATTACTTAAATCCTATAAAACTTTTCTGAGGCTGGATGTGGTGGCTCACGCCTGTAATCCCAACACTTTGGGAGGCCGGGGCAGGAGGACTGCTTGAGCCCAGGAGTTCAAGATTAGCCTGGGCAAAATACTGAGACTCCATCTCTACAAAAATAACAATAAAAACAAAACAATTAGCTAGGCATGGTGGTGCCTTTGTAGTCCCAGGGAGCTACTCGGGAGGCTGAGGTGGGAGGACTGCTTGAGCCCAGGACTGGAGGTTGAGGCTGCAGCGAGCTAAGACCGATCCTGCTACTGCACTCCAGCCTGGGAGACGGAGCGAGATACTGTCTCAAGAAAAGAAACCAAGAAACTTTTTCTGGAGATCTAACATACAGCATAGTAACTGTAGTTGATAATACCGTATCTTGTACTTGAAATACGCTGAGACAGTAGATCTTAAGTGCGCTTATCACAAAAACGTAACTATTTGAGGTGATAGATATGTTAATTAACTTGACTGTGGTGATCACCTCAAAAGGCATGTGTATATAAACATCACACTGTATACCTTAAACAGATACAATTTTAATTATACTTCAATAAAGTGGAGGGAAAATTAAAATAAAAATACCAAAAAACAAACTCTATACAACTTTAAATATAAGTTTGGGATATCAGCACAAGTAATCAGCCTTACTGTTTCCCTCAAAACATACTGGGGTTTCCCAAGTGGTATGATATAGACACACAGTATACGTCAGGCTATGAGAGTTAAGCAAGTTGGTCAGGGGCGGTGGCTCACGCCTGTAATCCCAGCACTTTGGGAGGTGGAGGGGGCAGATTACTTGAGGTCAGGAATTCGAGACCAGCCTGGCCAACATGGCGAAACCCTGTCTCTACAAAAATCAGTCAGGCATGGTGGCAGGCACCTGTAAGCCCAGCTACTTGGGAGGCTGAGGCAGGAGAATTGCTTCAACCTGGGAGGAGGTGGCTGCAGTGATTAGAGATTGCGCTACTGCACTCCAGCCTGGGTGACAGGGCGAGACTCTATCAAAAAAAAAAAAAAAAAAAAAAAAAGTTAAGAAAGCCAATTTTCTAAAATTTTTTTTTTTTTTTTTTTTTTGAGATGGAGTCTCGCTCTGTCGCCCAGGCAGGAGTGCAGTGGTGCGATCTCAGCTCACTGCAAGCTCCACCTCCCGGGTTCACGCCATTCTCCTGCCTCAGCCTCCCGAGTAGCTGGGACTACAGGTACCCGCTACCACGCCTGACTAATTTTTTTTTTGTATTTTTAGTGGAGACGGAGTTTCACCATGTTAGCCAGGATGGTCTCGATCTCTTGACCTCGTGATCCGCCCACCTCGGCCTCCCAAAGTGCTGGGATTACAGGCGTGAGCCACCGCGCCTGGCCTAATTTTCTAAATTTTAAACAAAGGTATTTACAATCGAGGTGGACGCAGGCATCTCTCTGCGCTTCTGCAGGCCTTTAACTCCCATGACTCCATCCCGTACGCTGTGCCATGGCTGAGCCGTGGGCTGGAAACAAAACAGACTCAAAAGCTACCTTAGAGTCTGGAATCAAAGGCCCCATCGTTGGCTTACAAGGAAAAAGCAGAGGACTGGTTTGATGGCCTTGCGTTTATGATTCCATATTCTTCACCCAACACCATCGCTTCTGCAAGGAGGCTTAAGGAGCCCACAGCTCAGCAGCCCCTCCCAGCAGGGGCCTCGGGGACACCACAGAAGGGGTTGCCTCATCAAAAAAGTGCCTCTCCAGAAGCCAGCTGACCAAAGAAAGCAAAACAAGAAGCAAGTCCAGCAAGCAAAAGAAAGATGAGCAAATGAGCAGGAAGCACTGGGGTATGGAGGAATCAGATACCAAGATCACTTTCAACATCTGGGAGAACATGAAAATGAGTAGGTAAAACAGAAGGCTGAAATAGGGAAAGCGGACACTTCACACAGAGTATTTGTACCCCAAGACAGGATCAGGGCTATTTTAATGATCATGTCATTTATTACAAACTTGAGATTACCAACTACTCTTCCACATATATGTGGAAGAAATGTATTCCAAGAAGGGAGTTACTATAATCAGTATTAATCTGTAAAATCACATTGATTCATCTTAGAAGTATAAAAAGAACAGAAACAAAACTCTACCAGCTCATATAATTTTTCTTCCCAAAATTTTTTTGCTTCTTTACTATACTGAATTAGTTATATCAATTGTTATATCAATGAAATAATTAGGTATTATTACCTGTAAATATTTTGAAAATTAATAAAAGAACCCAGAAGAATACAGTAATATCCCCAGGCTAAATATAAAACAAAATCTCAGCAACCCAGAACTTTTGGGAAACTGATGTTCAGGAAAATATTTTCCAGATAACTAAGGGTTGCTATTTCAAGCATGACTCCCCCACTCCTAATTTCTGATTAAAAAACCAAATTGTTCTTAAATTGTATACTTTCCTGCGTCCTTAAAACAAAGAATGACCCTTAAAACAAGGGATGACAAGTTATTTTGAGTTGAGGGTTTGGTGTACCCCATATCAAACAGCCAGACTGTAGTGTTGAGTTTATTTATTTTATTTTATTTTTTATGTATTTGAGATGGAGTCTTGCTCTGTCACCCAGGCTGGAGTGCAGTGGTGCGATCTCAGCTCACTGAAACTTTTGCCTCCCAGGTTCAGTCAATTCTCCTGACTCAGTCTCCTAAGTAGCTGGGATTACAGGCACCTGCTACCATGCTCGACTGATTTTTGTATTTTTAGTAGAGATGGAGTTTCACCATGTTGGCCAGCTGGTCTTGAACTCCTGACCTCAGGTGATCCACCTGCCTTGGCCTCCCAAAGTGCTGGGATTATAGGAGTGAACCACCAGGCCTGGCCTGCAACATTGAGTTTATAAAAGTATTTTTCTCTCTCTCGTTTTGCCGACAGTTGTCATTTTTCCTCGTGACCATCCTACCATCATTAACAGCCCCTGTCCTTCCTAATTTCTTGGTGACTTGGAAACCAAATCACCAAGCTTATTAGCATTATGTATAAAATGAGCTTGCAGTTGGGGGGGGGGGGGCTTCTCCCATGGGCAAAATTAACGCCTTAGTCCCTGATCCTTGGGTTAGATATCCCAGTTCTCTGCTGTGCTCCCTACACACGTAATTTGTTAAAAGTGGACTCTGCCAATCCAGTTCAGATATTTGGAAGCTGATGTAGGATATTAAATACCTCAGCTAGAAGTTTAACCCCACGGTTTATAGAACTATGCATTCCAGTCAGTTAAGAAAGGGAAACAAAAATATTCCAAATATTTTTTGAGATGTATATATACCACAGTATGAGGACACTTTATTGTAAAGATAAGGTTTTTTTTTTTTTTTTTT
>NC_045441.1:5112294-5132552 GCF_002776525.5 Piliocolobus tephrosceles | reverse complement strand
TTTTTTTTTTTTTTTTTAGACGGAGTTTCGCTCTGTCATCCAGGCTGGAGTGCAGTGGCACAATCTCGGCTCACTGGAACCTCCACCTCCTGGGTTCAAGCGATTTGCCTGCCTCAGCCGCCTAGGTAGCTGGGATTAGAGGCATGCACCACCATGCCCAGCTAATTTTTTGTATTTAGTAGAGATGGGGTTTCACCATGTTGGTCAGGCTGGTCTCGAACTCCTGACCTCAGGTGATCCACCTGCCTCAGCCTCCCAAAGCGCTGGGATTACAGATGTAAGCCACCATGCCTGGTAAAGGTTTTTTTTTGAGATGGAGTCTTGCTCTGTCACCCAGGCTAGAGTGCAGTGGCACTATCTCAACTCACTGCAACCTCTGCCTCCGGGTTCAAGTGATTCTCCTGCCTTAGCCTCCCGAGCGGCTGGGATTACAGGCGCCCACCATCGCACCCGGCTAATTTTTGTATTTTTAGTAGAGACGGGGTTTCACCATCTTGGCCAGGCTGGTCTCAAACTCTTGACCCCATGATCCACCTGCCTTGGCTTTCCAAAGTGCTGGGATTACAGGCGTGACCACCGCACCCAGCCTAGATGAGTATTTTTAAAGAATGGTATTAAATATAAATGTGATTGATATTTTCATCTCAACATCAACAATCAAGTTCTACACCCCTTTGGAGATTTTGCTTTAAACAATTTCAAAATTGACGTGATCATAAAATGGCAGACATATTAACGGGAGAGGCAGAGTAACAGGTAAGTATGAGATTTTTCCCTAATACACAGTTTTATTGCCAAAAAGTGTTTGTTTATTTATTGTTAAGTCAACAGAGTGGGTTTTTTTTTTTTTTCTGAGACAGGATCTCACTCTGCCACCCAGGCTGGAGCGCAGTAGTGCGATCTTGCCTTACTGCAGCCCCAACCTCCTGGGCTCAAGGGATCCTCCCATCTCAGCCTCCCGAGTAGTTGGGACCACAGGCGCGTGCCACCACACCTGGCTAATTTTTGTGTTTTGTGTAGAGTCGAGGTCTCCCCGTGTTGCCCAACCTGGTCTTTAACTCCTGAACTCAAGGGTTCTTCCCACCTTGGCCTTGCAAAGTGCCGGGATTACAGGCGTGAGTCACTGTGCCTGTCCCTATCAGTGGGCTCTTTCATTGACAAAGGGGAAAACTAGCAAATCATAACCAAAAAAATATGTATTGGTTCAATCCCCCATTTTGCCACTATCCCCCACCTTCAACTGTGCCTGGTGCCCAAACCCAGAGACCCTGCTCTACCCTCCCCAGAGACCAGGCCTGTCCTTTGCCAGGGAAGGACAGAGTCACTGCATTTTAAACACACTTGAACCCATCCTCATTTCACACCCCCACAACTCCACCTCTGGAGCCCTGGACTGCCCATTCCCGAGCCTGTCGGGGATTCTGCAGTTTAAACTAGGTTGGTTCTCTGCTTTCTTCACTAGCAATTTTAGATCCCACTTCCTTTACCACTCGCTAGCTTCCAAATTTGCTAATATCGCCTTTCTCATTCTTTCTATCCTATGAGTTTAAGCCTTCTAAAATATCTTTTTGAGGCCAACGGTGGTGGCTTGCGTCTGCAATCTCAGCTACCCAGGTAGGAGGATCACTTGAAGCCAGGAGTTTGAGACCAGTCGGGGCAACAAAGTGAAACCCCATCTCTACTAAAATAAAAAATTAAGAAATATTTAAAATTAGAAAATATATCTTTTTGGCATTTTACTGATTAACATTTTATTAGGGTCTGGGGATGGAACCAAAATAAATGCTTATGTTCGATCCATCATTTTTAACTGAAAGTCTCTGTCAATGAATTGAAACTTGAACATCCAACATCAAAAAGACAGTGACAACCACTCAAAAATGAAGATGTGAGTCAGATTTTTTGCTTTTCTTCCTTTTCTCCCCCGTCCCTAATTGTCAGTCCATAAAGACTCTCCTTCTTCATCCTCTTTGCGGAGAAGTCATACTTGATTGCGAGCTTAGGGAGATACAGCCCGACACTGTAAACCAAAAGCAAACTCAACTGTAGCTGCCAGCCCAGACCTGGTAGGCCCTGGTGCTGTCTCTTTTAGGGCTACGGACAGCCCATCCCCATCCCCGCTCCACCTCACATCCTCCACCTCCATATCCCTGCGGCCTTTCCAACTCATCAGTATCCCAAGTAGAGCTCTTTCCTCCTCGGCTTCTTCACCACGATATTATCACATTTACCCGGAACCCAAGCCAGAAACTGGGTGATATCTAAGTTCTCCCTTGGCTGGAGGACGCATATCCTGTGGGTCACACAAGTCCTGAGGGCGAGTCAGTCTCCTTCCCACTGGTCACTGCTGTTGGACAATATCTTCCTAAGTCACCCCCTGCGCTCCTCAAACATATCCTTTGCATAGCAGGCAGAATGACTTAAAACTTTAAGGGTGAAGGATCTTAAAAACCATCTTCAGGCTGGGAACAATGGCTCATGCCTGTAATCCCAATACTTTGGAGGCCGAGGCAGGAAGATCGCTTGAGGCCAGGAGCTCAAGACCAGCCTGGTCAACACAGCAAGACCCTGTGCCTACAAAAACTATAAAAAAAAAAAAAAAATTAGCCAGGTGTGGGGCTCATGCCTGTAGTCCCGGTTTCTCGGGAGGCTGAGGCAGGAGGACCGCTTGAGCCCAGGAAATCAAAGTTGCAGTGAGCTATGATCATTATAATTGTGCCACTGCACTTCCAACTGTGCAACAGCGAGACTCCATCTGAAAAACAAAAACCCTTGATTTACAGATGAACCAAGAGAACAGAGCAGTACCTTCCCAGGACAATGAGCATAACCTAGAAGAGACATGGTGGAAGAAAACAACAGGTTTCTCCTACTGTCTCCAGACACTTCATAACATCCATTCTACAAACACAAGACTTGGAAAGTCAAGTCTCTTTCTTCATTCCATCCCTTTTACACATGGTGTTTAAAACAGACATTGCTACATCACTAACTTCCCACAAGCTCTGGTGTCCACTGGAAAAATGCAGTCCTTGGTATTTCCATTTCAGATTCAAGTGATCCTCTGCCACTTATTAACTGGTTCACTTCAATTTCAAAAAGCCAAAAAGTCCTCTAACATAAGCCTTCCGAGGTGATACTTTCAGAAACCAGGGTTGGAACTAACCAGACAACAGCGCGACGGCCAAGACCAGCTGCTCTTGATGCCCTTTTCACTTCTCTAGGTAAAAAAAACAAAACAAAACAAAAACAGATGGTAAAAAACAAATAAAACTTATGCACACTTTTAGGACAAGAATCATGGAAGAGTATGACATTGGAAATCATATTACCGGTACAAGAAGAAAGGCAGGACAGTTATAGTTCGGTATGTAACAAATACAAAAAGAATTTAAAAGACAAAAGAAAAGGGAAATAATTCTATAACATGTATATATTCTAGTAAGTGAACTGGCTTCCAAAGTTTCTCACTCAATACAGTAAATGTGAGTTCTAGACGGACATTCTTTCTCTTGCTAAAAATTGTGTTCCTCAATAAACTCTGGAGATTAAGAAGGAAAAGGTATAAGCCATAAAAGCTCTCTCCGGGAACTTCTATTTCTTTCAAGTGTAGATTTAAAACAAATTACAGTCATTTTAGCCCAGTCAACTTCTAGTATAATCCTAGATTACTATTCATTCCAATTTAGGTTTACACTACATCAAGGTCTCTCTGGCAAGTCAAAGTTATGAAATCTCAAAGTAACAGAAATTTCTTGAACTGTAATAACTTCAGGGAGCATGGAGAAGTGGGTAAGTGTGAAAATGTCCTATTTCAGGCCAGAGTGACACTCTCCTGTGAAACAGGGAACATGGCAGTCGAGCTGAAGTAACAGCAAAAGAGAATGCTTTTCTATATTTGATTTCATCCTGATAGAAATAATTAGTGAAAAACTGAAAGAGTGGCCGACAATGTTTTGGAAACTCTCTAATTTATACACGGCATAAACCCCCCTAACTACTACCATTTCTTACTGGTCTCCAAATACTGCGGACTTGGGCTTAAAAGCCAAATTAGAATTGGTTTGTGATGTCGTTTTCCCTATCTGGATTAAGATAGTCTATTCCACTTCAACTGCAACAGGTTGTCTGAATTGTTTGTTGTTCTGGCTTTTGGTCACACAGAACACTACAGTACTTGGGAACTTTAATCTTTATATGTTGTTATGCTATTATTTCTAAATTCACTGTCTTCAGAATTCTACTCCATAAATAGAAAAAAACCAGCATGGCAGAGCAGAAAGAACACTGGAAGAGAACTCAGGAGGCTAGATTCTACTCCTGCCCCCACTCCACTATTAACCAATTCAAAGACTCAGGCCAGCCTGGAGCCTTTCGGAAGGATTTCCCCATCTCTAGTTGGATGAGGTGATTTGCCCCTTCCAACTCTCAATGCTGTCCCACTGTGTGACTGTCTTCACAGCTTTGGGGAGGTGCTATTGAGCACCTGCTGTACACCACTCACTGGCTGTTGGCCATTCTACAGTTCACTTTTAATTTCCTAAAGAATCTCATTTTCTGCTTTAATTCCACTCAGCTAGTAACAACTCAACCAATGACTTAGTAAGATGCCAAATGACCCACACCTCCTCCTCTTTCCTCACTTCCTGTTACTCACTTCCAAGACGGCTCTCCTCCCTGCCAACCCCATAACTCATCCTTCTCTCTCCAGAAAGCTCGCTCATCTATTAACTATCCCCACAAGTCCTCCTCCCAGGCAGCATCCAACCCGTATCAGTGTGGACAAACAGCGTTCCGAATGCATGGGCTGCAATGGGCTGGCCTTAAGGCCTTCTCTTGCCCAGAGGATGACCCGTCCCCTGGAGCTCTGAGACTCCTGGGGCACTGGTCTGTAACGCCTCTCTTGGCTCGGTTTCTCCCCAGCTAGGTCAGATGCCAAGGTTATTAATAAGTTTGTTACTTGCTGGAGAAGACATCAAAGTTACCTCCCAAAAAGAACAATGAGGGCTGGGCACGGCGGCTGACACCTGCAATCCCAGCACTTCGGGAGGCTGAGGTGGGCGGATCACTTGAGGTCAGGAATTCCAGACCAGCCTGACCAACATGGTGAAACCCTGTCTCTACTACAAATACAAAAAAGTTAGCTGGGCACAGTGGCGCGTGCCTGTAGTCTCAGCTACTTGGAAGGCTGAGGCAGGAGAATCGCCTGAACCCAGGAGACGGGGCTGCTTGCAGTGAGCTGTGATCGCACCACTGCACTCCAGCCTGGGCAACACAGCAAGACTCCGTCTCAAAACAAAATAAACCCCAAAAAACAAAAACAGAGAAAAAAAAAAACTGAGAAACGAAGAAAAGAAAATCAAGAGAGAGAGAAGGAGCCTTAAGACGATGAAGAGACAAGGAGAAGGGCCTGACTCAAAGGAGAGTGAGTGGGAGACGCTGAGCAAGAAGCGGGCAGAGGAGAGAAGAGGAGAGGATGCGACCCACTCCCAGCACTCCACAGGCGGCCAAGACAAGTCAAGCCCCAAAGTTCGGCCCCAACTTTGCGAGAAGTCGTGAGGTCTGAAGCCAGGGAGCCTCCCCGCAAGACGGTGAAAGCAGGCCCCCTCTCCACCACCTCTCCCGCTCCGGGGCCGCAGCTCCAGGCCAGGGCCCGAGGGTCTCCCTGGAGGGCGGTCTCCCTGCGCGCCCCGGGCCCGCCCCTGGGGACGCCTCTGTCCGTCTTGGCCCGCAGGCAGGCCGAGCCTGCGACCCCGCCGAGCTTGGCAGCGAGGCCCTCCCCTTAGCCCGGGTCCGACCCTGGCCTCACCCCGACCCAGACCCCCGACCCCCGCCTTACGTGATGTCCTGGTTGAAGTTGGCGAAGAGCAGCTGGCCGGCGCCGGCCTCCCCGCTCTGGCTCGCCAGGTTCATGGCTGGGCGCGCGGCGAGTGGGCCCGGCCGGGGAGGGCGCGCGCGCGAGGGCGAGTCACGCTGCACTCAGGGTCGGCGCCGGGCCCCGCTAGCCGCCTGGGTCGCCGCCACTCGCCGCCCTGGGATCAACCGCCGCCTCATCACGTCCCCGCTCTTGTTTATGCTCCGGAGCCGGGGCGCCCGGTGCGTCTGCGCGGCCCCGCCCCCAAGACGCACGGCCTCGCGCGGCGCAGTCGCACTGCGGGGCCCCGCCCCCTCACCTCCTGCCTAGGCTTGGGTTCCGGTGGATCACGCACGCGTAGGGACGCGTCGGGGCCCGCGGGGTCCGGCTGAGGGAGCGCCGCGGCCGCGCGTGCGCATGGGGCAGAGCGGGCGGGAAGTGTTTTCTGCGTACCCTCCTCTTGATAATACTCAATGGCCGGGCACGGTGGCTCACACCTGTAATCCCAGCATTTTGGGAGGCCGAGGCGGGCGGATCACCTAAGATCAGAAGTTCGAAGATCAGAAGTTCGAGAGCAGCCTGGCCAAAATGGTGAAACCCCATCTCTACTAAAAATACAAGAAAAATTAGCCGGGCTTGGTGGTGCACGCCTGTAATCCCAGCTACTCGGGAGGCTGAGGAAAGATAATCGCTTGAACCCAGGAGGCGGAGATTGCAGTGAGCCGAGTTCGTGCCACTGCACTCCATCCAACCTGGGCGATACAGCGAGACTCTGTCTCTAAAAAAAAAAAAACCTCAATGGGTCCTCCATGTGCCAGTCACTGTGCTGAATGCTTCTGCGCATTACCTTATCATTTTATTATTTTTAAAGACAAAGTCTCGCCCTGTTGCCCAGCCTGGAGTGCAAAGGCTCAATCAGAACTCACTGCAGCCTCAAACTCACCAGCTCAAGGGATCCTCCCACCTCAGCCTCCCCAGTAGCTGGGGCCACAAGCACATGCCTCTGCACCCTGATAACTTTTGAATTTTTTGTAGAGAGGGGGGGGGGGGGGGGGGGGTCTTACTATGTTGCCTAGGCTGGTCTCGAACTCCTGGCCTCAAGTGATGCTCCCACCTCGGCCTACCAAAGCCCTGGGATTACAAATGTGAGCCACTGTGCCTGGCCACATTATCTTATTTGATGCCTATTACAATCCTATGTAGAGAATAGTACATCTTTATTTTACAGATTTGAAAATCGAGGCTCAGAAATAATTATTTGCCAAGCACTAGATCTGAGACTGGAAACTGAGATGTGAGAGGTAAAAACAATAGAATTTCTAGAAGGAAACAAGAGAATGCCTTCATGATTTTGGGATAAACAAAGTGGTCTAAACAGGTACTTTAAGGCAGGTGTGTTGGCTCATGCCTTTAATTCCAACAGTTTGGGAGGCTGAGGCAAGCAGATTGCTTGAGTCCAGGAGTTTGAAACCAGAGTAGGCAACGTGGGGAAACCCGGTCTGTACAAAAATACAAAAATTAGCTGGGCATGGTGGTGTGTGCGTGTAGTCCCAGCTCCTTCAGAGGCTAAGGCAGGAGGATGGCTTGAGCCTGGGAGTTTAAGCCCGCAGTGAGCTATGACCGCGCCACTACACTTCAGCCTGGGTGACAGAGCAAGATCCTATCTCAAACCAAAACAAGTTCTTTAAAAAGTAGTAACCACAGGCCGGGCGCCATGGGTCACCCCTATAATCCCAGCATGCTGGGAGGCAGAGGCGGGCGGATCACGAGGTCAGGAGATCAAGACCATCCTGGCTGACGCCGTGAAACCCCATCTCTGCTAAAAATACAAAACATTAGCCGGGCGTGGTGGCAGGCGCCTGTGGTCCCAACTACTCAAGAGGTTGAGGCAGGAGAATGGCGTAAACCCAGGAGGTGAAGGTTGTAGTGAGCTGAGATCGCGCCACTGCACTCCAGCTTGGATGACAGAGCGAGACTCTGTCTCAAAAAAAAAAAAAAAGTAGTAGTAATCACAAAATGAGAGATTGGCCTTCATCAACATTGAGAAGAATGGGCTGTTTTCAAGAGACCATTAAGAGAGGAAGAAAAGGCAAGCCTTAGGGATATATATATATTTGTCATATATATATATATATATATATTTTTTTTTTTTTTTGAGATGGAGTCTTTTCTGTCGACAGGCTGAAGTGCCATGGTGCAATCTCGGCTCACTGCAGCCTCTACCTCCCGGGTTCAAGCAATTCCCCTGCCTTAGCCTCCCTGGTAGCTGAGACTACAGGCATGCGCCACCACGCCAGGCTAATTTTTTGTATTTTAGTAGAGACGCAGTTTCACCATGTTGGCCAGGTTGGTCTTGATCTCCTAATCTCATGATCCGGCCGCCTCGGCCTCCCAAAGTGCTGCAATTACAGGCGTGAGCCACCACACCCAGCCTGCAATATATATTTTTGACAAAGGAATTACACCCAGAACTTCTGCACATCAATAGGAAACATATAGACAGCTCTCTCTCTTTTTTTTTTTTTTGAACTAGGTAGAATACTTGAACACAGGCACGTCACAAAAGAGGATATCAGAATGGTTAATGAGCATCTGAAAAGGTGGTGATCATTAATACTCATTAAGAAGATGCAAATTAAGCCTGGGCGTGGTGGCTCACGCTTGTAATCCCAGCACTTTGGGAGGCCGAGGTGGGTGGATCATCTGAGGTCAGGAGTTCGAGACCATCCTGGCCAACACGGTGAAACCCCGTCTCTACTAAAAATGCAAAAATTAGCCGGGTGTGGTGGTGGGCACCTGTAGTCCCAGCTACTCGGGAGGCTGAGGCAGGAGAATTGCTTGAACCCAGGAATTGCTTGAATCAGAAGTTCGAGAGCAGCTCCACCTCGGGAGGTGGAGGTTGTAGTTAGCCGCAATGGCACCACTGCACTCCAGCCTGGGTGACAGAGCGAGACTCCATCTCAAAAAAAGAAAAAGAAAATGCAAATTAAGAGCAAATGAGATATTATTAAGCATCCACCAAATTGGCTAAAATTAAAGCAACTGACAATCCCAAGTGTGGATGACCATAGAGTGCAATTGGAACTCTCATACGCTGGGGATGAAAGTCTATTTATTTATTTATTTATTTGACACAGCGTCTCACTCTTGCCCAGGCTGGAGTGCAGTGGCGCGATCTTGGCTCACTGCAAGATGAAAGTCTAAATTGTTTCAACTGCTTTGGAAAACTTGGGCACTATCTACTAAAGGTTTTTTTTTTAATAGAGTTTTGCTCTTGTCACCCGGGCTGTGGTGCAGTGGCATGATCTCGGCTCACTGCAACCTCAGCCTCCACCTCCCAGGTTCCAGCGATTCTCCTGTCTCAGCTGCCCGAGTAGCTGGGATTATAGGCACCCACCACCACGCCTGGCTAATTTTGGTATTTTTAGTAGAGACAGGGTTTCACCTTGTTGGCCAGGCTCGTCTCGAATTCCTGACCTCAGGCCACCGCGCACGGCTTATCTACTAAAAACATGTATATACCTTATGACTCAGCCAAATGCACTGTATATGCATTTCTAGGTGCATATATAGTAGAATTAGTGCATATTTTCACCCAAAAGACATAAATAAGAATGTTCATAGCTACTGTATTCATAATAATTCAAAACCAGAAATAACTGAACATCCACCTCGAGTGGAATAAGTAAATAGATTATGGTCTATTCATCCAAAAGAATACAGCAATGGAAAGGACATACATGACCTGGATGAATCGCACTGACATAATACTGAGTGAAAAAAGTCAGCCAGGCCGGGTGTGGTGGCTCATGCCTGTAATCCCAGCACTTTGGCAGACCGAGGCGGGTGGATCACAATGTCAAGAGATCAAGACCATCCTGGCCAACATGGTGAAACCCCGTCTCTACTAAAAATACAAAAATTAGCTGGGCATAGTGGCGCATGCCTGTAGTCCCAACTACTCGGGAGGCTGAGGCAGGAGAATCACTTGAACTCTGGAGGTGGAGGTTGCAGTGAGCTGAGATCGTGCCACTGCACTCTAGCCTGGGCGACAGAGCGAGACTCCGTCTCAAAAGAAAGAAAGAAGGAAAAAAAAAAATCTCCAGCAAGCTTTCGTTTCCTTATGGTCACCTCCTCTTCTGCCGATTCGACCCATTGCTCCCTGGCAATGTACTTTCATACTTTCTTTTCTTTTCTTTCTTTTTTTTTTTTTGAGTCGGAGTTTCGCTCTTGTTGCCCAGGCTGGAGTGCAGTGGCGTGACCTCAGCTCACCGCAACCTCCACCTCCCGGGTTCAAACGATTCTCCTCCCTCAGCCTCCTAAGTAGCTGGGATTACAGGCATGCACCACCTTGCCCGGCTAATTTTGTATTTTTAGTAGAGACAAGGTTTCTCCATGTTGGTCAGTCTGGTCTCGAACTCCCGACCTCAGGTGATCCGCCCACTTCGGCCTCCCGAAGTGTTGAGATTACAGGCGTGAGCCACCACACCTGGCTTGGTAATGTACTTTCATACTTTCCCAGCACTTTGAGGGGCTGATGAGGGCGGATCACGAGGTCAGGAGATCGAGACCATCCTGGTTAACAGGGTGAAACCCTGTCTCTACTAAAAATACAAAAAAATAGCTGGGCGTGATGGCACGCGCCTGTGGTCCCAGTTACTTGGGAGGCTGAGGCAGGAGAATCGCTTGAACCCAGGACGTGGAGGTTGTGGTGAGCCGAGATCGCACCACTGCACTCCAGCCTGGGTGACAGAGCGAGACTGTATCTCAAAAAAAAAAAAAAGTCTGCCTTTTTTAACTTACCACTGTATAGTCATCTCTCACCCGCTGTGGTTATTAGTGAATGAAGATATATTAAGAGGTGCCTGAGTGGATCCTCACGGTTCTAGACATAGTTCTCCTCGATCTCATTCTGAGCTGCAACCCAGCTTTCCCTTGTTCATAACAATCTACAATCCCAGCTGGAATAGTAACTCCTTCTCTCTCTATTGGTTCACTGAATGAAGATCCAAAAATGATCACGAAGTAGACTCAGTTTCCAATGGATCAGAACCACAACTCTGTTCACTGGGATAAAACAGGGAATTCCATGGCCTGAGTGTGGTGCCTTATGCCTGTAATCCCAGCACTTTGGGGAGGTTGAGGGTTTGGGGGGGGTGGATCACCTGAGGTTGGGAGTTCGAGACCAGCCTGACCAACACGGAGAAACCCTGTCTCTACTAAAAATACAAAATTAGCCAGGTGTGGTGGCGCCTGCCTGTAATCCCAGCTACTCAGGAGGCTGAGGCAGAAGAATCGCACACATTGCGGTGAGCCGAGATCACACGATTGAACTCTAGCCTGGGCAACGAAAGCAAAACTCTGTCTCAAAAAAAAAGGAATTCCTTGTGTATTAGGATCTCAAACTCCAGTGATCCCCAAGTTGTGTAGCTGAAAACAAAAGTTCCTTAAGTGAATTATTAGATGTTATCTGCAAGGGGGCCGGGCGCGGTGGCTCACACCTGTAATCCCAGCACTTTGGGAGGCCGAGGCGGGCGGATCACGAGGTCAGGAGATCGAGACCATCCTGGCTAACACGGTGAAATCCCATCTCTACTAAAAATACAAAAAATTAGCCAGGCGTGGTGGCAGGCGCCTGTAGTCCCAGCTACTCGGGAGGCTGAGGCAGGAGAACGGCGTGAACCTGGGAGGTGGAGCTTGCAGTGAGCCAAGATGGTGTCACTGCACTCCAGCCTGGGCAACAGAGTGAGCCTCCATCTCAAAATAAATAAATAAATAAATAAATAAATTAATTAATTAATTAATTAAAATATATGCAAGGAAACACTACCACCTCCACTCTTGGTTTGTAGGCATGTACTGCATATTGTTGAATAACAGCCCAGTCTTACACACTGTGGTCTCTTAGCTGGAGTCACAACTGACTTTCATAGGCTTGCTTCAGTAGCCTTCTGTAGGCCACTCTACCGTCCATTTAGGTGATAGGGTACAGGGTGAATCGCAAAGGCATAAGCCCATTGTCAGAATTTCTTCACCTTAGTGTAAAGTTCTCAGTCAAAAGAGATTTGAATGGCCGGGCGCGGTGGTTCATGCCTATAATCCCAGCACTTTGGGAGGCCGAGGCAGGTGGATCACCTGAGGTCAGGAGTTCGATACCAGCGGGACAACATGGTGAAATCCCATCCCTACTGAAAATGCAAAACTTAGCCGGGCGTAGTGGAGGGCGCCTGTCATCCTAGCTACTCAGGAGGCTGAGGCAGGAGAATTGCTTGAACCCGGGAGGCGGAGCTTGCAGTGAGCTGAGACTGCACCACTGCACTCCAGCCTGAGCGACAGAGTGAGAGTCTGTCAAAAAAAAAAAAAAAAAAACTGGGAAGATCAATTTCTAAGTGTATTCAAAGAAACCATAAACATCAGTTCCATGGGGACAATTGTGCTGGTTTCACCTCAAGAACTAAACCCTGGGCCTCCTTTCCTGGTGGCCAGGATGGGCTGGAGCTGAGAGCCGCTGCCCACTCGTCCGGCTTTCGTTTCATTGCTCTGTCATCTGCGTGGTATTGGAGAAACTGCCAGAAGGGCGCTGTTGGAGAGCAGGCTGGGTTTCTGCCAGGGACGTGACCTGCGTGTGACTCAGGAATGCACCTGCATGTCTCGGTTCACCTGGAGACAACATCAGCTGACATTCCCGATGGCATGGAAAGCAGGAAGGATGCTTAAAGGCTTCTAGCATCACTTAGGGATTCCTCCAGGTGACGGGCCCAATGCCTAGCTCAGACAGAAGAGACTTTCTGCTTCCAACCTGAGAGTAGAACCCTCATCTCTAGGTGCGTGGAGTCTCCTTATGTGCAAGCTTTGGAGCTGAGCGATCCTCCCACAGACCAGCGCTTAAATAAACTTGTGGGATAAACAGCCGGTGTGGAGGAGGGAACTAAGGACTGCAGTGAAAGGGTACATGAGTTGGGGAGGGACTGGACATGCAGAACACTCATCTTAGACAGGTGTATTGGGGTTCAAACCCTGGCTCGGTTCTCCGGGGGTATATGACTTTACATCAGTCACCTAACCTCGCTCAGCATCTGTTTCTTTAAAAAGAAGGACTTTTTCTTTAAAAAGAAGGAACCACACCGCCGGGCGTGGTGGTTCACACCTGTAATCCCAGCACTTTGGGAGGCCAAGGTGGGTGGATCACCTGATGTGAGGAGTTCAAGACTAACATGGTGAAATCCCGTCTCTACGAAAAATACAAAAATTAGCTGGGCTTGGTGGCTAATGCCTATAATCCCAGCTACTCAGGATGCTAAAGCAGGAGAATCACTTGAACTCGGGAGGCAGAGGTTGCTGTGAGCTGAGATCACACCACTGCATGCTAGCCTGGGCAACAGAGCAAGACTCCGTCTCAAACAAAAACAAAGACAGAAGGGCTTGAATATCTCACTTCCTAAGAATGCTATTAAGATAGAATGGGGAGCCAGGCGCAGTGGCTGATGCTTGTAATCCCAGCACTTTGGGAGGCTGAGGTGGGTGGACCACTTAAGGTCAGGTGTTCGAAACCAGCCTGGCCAACATGGCAAAACCCTGTCTCTACTAAAAATACAAAAAAATAGCTGGGCGTGGTGGCTCGTGCCTGTAATCCCAGCTACTTGGGAGGTTGAGGCAGGAGAATTGCTTGAACCCGGGAGACAGAGATTGCAGTGAGTTGAGATCATGCCACTGCATTCCAGCGTGGGCAACAGAGCGAAACTACATCTCAAAAAAAAAAAAAAAAAAGAAAGAAAGGCAGGGCGCAGTGGATCACGCCTGTAATCCCAGCACTTTGGGAGGCCGAAGTGGGTGGATCTCGAGGTCAGGAGATCAAGACCATCTTGGCTAACATGATGAAACCCTGTCTCTACTGAAAATACCAAAAAATTAGCCGGGTGTGGTGGTGGACCCCTGTAGCCCCAGCTACTTGGGAGGCTGAGGCAGGAGAATGGCGTGCACCCGGGAGGCGGAGCTCGTGTAGCAGGACTAGCCGCAGACAAAACCTCTCAGACACCAAGTTGTAGAAGGAAGGGCTTTATTCAGCTGGGAGCATCGGCAAGCTACTGCCTTAAAATCCGAGCTCCCCAAATGCACAATTTCTGTCCCTTTTAAGGGCCTCACAACACTAAAGATTTCATATGAAAGGGATGTGATTGATTAAGCAATCTAGGGGATACGTGACAGGGGTTTCATATACTGGTAGTCAGAGAGAAACAGAACAGGGCAGGGAGTTTCACAATGTTCTGCTATACAATGTCAGGGACATCGGTTTCTAAGTCATGAGTTGATTTTTAACTACTGGGTTTAGGCCAGGCAGACCCAGGCCTGGTTCCGGGCCTGGCGCCGGGCTGCCTGTCTTTGGTTTTACTTCATTGTTTTTTCTTAAAACAGGTACTGAGTATAAAACAATATAAAACAGTATGAGAGGGTCTCTCTCTTTCCTCACTTGCAGTGAGCCGAGATTGCACCATTGTGCTCTAGTCTGGGTGACAGAGCGAGACTCCATCTCAAAAAAAAAAAAAAAAAAAGATAGGATGAGGGTTGGAGGAAATGTGGTCATGATAGTCAAAAGGTACAAAATCAGGTCAGGCGCGGTGGCTCATGCCTGTAATCCCAGCACTTTGGGAGGCCGAGGCGGGCAGATCACGAGGTCAGGAGATCGAGACCATCTTGGCTAACACGGTGAAACCCCGTCTCTACTGAAAATACAAAAAATTAGCGGGGCGTGGTGGCAGGTGCCTGTAGTCCCAGCTACTCGGGAGGCTGAGGCGGGAGAATGGCATGAACCTGGGAGGCGGAGTTTGCAGGGAGCCGCGATCACACCACTGCACTCCAGCCTGGGTGACAGAGCGAGACTCTGTCTCAAAAAACAAAAAACAAAAAACCAAAAAAACAAAAGGTACAAAATCTCAGTTAGACAGGAGGAATACTTTTTTGGGAACTATCGCACAGCCTGGTGAATGTAATTAACAACAGTGTATAGCACATTTCAAAACTGTTAAGAGGTCAGCTGTGGTGGCTCACGCCTGTAATCCCATCACTTTGGAAGGCCAAGGTGGGAGGATCACTTGAGTTCTGGAGTTAGAGACCAGCCTTGGCAATATAGTGGGACTCCATCTCAACAAAACAATTTTGAAAATTAGCCAGCCATGGTGGTATACAGCTCTAGTCCCAGCTACTTGAGAGGCTGAGGTGGGAAAATGTCTTGATCCTGGGAGGTTGAGACTGCAGTGAGCTGTGATCATGCCACTGCACTCCAGCCTGGGTGACAGAGTGAGACCATGTCTCTAAAACAAAATTTTTTTTTTTTTTTGAGACGGAGTCTCGCTCTGTCGCCCAGGCTGGAGTGCAGTGGCCGGATCTCAGCTCACTGCAAGCTCTGCCTCCCAGGTTTACATCATTCTCCTGCCTCAGCCTCCCGAGTAGCGGGGACTACAGGCGCCCGCCACCTCGCCCGGCTAGTTTTTTGTATTTTTTAGTAGAGACGGAGTTTCACCATGTTAGCCAGGATGGTCTCGATCTCCTGACCTCGTGATCCACCCGTCTCGGCCTCCCAAAGTGCTGGGATTACAGGCTTGAGCCACTGCGCCCGGCCAAAAAATTAAAATTAAGAAAATAAATTTTAAATGTTCTCACCACCAAAAAATATAAGTATTTGAGGTGATGGATGTATTAATTAGCTTGATTTAATTATTCCACATTGTATTCATAAGCCATAACATCATATTGTATACTATACATACACACATGGTCAATTTGCAATAAAATAATAAAAATTTTAAGCATAGCAATGAAAGAAAAGATTGAATAGATAAAAGGAAATGCTTCCAGAATAGTGAAGCAAGAATCTCCAAAAACCCACTCCTCCATAAAAGCAACGAGAATGCTAACAAAAATGGTCAAAATCAACTTCTTCTGACCTGGAAATTATCTAAAGGCTTGCAACAATTTGAAGAGGATGTGTTCAAGTCAGAGGGCTGAATCTCAGTATAAACACTGATTTTGTGGCATTTTAATTTGCTCTAAAAGCATCCCTGTCTCCCAGATCCATGAAAATATGCCTGCTTTTAACCATGGTAGCTGTGAAAACAAGCATCTTGCCAGCCACTGGAAGAGGCAGGCTGGACTTGGAGTTCCCTAAAAGCCCCATCCCCAGAAAACTGTCACTATTTGACTTGTCTGGCAGTTTGCTGAAACACGCTATTCTCAAAGCTTGTCTTTATTTGATCCAAGAGTTTGCCAGTATTTCTGCAAACAGCCCTATGCCCAAGGCATTTGTCCAAAACAATCAGTGGCAATTGTTTAACATTTCAACTACCTGATGCCATGTAACTGTGGCAAGGCAAGGGTTAAACAGAAAAGACAAACACGTTTTCCTCTGCTTAGCCAGCTCACTTCAAGGGCAGTTACAAGATAACGCTGTCTGAAAAGTCAAAGCCAAAGGAATGGGCTCCAGACACCTGCCTCTTGAGCAATGTTCAAAAGAAAAGAATTCCTTCACTGTCTCTCCTTCTCTGAACCATTATTATGACTACGTTTGCCAACGCTTGCATTTAGTAAGATATATAGATTCTGTTTTTCTCCCTAATCCTCTATTTCCCACAACATAACCCGTTGGGGCTAAAAAGAAACTGACCAAAAATTTTTAAAAGGAATAACTGGGAAAAGAGATGTCAATAAGATATTTTTTAAAAAACCCTGCTGTGTTTCTGAGAATCTAGTGGGCTACGTGTGTGTACAGGACTGTGAGCATGCCCAGGAAGACCTGAGAAGGTCCTAAACTCTCACCTCTGACTGACCTTGAGTGTCTACACAAGAGGAAATGAAGGCTAAGGCAGAGTTGTAAGTTGCTTGCTGGAGTATTGAAAACATGCCTCAACACAGAGTTCCTCAGCAAATGCTAGGAAACTTAATGGTCTAAAGCGTTTAAAAAGATCTCTTTTTAGTTTTAAATTTTTTTTTTAAATACGGAACAATTCATGAATTTGTGTGTAATCCTTGCACGAGGGTTAGATAATCTTCTCTGTATCATTTTAATTTTAGTATATGTGCTGCTGAAGCCAGTAGACATCAGGAATATTTCTGTCCAGTTATTAGCTGGCCACTGAGATAACCAAGCAAAGTCTTCAGTGGTTGCACAGAACAAAGAACACAGATTTTACAGAGTTAAGTCCAGAAAAGTCACTAAACAAACGCCATCAACAACAAGCAACAACAACAGCAAACCCCAGGGAGTGGGGAAAGAGGAATCTGATTTCCAGAAGTACCATATTGTTTAATTTAATTTTGTTCTTCTTTTGTAGAGACAGAGTCTTCCTATGTTGCCCAGGTTGATCTCAAACTCCTGGGCTCAAGTGATCCTCCTATCTTAGCCTTTCCAAGTGCAGGGATTACAGGCGTGATCCACTGCGCCTGGCCATAGACTATGATGTTTGCCAGGCTAGGTGTTTTGAATGCATTTTGACTTACGATATTTTCAACTTAAAACGGGTTTATCAAGACATAATTCCTTCAAGTATGATAAACTAAAAAACGATTAACAGCTAGGCACATTATAGTCAAACTGTTCAAAGTCAAAGAGAATCTTGAAAACAGCAAGAAAAGGGTAACTCATCACATACAAGGGCCCATCAACAAAATTAACAGCTGAGTTACTATCAAAAAAAATGGTCACGATCCAGTTTTCCCAGCACCGTTTGTTTGCAAAGGCAATTCTTTCCCCCTTAAATTGAAACACTTGTCAAAAGCATAAGGGCTTACTTCTGGACTCTTGATTCTATTCTATTGATCTAATGTCTATCCTTATGCCAGTACTACACTGTCTTGATTACTGTAGCTTTGTAGTAAGTTTTAAAACTGGGAAGTGTGGGCCGGGCACGGTGGCTCAAGCCTGTAATCCCAGCACTTTGGGAGGCTAAGGTGGGCGAATCACAAGGTCAGGAGATCGAGACCATCCTGGCTAACACGGTGAAACCCCATCTCTACTAAAAAATACAAAAAACTAGCCAGGTGTGGTGGCGGGTGCCTGTAGTCCCAGCTACTCAAGAGAAAGGCGTGAACCCGGGAGGCGCAGCTTGCAGTGAGCTGAGATCCAGCCACTGCACTCTAGCCTGGACAACAGAGCAAGACTCCGTCTCCAAAAAAAAAAACCTGGAAAGTGTGAGACTTCTAACCAGATACGTCTATTTTCCAGATTGTTTTAGCTATTCCAGGTTTCTTAATTTTCATAGGAAGTTTAGGACCAGCTTGCCAGTTTTTGCAAAACTACAGTCAGAATTTTGATAGGAATTTTGTTGACCCTGTAGGTAATTTTTGAGAGAATTGGTATCTTAACAATATTAAGTCCTGGGCATGGTGGCACATGCCTGTAGTGCCAGGTACTTTGGAGGCTGAAATAGAAGGATCATTTGAGCTCAGATGCTCAAGTCCATCCTGGGCAACATAGCAAGACCTTCATCTCTAAAAACAAAAGCAAAACCCACAATATTAAGTCTTTTGATCCATGAATATGGGATGTGTTCCTGTTTATTTAGGTCTTTCATTTCTTTCAGTGATGTTTCGTGGTTTTCAATATACAAGTCTTGCAGTTTGTTTATTTATTTGAGATGGAGTTTCTCTGTGTCCCCAGGCTGGAGTGCAGTGGTGTGATCTCAGCTCACTGCAACCTCCGCCTCCTGGGTTCACGCCATTCTCATGCCTCGGCTTCCTGAGGCTGGGACTATAGGTTCACGCCACCATTCCCGGCTAATTGTTTTGTGTTTTTAGTAGAGATAGGGTTTCGCCATGTTGCCCAGGCTGTCCTTGAACTCCTGACCTCAAGTGATCCACTCACCTCGGCCTCCCAAAGTGCCAGGATTACAGGCATGAGCCACTATGCCCAGCCGATCCTATTTCTTTGCATGTCTCATGATTTTTTCTTGAAAGCTGAACGTTTTATTTTTTTAATTATTATTATTATTTGAGACGGAGTCTCACTGTTGCCCAGACTGGAGTGCAGTGGCGCGATCTCAGCTCACTGCAAGCTCCGCCTCCCGGGTTCATGCTATTCCCCTGCCTCAGCCTCCCGAGTAGCTGGGACCACAGGCGCCTGCCACCACGCCCAGCTGATTTCTTGTATTTTTAGTAGAGACGAGGTTTCACTGTGTTAGCCAGGATGGTCTCCATCTCCTGACCTCGTGATCCTCCTGCCTTGGCCTCCCAAAGTGCTGGATTACAGGCATGAGCCACCACGCCCAGCGAATCGCTGGATGTTTTAGATAATATATTTTAGCAACTCTGACACTTGATTCCCCCAACTCCAGGCAGGGGTTGTGGTTATTGTTGTTTGTTTGGTGACGTATTGCTCTGTGACTGGGCCGAACAATTTTCACCATCACGATCCTCATCTCACACTATGCAGACTCAGATGTCCCTGCTCAGATTTTTTCTTCCTGTTTTTAACCTTTTAACTTGGCCACCTAGGGGTTGCCCCTGGGTCAGCATAAACCACTTAATGGTTAAAGATTGTGCTTGGCCAGGCACGGTGGCTCATGCCTGTAATCCCAGTACTTTGGGAGGCCAAGGCAGGAGGATCACTCGCGCCCAGGAATTCAAGACCCGCCTGGGCAACATAGCAAGACCCCATCTCTAAAAAAAATAAAACAAATTAGCCAGTCATGGTGGTGCATGCCTGTAGTCCCAGCTACTCAGGAGACCGAGGTGGGAGGATTGCTTGGGCCCAGGAGTTCCAGGCTGCAGTGAGCGATGATCATGCCACTGCACTCCAGCAGCCTAAGTGACAGAGTGAGACTTTGTCTCTCTCTCTCTCAAAAAAAAGTTGTGCTTAATCCCCTTGGCCAGTTAGATTTTTGCCCTTTCCCATTGGATGTGTGTGTGGCTTGGAGGTTGCTATCACCATTCAGAGAATTTCCCCTTTTGCCCCGGGGTCAGCCAGGGACTGGTAGCTTGGCATTCTCCCTGTGATGTCTCCCGAGAGGGTGCAGCCTTGCAGGCAGCCTTTCGGATGGCCGGGGATGGCTGTGACATCATCTTTAAGCCTGGCTTCCTTGGAGTCACCGCTGTGCCAGGGCGGCTAATCGTTTGTTCCATGCTGGTCACAGCTTATGCTAAGCCCCTAGTGCCTGTGACGATGGGTCTGGGTGCGTGTGGGGAATGTTTTAGGTCTACTGATTGCTTCGAGTAGGTGCCGCCAAGCACAGGTGCATAGAATTCCTGATGACCCCCCAAATTTGTCTATGATCCCAGTGGAGATATTCTTGGCTCTCTCTTTCTCTGTTTCTCTCTCTCTCTTTTTTTTTTTTTTTTTTTTTGGGAAAAAATTTTCCCCTCTTTCCCCCGACGGGGTGAGGGGGCTTGTCCCTGGCTCTCTGCTACCCCCCCACCC
>NC_045441.1:5046083-5052294 GCF_002776525.5 Piliocolobus tephrosceles | reverse complement strand
CGCCCTCCCTGTTCTATCCCACCTCGTCCATACCTAGGGAGCCAGGCATCCTGGTTTCCAGCCTACACTGAGGAGGAAGAGCTGCACCTGGTGGGGAAGAAGGACTAGAGGGAGTCGGGGTTCTCCCGGGTCATCTCTGCGTGGAGTGGGCTTGGTTCTGAGCAGCAGGAAGGACCAGTCCTGCAGACAGATCCACGTGGGTGAAGCCTCAGGAGCAGCGGGAGAATCCTGTGTGCACAGAGGCCGCCTGACCCCCTGCACACCTCCCAGCCCCGTGCTGATAAAACAGTGCATCCGTCATCTCTCCTGCCCTGGGATGGGTGCTTCACGATTCCCTTTTCTTCCCCTTTGCTGGATTCAGGACAAACCCATTGCAATCCTGGATTCATCATTTCTCCCTCAGTCGCAGAGAAAATAACTACCAGGGAGGGCATCCATCCTCTCCGGGGGGTGGGGAGGGCAGCCGCCTCGTGAGGAAGAGCAGCCTTCACGAGTCAGAGCACCTGCTGCCGTGGTCGTGAGGAGAATTCCAGTCCTTCCTCTTAGATGCAGAATCATATGTCATCACTACTGAGACTGGGTCTTGCTCCGTTGCCCAGGCTGGAGGGCAGTGGTGTGATCTTGGCTCACTGCAGTCTCCGCCTCCTGGGTTCAAGCAATCCTCCCATCTCAGTCCCCCAAGTAGTTGGGACCACAGGTGTACACCACCTCATCTGGCTAATTTTTCTATTTTTTGAGATAGTGTCTCATATCACTCTGTTGTCCAGGCTGGAGTGCAGTGGTGCAGTCTCAGCTCACTGCAGCCTCTGCCTCCCAGGTTCAAGATTCTCCTGCCTCAGCCTCCCGAGTAGCTGGGACTACAGGCATGTGCAACCATGCCCAGCTAATTTTTGTATTTTTAGTAGAGACGGGGTTTCACTGTGTTGGCCAGGCTGGTCTCAAACTCCTGACCACAGCTGATCCGCCTCAGCCTCCCAAAGTGCTGGGATTACAGGCATGAGCCACTGCGCCTGGCCTAATTTTTCTATTTTTTTGTTGAGACAGGGTTTCGCCATGTTACCCAGGCTGGTCTTGAACTCCTGGACTCAAGCGATCGTCTGCCTCGGCTTCCCAAAGTGCTGGGATTATAGGGGTGGACTACTGCACCCTACCTTTTTTTTTTTTTTTTCGAGACAGGGTCTCACTCTGTTAACTAGGTTGGAGTGTGGTGGTGTGATCACAGCTCACTGCAGCCTCAACCTCCCAGACTGAGGCAGTCCTCCTGCCTCAGCCCCCAAGTAACTGAGACCATGGGTGCATGCCACCACACCTGGCTATTTTTTTTAATTATTTGTAGAAAAAGGGTCTCCTTATACTGCCTAGGGTGGTCTCAAGTGATCTTCGTGCCTCAGCCTCCCAAAGTGCTGGGATTACAGGTGTGAGCCACCACACCCAGCCCATATGTTTAAAAATTTTTAAAAACTTTACATTTTTAAAAATATCAAGACTTTAAAATTTTTTTAATTTTAAAAAATTTAAGCATTTTTAAAATTTAAAGAAACTAAAAAATTTTTTAATTTAAAAAATCTTAAACATTTTTAATTTTAGAAAAACTTTAAATTTTTTTAAGTTAAAAAAAAAGTTTTTTATAGAGATGGGGTCTAGCTGTGTTACCCAGGCTGGTCTCAAGCTGTGGACTTCAAGTGAAACTCCTGCCTCAGCCTCTTAAGTAGCTGGGACTACAGGTGTGTGCCACAATGCTGTTAATTTTATTTATTTTATTTGTGCAGAGATGGGAGTCTTGCTATGGTGCCCAGGCTGGTCTCAAACTCCTGGGCTCAAGTGAGCCTTCGCCTCCCCAAATGCTGGGATTACAGGCGTGAGCCACCACACCCAGCCCAGAACCATATTTTCCACTGCCTCCTGAACACTTCCACCAACCCTTCCGACTCAACCTGTCCCAAGTTCAATGTGTTATTTCTAACCCAAGCCTCCCCATCTTTCTGGGAATGGAGCTGGCCCAATGCCAAAATCAGGAAGCTTCATTCCAGATTCTTTCCTGCACCCTCGAATGCAACTGGGCCCCACAGACGTACCTCCACCTTGGAAGTTCTTCTCTTTCCCCTGAGTCCTGTTTTCTCTTTCCTTTCTGAGAAAGAGTCTCATTCTGTCGCCCAGGCTGGAGTGCAGTGGCGAGATCTCGGCTCACTGCAACCTCTGCCTCCCTAGTTCGAGCAATTCTCCTGCCTTGGCTTTCTGAGTAACTGGGATTACAGACGTGTACCACCACGCCTGGCTAATTTTTGTATTTTTAGTAGAGAAAAGAGCTCACCCTGTTGGCCCGGCTGGTCTCGAACTCCTGACCTCAAGTGATCCGCCCACCTTGGCCTGCAAAAGTGAACCACTGGGCCTGGCCGTGTCTTTCTCTTTCCTAACAGATCCTCCCTGATCTTCCAGTCGCAGCCAACTTCTGAATCACTTTTCCATGACACCAATTGCAACGGCCCTTCGGATCCACCGATATCAATTCTTTGCTTAACAATCCCTCTCGACCATCAGGGTCGAGTCCACATTCCTTAGCATGGTACGCGTGTTTTGTTGTTGTTGTTGTTGTTTTTTTTTTGAGACGGAGTTTCACTCTTGTGGCCCAGGCTGGAGTGCAGTGGCGTGATCTCAGTTCGCTGCAAACTCCACCTCCTGGGTTCAAGCGATTCTTCTGCCTCAGCCTCCCAAATAGCTGGGATTACAGGCGCCCGCCACCACGCTTGGCTAATTTTTGTATTTTTAGTAGAGATGGGGTTTCGCCATATTGGGCAGGCTGGTCTTGAACTCCTGACCTCAAGTGATCTACCCACCTTGGCCCTCCAAAGGCACTTGGGGTCATTCACAAGGTCATGCTCCGCATCATCTTTTGTTCCCTTCCCCTGTGCAACACGTACCCGGGTTGGAGTGAGGGACTCATATCCTGAATACACCGTGACTTTGCTCAAGCTGTTCGCGTTACCTGAATTTACCCACCTGGAAAAGTTCTAGTCGTCCTCCAAGGCTGCATGCATATGCCACATCCTGGGGTGACAACCCTTGTTCCCCAGGCAGGCTTGGTGCCACCCTCTAATCCCACCATCATTTAGGCAACTCCACTAAACTCAGTTTCCTGCAATCAAAGATTTGAATTGTGTTTATCTGTGTTGTTTGCTGAATTATTGTAAGTGAAGGAATGGCCGGGCGCGGTGGCTCACGCCTGTAATCCCAGCACTTTGGGAGACCGAGGTGGGCAGATCACAAGGTCAGGAGTTGGAGACCAGCCTGGTCAACATGGTGAAACCCCGTCTATACTAAAAATACAAAAATTAGCTGGGCATGGTGGCAGGCACCTGTAATCCCAGCTACTCAGGAGGCTGAGGCAGGAGAATCACTTGAACCTGGGAGGCGGAGGTTGCAGTGAGCTGAGATTGCACCACTGTGCTCCAGCCTGGGCGACAGAGTGAGACTCCATTTCAAAATAAATAAGTGAAGGAATTAGTTATGCTATCCTTATTTCTCCCTAATGTGTGCCTCCTCTCAATGTCCCCCTGACTTGGGGTTCTGTCCCTGGAACCTCAGAGAGCCAGAGGCTCCAGCCTTGTGCTGCAGTCAATTGCTCCAAATTCTGTTGGATCCTCCCCTAAAAATGCCCCTTGGCATTTGCCATCAGTTACCATCAATCTCAGATGAGGTACCTGCAATAAATCAGCTTCATGGTCAATACTGCCCCAAATTACTAGAATCACGTCCATCTGCATACCCAGCCAAAGGCCAACCACCCAGCCTTCCTCGGGACTCACTCAACTGAGGCACATCCTTCTCCTCCTCCTCTGTTTCTTCATATACCCCAATCCTTGAGACTTTATACTCCTTTAAAGATGCCTTAAAGAACTAAAGGTAGATCTACCATTCGATCCAGCAATCCTACTCCTGAATATCTATGCAGAGGAAAAGACATCATTATATGAAGACAGGCATATTTATAGCAGCACAATTTGAAACTGCAAAAATATGGAACCAGCCCAAATTCCCATCAGTCAACGAGTAAAGAAAATGTGTGTGTATACATATATACATACATATATATGCATATATACATATATACACACATACATATATGTATATATACACACATGCATATACATACATACACATATATACATACACACACATATACATATATATATCACAGAGTACTACTCAGCCATAAAAAGGAATGAAATAATGGCATTCGCAGCAACCTGGATGGAGTTGGAGACCATTCGTCTAAGTGAAGTAACTCAGGAATGGAAAACCAAACATCATACGTTCTCACTTATAAGTGGGAGCTAAGCTATGAGGATGCAAAGGCGTAAGAATGATACGATGGGCTGAGCATTGTGGCTCCCGCCTGTAATCCCAGCTCTTTGGTAGGCTGAGGCGGGCGGATCAAAAGGTCAAGAGATCGAGATCATCCTGGCCAACGTGGTGAAACCTTGTCTCTACTAAAAATACAAAAATTAGCTGGGCATGGTGGCATGCTCCTGTAGTCCCAGCTACTCGAGAGGTTGAGGCAGGAGAATTGCTTGAACCCAGGAGGCAGAGGTTGCGGTGAACAGAGATCACACCAATGCACTCCAGCCTCGCAACAGAGCAAGACTTTGTCTCAAAGGGAAAAAAAAAGTCATTTGAGTGGGGTTTTTCTAGGCAGTTGACTTATAGGTGAAGTACTGACAATTCTCTGAAGATAGGGCTTTTTGGCAAGTTTCAAACCCATTTTCTCTCAAATGGTTGCTAATCTTTTTTTTTTTTTTTTTTTGTCTGTGAGGCAGGGGCTCCCCCTTTCGCCCAGGCTGGAGTGCAGTGGCGCGATCTTGGCTCACTGCAAGCTCCGCCTCCTGGGTTCACGCCATTCTCCTGCCTCAGCCTCCCAAGTACTGGGACTACAGGCACCCACCACCTCGCCCGGCTAAGTTTTTGTATTTTTAGTAGAGATGGGGTTTCACCGTGTTAGCCAGATGGTCTCGATCTCCTGACCTCATGATCTGCCCACCTCGGCCTCCCAAAGGGCTGGGATTACAGGCGTGAGCCACCGTGCCTGGCCTTTTTTTTTTGAGATGGAGTCTTACACTGTCATCCAGGGGTACAGTGGCGCAACCTCAGCTCACTGCAATCTCTGACTTCTGGGTTCACGCCATTCTCCTGCCTCAGCCTCCCGAGTAGCTGGGACTATAGGCGCCCGCCACCACGCCCGGCTAATTTTTTGTATTTTCAGTTGAGACGGGGTTTCACCGTGTTAGCCAGGATGGTCTCAATCTCCTGACCTTGTGATCCGCCCACCTCGGCCTCCCAAAGTGCTGGGATTACAGGCCTGAGCCACTGCGCCCAGCCTAAATTGCTGGTTTTTACAGCTACTGTGGGTAAAGGCTGTTGGGTTTTTTTTTTTTTTTGAGATGGAAGGATCTCACCCCCCATTGCTCAGATTCAAGTACAGTGGCATGATCATGACTCACTGCAGCCTCGACATCCCGGGTTCACGCAATCCTCCCACCTCAGCCTCCCAAGTACCTGAGACTACAGGCTTGTGCCACCACGCCTAACCAATTTTTGTATTTTTTGTAGACATGGGGTCTTGCTATCTTGCCCAGGCTGGTCTTAAACTCCTGGGCTTAAGCAATTTGCCCACCTTAGCCTCCCAAAGTGCTGAGATTACAAGTGCATATCTGGCCAAGTCTATTGGATTTTAAGGCTATCACAGAGCTGAGAAGAATGAAATGGGAAGGTCATATGTCACAAAGCTCATTGGTCGTGTGAAAGGAAATTAAATCTTGGGACCCCAGGCTGGGCATGGTGGTTCACGCCTGTCACCCCAACACTTTTGGATTTATCTGCCAGATAACCTGAGGTCAGGAGTTCGTGACCAGCCTGGCCAACATGGTGAAATCCCATCTCTGCTAAAAATACAAAAATTAGCTGGGTGCAGTGGTGCGTGCCTGTAATCCCAGCTACTCAGGAGGCTGAGCCAGGAGAACTGCTTGAACCCAGGAGGCAGAGGTTGCAGTGAGCCAAGACTGTGCTCCTGCACTCCAGGTTGGTTGACAGAGCGAGACTCCATCTCAAAAAATAAATAAAATAAAATAAAATGTAAAATATAAAATATAAAAAATAAAATAAAATAAAATATAAAATAAAATAAAATATAAAATAAAATAAAATATAAAATAAAATA
>NC_045441.1:5008421-5045983 GCF_002776525.5 Piliocolobus tephrosceles | reverse complement strand
AAATAAAATAAAATAAAATAAAATAAAATAAAATAAAATAAAATAAAATCTTGGGACCTCAAACTCATTAAGCCAAAGGGAAAAGTCAAGCTGGGAACTGGGTTGTGCAAACCTGCCTTCCCATTTTTGGGTTTCTAAATAAGATGGTTACAAGATGAAAAGCTACAAGTCTCCCCCACATTTTGCCCATAAGGAAATTCCTAGTGAGCTGCAAGATCTTTAAGGTGTTTCTGTTAAAATTTCATCATGGCAATGGAAACTGATGGCTTATCTTTTAAAGGTACAGTCAACCCCCTGCCCACCAGACACAAATGCATATCTGATTGCTCCCCTGCCCCATTTTCTCTATGTTATCTTGTGTAAAGAAATGCCGGGCAGGCACGGTGGCTCATACCTGTAATCCCAGCACTTTGGGAGGCCGAGGCGGGCTGATCACTTGAGGTCAGGAGTTCGAGACCAGCCTAGGCAACAGGGTGAAACCCCGTCTCTACTAAAAATACATATATTAGCTGGGCGTGGTGGAGGGCATCTGTAATCCCAGCTACTTGGGAGGCTGCAGCAGGGGAACTGCTTGAACCCGGGAGGCGGAGGTTGCAGTGAGCCGAGATTGTGCCCCTGCGCTCCAGCCTGGGTGACAGAATGAGACCTTGTCTGGGTGCGGGGGGCCAGGGGGAGGGCAGATTCACTGAGCCAGACAACATGTATGAATGACTATTTTTCCTGCCTCCTTCTTATACGAAAATTGTGTACTTCTCAGTATCTCACCCCTTCCCCTTTAAAGGTGGAGCCCTCAAAATTATCTCTGGAGAAAGACATAGACGTGTCTCCCTGGCGTGTATCATTAACTTGGGCAAATAAACCTCCTAAAATGATTGACAACTTGTCTCATCATTTTTCTCTGTTGACAATCTTAGAGATATTCAGCTATTTTTCTTAAACTCCCCGAATTGTTATAAGCCTTTGGTTAATTTCTAAAGTTCCAAAAAAGTTAGTTTTGACTATTTTTGCCAGGATTTGTGTGGCTTTTATGGAGATTTTCAATTGTTTTTGGGGGCTTGTTTTGAGACGAAGTTTTTGCTCTTGTCACCCAGGCTGGAGTGCAGTGGCGTAATCTCAGCTCACTGCAAGCTCCACCTCCCGGGTTCAAGCAATTGTCATGCCTCAGCCTCCCGAGTAGCTGGGACTACAGGTGCGCACCACCATACCCGGCTAATGTTTGTATTTTTAGTAGAGACTGGGTTTCACCATATTGGCCAGGCTGGTCTCGAACTCCTGACCTCATGATTCGCCTGACTCAGCCTCCCAAAATGCTGGGATTGCAGGCATGAGCCACTGTGCCTGGCCAAGGTGCTATTTCTGTTCCTATCTTATGGATGAAGAAATGAGATCATAATGGGGTATTTGGGGTAGAGGGCTGGAGATTTGGGGTAGAGGGCTAGAGATTTGGGGTAGAGGGCTGGAGGAATCACTTCTCAGCAGAGACCGTCATGGGGCTACAGCCAGAGTCTTTGCCTGCAATATTGTCCCCCATTTCACACACACCCCAACACTGAAACTTACCCCATTGCTCTTGACTGAACATGTCCCCCCCAAACTTATATATTGAACTTGTCTATTGACTGAACATGTCCTCCCCAAATTTATATATTGAAACCTACCCTCCAAGGTGATAGTATGATGAGACAAGGGCATTTGGGAGGTGATGAGTCATGAGGGTGTTACCCTCACCAATGGTATAGTGCCCCTTGTATCAATAAAAGGGACGGCCAGGCACGGTGGCTCACGCCTGTAATCCCAGCACTTTGGGAGGCCGAGGCGGGCGGATCACGAGGTCAGAAGTTCAAGACCATCCTGCCCAACATGGTGAAACCCCATCTCTACTAAAAATACAAAAAATTAGCTGGGCGTGGTGGCGGGCGCCTGTAATCCCAGCTACTCGGGAGGCTGAGGCAGGAGAATTGCTTGAACCAGGGAGGCAGGGGTTGCAGTGAGCTGAGATCATGCCACTGCACTCCAGCCTGGGCAGCAAGAGTGAAACTCCATCTCAATCAATCAATCAATGGGACCCCAGAGAGCTCCCTCCCTCTTTTTCCACCACGTGAAGACACGACTAGAAGTCTGCGATCTAGAACCCAGAAGAGGACCCTCACCAGAAGCTGACCAGGCACCCGGATCTCAGATCTTCAGTCTCCAGAGTTGCGAGAAATAGATAACTATTGTTGATAAGGCAGTCAGTCTATGGGGCTTTGTTATGGCAGCCCAGACTGTCAAAGACAGCTCTAGAGGGGCTATGTGTCCAGGAGGGGATGAATCAGTCTTTTTCTTCTTCTTAAGTCAGGGTCTTGCTCTGTCACCCAGGCTGGAATGCAGTGGTGTGATCTCAGCTCACTGCAACCTCTGCCTCCTGGGCTTAAGCAATCTTCCCACCTCAGCCTCCCAAGTAGCTGGGACTCCAGGCATGTACCACCACACCCGGCTAGTTTTTGTATATTTTGGTAGAGACAGGGTTTTACCACATTGCCCAGTCTGGCCTTGAACCCCTGGGCTCAAGTGATCCACCCACCTCAGCCTCCCAAAGTGCTGGGATTATAGGCGTGAGCTGGCGTGCCCGGCCTCTCCTTTAGTTCTCAGCTGTGAGTGTTCTCCCACATCCTCAGACTCCCAGCCTGCCCCCAGGCTTCACGGAGTCCCATCTGATGAAGTGAGGGAACGCAGCCGCCCCCTTATCTCCCCAGCTCAGTCTATCCCCTCCAGGGCAGCGTGACCCAGGGGCGACATGGGAGCTTCCTTGACACAGGTACTATCTCTGAACATCTCTGCCTCCATCTCTGTTTTGAGACTGGTCCATGGAGTCAAAGAAGGGGTTTCCTCCTTTCTCCCAAAACCCTTATCTTAGCTCCTGCCTTTCCCAGGCCCTAAGATCCTGGGGGCAGGTCTTGTAGAGGGGGAGCCCTTGTGAGGCTTCAGGGACCTGCAGTCTTTAGGGACGGGCACAGATCTGGATGTTGATGGGAAATTGCGGTCCGGGTAGATACACCACGGCCACGAGCGCCTTCCACCCAGGGCTGCTGCCAGGCAGACGCTGCAACGCCCCTTCCTGGCATCTCCCACGATTTGGTTTTCAAGCCTTCATCTCATTCTCTGCCCACCTGGGTCTTGTCAGCCCTAGAGAGAACCTGAGTTCAGAGGAGAAGCGGAACCCAGGCCAACGGGCAGTGGCCACCACAGGGACACCAACATCCCTGGGAGAGCCTGAGCCCACCGCCCAGAGTTCAGAGCCTGGAATAAGCAGCCCAGCTGAGAGCCCCGCTCCACTGCCCAGAGGAGCACCAGAGTGAGCTCGGCCTGGAACCCAGAGACCATCTTCAAAATCTCATCCCAAACCTCTCATAGATGCCACCGTGTCCCTGGGCCCTCTGTAATTACTTCCTTCAGCCCCTTGTTCCCTTCACAGCAGTAATTTTCTTTTTCTTTTCTTTTTTTTTTTTTGAGACAGTCTGCCTCTGTCGCCCAGGCTGGAGTGCAGTGGTGCCATCTCGGCTCACTGCAACCTCCCGCCTCCTGGGTTCAAGCAATTCTTCTGCCTCAGTCTCCCAAGTAGCTGGGATTATAGGCCCCCACACCAGGCTAATTTTTGTATTTTTAGTAGAGAAAGGTGGACTCAAACTCCTGACTCAGGAGATCTGCCCGCCTGGGCCTCCCAAAATGCTGGGATTACAGGTGTGAGCCACCGCGCCTGGCCGATTATTTTAATAAGATGATTGAACATCTTTCTTATCAGACTGTAACCCACAAGGGCACTTATGTTGCCGCAGATCCTAAGGCAGCCCACCTGCTGATGCAGTTCTGAGTGCTGCCACCAGGTGGCAGGGCTGCCTCACACTTGTCCCGGGGACAGAGGCAGGACCCTCACTTTGAGGGCTTTTCCCTTGGTTGGGCTCGTACCTGCACTCCACTCTCTCCCTGAGGTGTGAGTAGGGATGCTCCTAGCTCCAGGAGACACAGCTGTGGTGTCGCTGGCCAGGATGAAGCTTTCTAGAGAGGTTCCACTTTCATACCTCCAAGTTCAGACATTTTCTTTCCCTCTTATAGGCTGGGGCGAGCGACCACCCAGCCCACAGTGTAAAAGGGGTCTCATGTCTTACCACTCTTCTTTTTTTTTTTTTTTCCAAGACATAGAGTTAGCTCACATCTGTAATCCCAGCACTTTGGGAGCCCCAGGCAGGCAGATCACGAGGTCAGGAGATGGAGACTTTCTTGGCCAACATGGTAAAACCCCATCTCCACTAAAAATACAAAAATTAGCCGGGCGTGGTGGCGGGCGCCTGTAGTCCCAGCTACTCAGGATGCTGAGGCAGCAGAATTGCTTCAACCCGGGAGGCAGAGGTTGCAGGGAGCCGAGATCGCGCCATTGCATTCCAGCCTGGCAACAAAGCAAGACTCTGTCTCAAAAAAAAAAAAAAAAAAAAAAAAAAGACATAGGGTCAGGGGTCTGGCTGTGTCTCCCAGGCTGGAGTGCAGTGGTGCAACCATAGCTCACTGTAGCCTCCAGCTCCTGGACTCAAGCAATCCTCCCACCCCAGCCTCCCGAATAGCTGGAACTACAGGTGTGCACCACCACACCTGGCTAATTTTTCTATTTTTATGTTTTGTAGAGATGGGGGGTCTCACTATGTTGCCCAGGCTGGTCTTGAACTCCTGGGCTCAAGGGAGTCTCCTGCCTTGGCTTCCCAAAGTGCTGGGGTTACAGGCATGAGCCACTGTGCCCAGCCTTCACTCTGA
Organism: Piliocolobus tephrosceles; assembly: GCF_002776525.5. Classification (NCBI taxonomy): domain Eukaryota; kingdom Metazoa; phylum Chordata; class Mammalia; order Primates; family Cercopithecidae; genus Piliocolobus; species Piliocolobus tephrosceles. The sequence continues at coordinate 5,041,201 of NC_045441.1, read as the reverse complement.
CTTTGAACAGGTCTCCTGTTTGCAGCCCACTGCACATCTCCACCCTCTGGCGTACATGTTTCCTCCAATCCCAGAGCCTTTTCCTCTTTGACTCCCCTCCCAAGGACTGTTTACCTCTGCAGAACTTGGGCTTCTGGTTTTTTTTTTTTTTTTTTTTTTTTTTGAGACAGTCTTGTTCTGTTGCCCAGGCTGAAGTGCAGTGGTGCGATCTCGGCACACTGCAACCTCTGCCTCCTGGGTTTAAGCGATTCTCTGCCTCAGCCTCCTAAGTAGCTGGGATTACAGGCACCTGCCACCACACCCAGCTAATTTTTGTATTTTTAGTAGAGACGAGGTTTCACTATCTTAGCCAGGCTGGTCTTGAACTCCTGACCTCGTGATCCACTTGACTCAATCTCCCAAAGTGCTGGGATTACAGACATGAACGACTGCACCCAGCCTGGGCTTCAGTTTTGCTCTGCCAGGGGTTGCCATTAGCAATGTTTCTCCTAACACTGTGTGGACATTTCTCTTCTACCTTCAACTGTATTCATGTTCCCTTTATCTTGGTGGGGTTAAGCCAAAAAAGGGGGATGGGGACTGCATGCAGTTACTCATGCCTGTAATCCCAGCCACGGCAGGAGGATCACTTGAGCCTGGGAGCTCTAGACCAGCCTGAGCAACATATCAAGACCCCGTCTCTACAAAATAAAATTAAAAAAATAACTTGGTACAGAGTGTGTGCCTGAAGTCCCCACTACTCAGGACGCTGAGGCAGGAGGATCTCTTCAGCCTAGGAGTTCAAGACCAGTCTGGGTGACAGAGCGAGATTCTGTCTCCAAAAAAAAAAAAAAAAAAAAAAGAAGTCCTCGTTGTGGGTTGAGTGAGATGCAGTGGGGATCGTTTGTGCCAAATCAGTCTCTTACAAACTCCTCAGAATGTTTCAGGGGGAGCTTCAATGTCACGTCCTTCAGATTCTGGGGGACAGTTGCTGCTTTGGCATGGTGATTATCGTGAGGCAGTGGGATGCAGAGAAGCAAAGGTGATGCAGCTGGTCCATATCCCCAGCAAGTGCAAGAGCACATAACAGATGCACTGCAAGCGCACATAACCATGCCGGACGCACTGCAATCACACGTAACCGTGCTAGACACATTGCAAGCGCAGATAACCATGCTGGATGCAGGCAAGCACCCATAACCTTGCCGTATGCATTGCAAGCACAGATAACCATGCCAGGAGCCATTGCAAGCACAGATAACCATGCCAGGAGCCATTGCAAGCACAGATAACCATGCCAGGAGCCATTGCAAGCACTCATAACCATGCCGGACGCATTGCAAGTACAGGTAGCCATGCCAGACGCATTGCAAGTGCAGATGACCACGCTGGATGAAGGCAAGCACGCATAATGGACGCATTGAGAGACTGCAGGCACACATCATCATGCCGGACTCACTGCGATCCACACAACCATGCTAGTTTGGGAGTTGATACCAACCCCTCTTCCCTTCCTAACTTTGTAATCCCCCAAGTCATAAACACCAGTGTCAGATGTATAGAAGTCAAAATCTGTTTTATTATGAACGACACTGAATTGGAGGAAGTAGAGGGACTGGGGCTGGGGGCAGGAGGTGGCGCATGGGTTTCCCAGCACTTTGCACCTGCCAGTCACAGGTGAAGTTAGAAAACCACAAAGGTCTTCTGTTAGAAAAAGCAGAAGGAACTGTGGACAAGGCTGTCCCAGAGAGACCAGCTAGGGAGGGGACAAGGTCTGCTGGGCTCACTCCGCACTTTTGCAGCACTCACCAGCGTGGTGAATCCAGGTGAGAAGAGGACTAAGGGACTGGAGACACCCCTTGCTTCCTGGAAGGCGTGAAAATACCTCCCACCCCTCCCCAGCAGGAGACAGAAGCCCATCACCTGAGGCATTTCTAAATCCCAGTTTCTTTTGCCCAGGCTGGCTGTATTGCAGTTGCGCAATCTCAGCTCACTGCAACCTCCACCTCAAGCCATTCTCCTGCCTCAGCCTCTCGAGTAGATGGGACTAGAGGCACCCACCACCATGCGCGGCTAATTCTCTTTCTTCTTTCTTTCTCTCTTTCTTTCCTCTTTTTTTCTTCTTTCCTTCCTTCCTTCCTCCCTCTTCCTCCTCCTCCCCCCTCCCCCTCCTCCTCCTTCTTCTTAAATATATTTTAAGTAGAGATGGGGTTTTGCCATGTTGACCAGGCTGGTCTTGAACTCCTGGTCTCAAGAGATCTGCCTGCCTCGGCCTCCCAAAGTTCTGGGATTACAGGCATGAGCCACTGTGCCTGACCCAAATCCTATTTCTCAATGGCAAAACCTGGAAACCCAGTTTTCGGAAATAATTGAATCCCTAGCACTTCCTTCTCAGATGACAGGGCATGATGCACCCCAAACACAGGGTAAAGGGAAACTGGGATACAGCAAATAGTGACTTTTTTCTAAGCAAAGAGGCCCAGCAAGGTGGCTCATGCCTATAATCCTAACACTTTGGGAGGCCAAGGTGGGAGGACCGCTTGAGCCCAGGAGTTTGAGCCCAGCCTGAGCAATACATTAAGACCTTGTCTGTACAAAAAATAAATGAGCCAGCATGGTGGCATGTGCCTGTAGTCCTAGCTACGTCGGAGGCTGAGGCAGGAGGATTGCTGGAGCCCAGGAGGTGGAGGCTGCAGTGAGCTACGATTGTGCCACTGCACTCCAGCCTAGGCAACACAGCGAGACTCCATCTCAGAAAATAAAAATAAAAAAGTAAAAGTAAAAATAAACACAACACTTTAGCAAAGAAATATCAACGGCCTAAAAGTCATCAACTGTGTGCTCCCGTGGACTCGGATTGTGGGGAAGGATGTATTTTCTGAAGACTGGAAGGGGGTTGGAGAGCTCCATACCTTTCAGGTGGCCCCAGAGAGAGCCCCAGCAGAAATACCCATGGGGAGAGGGAAACTGTCATTCTGTGGGTCTGAAGGGTGAACAGCCAGGACATTCATTCAGAGCCAGGTCCTCAGAAGGCCATTTTCTCAAGTCTTAAAAAAAAGAGACAGGGTCTCACTGTCACCCAGGCTAGAGCACAGCAATGTAGTCACAGCTCACTGCAGACTCGACCTCCTGTGTTCAAACAATTCTCCCTCCTCACTGGGACTACAGGCATGTACTACCGTGCCTGACTAATTTGGAAATTTTTTGTAGAGACAGAGGGGGTCTTGCTATGTTGTCCAGGGTGGTCTTGAACTCCTGGCCTCATGAGTTCTTCCCATCTTGGCCTCCCAAACTACTGGGATTACAGGCACGTGCCACCAAGCTGGGCCATGGTGGGGGGATTTTAAGTTACAGATTCAATTTCTTGTGTCAGTTTCAGTAATTTTCTAGAAAGTTGTTGGTTTTATCCAAATATTTAAATTCATTGGCATGGCCAGGCACGGTAACTCACACCTGTAATCCCAGCACTTTGGGAGGCCGAGGCAGGTGGATCACTTGAGGTCAGAAGTTCGAGACCAGCCTGGCCAACATGGTGAAACCCCGTCTCTACTAAAAATACAAAAATTAGCCAGGTGTGGTGGCACACGCCTGTAGTCCCAGTTACTCGGGAGGCTGAGGTGGGAGGATTGGTTGAACCCGGGAGATAGAGGCTGCAGTAAGCTGAGATCATGCCACTGCACTCCAGCTTGGGCGACAGAGCTAGACTCTGTCTAAAAAAAAAAAAAAAAAAAATTAAAAGCAAATTAAAAAATTAAAAAGAAATTGACATAGAATGTTGATAATATCTTATAGGCTGTACAATGATGCCTCACTTTTCTCCTTCCTAATGGACCAGAGGTGAGGACAGAGGCTGGCATTCCAAGCAGTGGAACAGTGTGAGCCAAGCTCCAGCACAAACGCTGGAACAGCAGCTGGCCCTGCCCGTCTGCGGTTTAGGCAGACACCAGGGATGCAGAGGAGGGTCCCAGTGCCAGGTCCTGCTGATACCTGATGGACATTCACCTGCTGGTAGAAGTAGCTGCCATATGATTGGGTGGTTTTATCAGCCTGGGGTCATGGAGGCAAACAAAGTGCCACCTAAGCCACACTCTTGCTTGAAGCCAAGGGACAGGGAAGCTGTCACATCTCCTGAAGCCTCTCCTTGCACCATTCAGGGTCCCCCCTTGCTCCTGATGTCTGCACTATGCACATTCACCCAGGCCCGGTGCGGGCTGCCTCCTCCACCACCGGCCCCACCAGCCACACCTGCCCCACCTGAGCTCAGCTGATTGTCCCAGCCCTGCCTCTGCACAGTTTTGCCCTAAGTTTTTTTTTTTTTAAAGAGATCAAGTCTCGCTCTGTTACCCAGGCTGGAGTGCAGTGGCATGATCATAGCTCACTCTAGCCTCAAACACCTGGGCTCAAGCAATCCTCCTGCCTCAGCCTCCTGAGTAGCTGGGATTACAGACACAGGTCACCATGCCTAGCTAATTCTTATATTTTTATGTAGAGATGGGGTCTTGCTTTGTTGCCCAGGCTGGAGTACAATGGCATAATCATAGCTCACTGCAGCCTCCAACTCCTGGGCTCGAGCAATCTTCCCACCTCAGTCTCCCGAGTAGCTGGAACTACAGGCCCTTGCCACCACACCCGGCTTAGTATTATTTTTTTATAAAGAGGAGGTATTGCTATGTTGCCCAGGCTGGTCTCAAAATGCTTAGACTTAAGCAATCAACCCACCTCAGCCTCCCCAAGTGCTGGGATTACAGGTGTGACCACCATACTTATCCCTTTGCTTTTCTATTTTGAGACTGAGTCTCACTCTGTCACCCAGGCTGGAGTGCAGTGACATGATCTCGGCTCACTGCAACCTCTGTCTCGCAAGTTCACGCAGTTCTCCCATCTCAGCCTCCAAGTAGCTGGGATTACAGGCACCTACCACCACGCCCAGCTAGTTTTTGTATTTTTGGTAGAGACGGCGTTTCACTATGTTGGCCAGGCTGGTCTCGAACTCTTGACCTCAAGTGATCCACCTGCCTTGGCCTCCCAAAGTGCTGGGATTACAGGCATGAGCCACTGCGCCCAGCCAAACCCCTTTTCTAGATCCTCCCACATCTCCCTTGCTCTGCCACTGAGCCTGCTGAAGGCCAGTGTCACCCTGGGCCCGCTCCTCTGGCTTGGTTCAAGTGAAGACCTACCAGACAGTGAGCCGGTGGCAGTGTAGAAATGCCCAGCTATGCCCCCAGCTATGTCCAGGACACAGCAGGAGGAGAAGGTGTCATCACTTTAACCGCGAAGCTTTAAGAAATAGTGGTTTTAGGCCAGGCATTGTGGCTCTTACCTGCAATCCTAGCACTTTGGAAGGCCGAGGCAGGCAAATCACTTGAAGTCAGGAGCTCAAGACCAGCCTGGCCAATATGGTGAGACCCTGTCTCTAGTAAAAATAGAAAAATTAGCTAGGCATGGTGGCACACACCTGTAATCCCAGCTACTTGGGAGGCTAAGTCAGGAGAATCATTTGAACCTGGGAGGCAGAGGTTGCAGTGAGCTAAGATTATGCCACTGCACTCCAGCCTGGGTGACAGAGGAAGACCCTGTCAAAAAAAAAAAAGGAAAAAAAGGAAAAGAATGAAGGAAAAGAATGAAGGGAAGGAATGAAGGGAAGGAATGAAGGGAAGGAATGAAGGGAAGGAATGAAGGGAAGGAAAGGAAGGAAAGGGAGGAAAGGAAGGTTGGTTGTAGGCTAGGTGTACCTGTAATCCCAGCACTTCGGGAAGCCAAGGCAGGTGGATCACTTAAACCCAGGAGTTCCAGGCCAGTCTGGGCAACTTGACAAAACCCTGACTCTATTGAAAAGAATTGTAAAGAAAGTGGTACTTTACCTCCCAGTAGAGATCAATGTGCTCCTGTGAGTGGTCAATTTATTTTTTTGATACGGTCTTGCTCTGTCAGCCAGGCTGGAGTGCAGTGGCGCAATTGGCTCACTGCAACCTCCGCCTCCCGGATTCAAGTGATTCTCCTGCCTCAACCTCCCAAGCAGCTGGGATTACAGGCATCCACCACCACGCCTGGCTAATTTTTGTATTTTTAGTAGAGAAGGGGTTTCATCATGTTGGCCAGGGTGGTCTTGAACTCCTGGCTTCAGGTGGTCTGCCCGACTCGTCCTCCCAAAGTGTTGGGATTACAGGCGTGAGACACCACACCCAGCCCCATTTATTTTCAATCACTGCCAACTCACCCATCTATCCATGAGTGTAAATTTCACTTTTCAGCCTTTGAACAAGAGGACTCTAGCATTTTACGCAGTCCCACGCAATCACCATTGGAGCAACAGTAACGTGGAAACAGGGGCTGGAGCGTCTGGGAACAGCCTCTCTGCATAGTGTGCGGCACACACAGTCACCTGAGTGCTTGTCCCCAGTGGGAGAAAAAGCCTTCGAGAACTGAAGGTCTGCCAAGCTCTGCTGAGCGTCGTGTGACACAGCAGGAAATACGGCCCATTCCTGCCGTCAGGAGCTTGTAAGAGGGTTTATGGCAAAGAAAAGCAATCATTTTCGTGCACACACACACTTGTATGCAGAAGACATCCCATCCTGGGTTTGTGGCTACAATAGTCAAATGCCGTTTCTGCAAACTATTGATCAGGACATTTCAGTTAAAATGGAAAACAGGGCTGGGTGTGGTGGCTCACGCCTGCAATCCCAGCATTCTGGGAGGCGCAGGTGGGCAGATCACTTGAGGCCAGGAGTTTGAGCCAGTCTGGGCAACTTATGAGACCCCCACCTTAAAAAAAAACAAAAAAACAAAATTTTTTTTTAAAGATTAGCCGAGGGTGGTGGCGCATACCTGTCGTTTCAGCTACTTGGGAGACTGACACAAGAGAATCACTTGAGCCCAGGAGTTTAAGGCTGCAGTGAGCCATGACTGTACTACTGCACTCCAGTCGGGGTGACAGAGGAAGACTCTGTTTAGAAAAACAGGAAAAGGAAAGGGGAGAAGAAGAAAAGAACATTTTGGGAGGCTGAGGCAGGCGGATCACTTGAGGTCAGGAGTTTGAGACCAGCCTGGCCAACATGATGAAACCCCATCTCTACTAAAAATACAAAAATTAGCTGGGTGTGGTGATGGGCGCCTGTAATCCCAGCTACTCAGGAGGCTGAGACAGGAGAATTGCTTGAACCTGGAAGGCAGAGGTTGCAGTAAGCCGGGATCATGCCACTGTACTCCAGCCTGGGTAATAGAGCAAGACTTCGTCTCAAAAAAAAAAAAAAAAAAGAAAAACGAAAAGAGAAAAGAAAAGGAGAGAAGAGAAAGAAAAGGAGAAAGAGAAAAAGAGAAAGAGAGAAAGAAAAAGAGAGAAACAAAAAGAAAAAAAGAAAGATAAAAAAAGAGAAAGGAGAGAAAAAAGAAAGAGAAAGAAAGAAAAAGAGAAAAAGAAAAAGAAAGGGAGAGAGAAGGAGAGACAAAGAAAACAGGAAGGGAAGGAAAGGAAGGAGGGAGGGAAGGAAGGGAAGGAAAGGCAGAGAAAGAAAGGAGGCCAGGCGTGGTGGCTCATGCCTGTAATCCCAGCACTTTGGGAGGCTGAGGTGGGTGGATCACTTGAGGTCGGGAGTTCGAGACCAGCCTGACCATCATGGAGAAACCCCCATCTTCACTAAAAATACAAAATTAGCCGAGTGTGGTTGCATATGCCTGTAATCCCAGCTACTCAGGAGGCTGAGGCAGGAAAATCACTTGAACCTGGGAGGTGGAGGTTGCAGTGAGCTGAGATTGCGCCATTGCACTCCAGCCTGGGCAACAAGAGCGAAACTCTGTCTCAAAAAAGAAAAAGAAGAGAAAGAAAGAAAAGGAAAGGAAACTCCTGTGAAGGGAACTGATTTTCATGACGCGGGTGTTGGCCCGAAGGTTTCAGCATGGTCAGCAGCTGTGGGTGTGTTGGGTTTGGGGTCGTTGGGATGAGGAACAGATGGGCTGCATCACAATCAACCACGTGGGAGGGGAAGCTTTACCTGGGCCAAAGATGATGGGATACAACTGGGTCTCAACTTATATCAGGCCTAAAAACGGAATGCCAATTAGCAACCATACGAAGCAAATAGACAACACCAGGAGATGCCAGACCTCAAGGCAGGTTCCCCAAATTGCATCCTTCCTTGGACACTGTGCGGTGGCAGAGCAGCCAGGCAGGAGGCCAGGGCAGACCTGCAAGGTGAGGCATGCCACACAGAGGGAGCAAAGGCTACGCCACCCTCAGTGCTCTTGGGGTGCAGGGGCAGTGGCAGTGACATCCTCCCAGGCATGATGATGGGCAGGGACGATGGTGGTGGGCGCCTCCACCCACTCGCCATTCTCCATGGTGCAGAGGGAACCTGGCCCAGGTTCTCATGGAGACCGAGGGGACTGGGAGGAACAGACAAGGACCTGAAAAGGCTGCAGGGTTCCTGCCAGGCGGCGCTCCGAGCACAAAGCTGGCATTGTTAGTTTACCGAGGTCTGATGGATACAGAGAACTGCATCCATTTCACTGTGTGGTTTCAATGCGTTTTGACGCAGATACGGTACACCTGTGAAGCTGTCGCCTGAAGATGGGCCAATCCATTGGCCTCCGTATTAGTCTGTTTTCATGTTGCTATAAAGAAATACCTGATACTGGGTAATTTATAAAGGAAAGAGGCTCAATTGACTCACGGTTTGCATGGCTGGGAGGTCTCAGGAAAGCTGCAGTCACGACAGAAGACAGAGCAAACACCTTCTTCACGATCTTGGGCAGGAGGAACGGGCACTTATAAAACCATCAGATCTCGTGAGAGCTCCCATCAGATCTCGTGAGAACGCCCATCAGATCTCGTGAGAACTCCCTATCACGAGAACTGCACGGGGACGCCACCACCATGATTCAATCACCTCCCACCAGGTCCCTCCCCTGACACATGGGGATTACGATTCAGATTACAATTCGAGATGAGATTTGGGTGGGGACACAGCCAAACCATATCACCCCCAGAAGCTTCCCTGTGTCCCTGTCACCCCATCCTCGCCCACCCTCATCCCCAGGCAACCTCGAATCTGCTGTCAGGGTAGATGGGAGCTTTTTTTGAGACAGGGTCTCACTCTATTGCCCAGGCTGGAGTGCAGAGGTGCAATCATGGCTCACTGCAGCCTCAACCTCCTGGGCTCAAGCAATCCTCCCACCTCAGCCCCCTGAATAGGGACTACAGGAGCGCACCACCACACCTCATTAATTAATTAATTATTATTATTTTTGAGACAGAGTGTCACTCTGTTGCCGAGTCTGGGTCTCGGCTCACTGCAACCTCCCCCTCCCAGGTTCAAGCGATTCTCCTGCCTCAGCCTCCCGAGTAGCTGGGATTACAGGTGTGCACCATCATGCCTGGCTAATTTTTTTGTATTTTTAGTAGAGACAGGGTTTCACCATGTTGATCAGGCTGGTCTTGAACTCCTGACCTCAATCCACTCGCCTCAGACTCCCAAAGTGCTGGGAGTACAGGTATGAGCCATTGCACCTGGCCTGAGATTTTGCCTTTTCTAGGATTTCATCAAGGATAGAATTATATGTAGTACTTGGTCGGGCATGGTGGCTCACGCTTGTAATCCCAGCACTTTGGGAGGCCGAGGTGGGCGGATCACAAGGTCAGGAGATTGAGACCACGGTGAAACCCCATCTCTACTAAAACTACAAAAAAATTAGCGTGGTGGCGGGTCCCTGTAGTCCCAGCTACTCGGGAGGCTGAGGCAGGAGAATGGCGTGAACCTGGGAGGCGGAGCTTGCAGTGAGCCGAGATCACGCCACTGCACTCCAGCCTGGGCGACAGTGAGACTCTGTCTCAAAAAAAAAAAAAAAAAAAATTATATGCATTTTTATTGCTTTTTTTAATTGGCTTTTTTTTTTTTCAGGGTAGCGTTTCTGAGACCCATTCATGTTGCATGTGTCAGTAATTCTTTCCTTTTTATTGCTGTTGAACATTCCCTCATGAGGCTATATCATGGTGTTTATCCATTCTACCTGTTGATATTTGGGTTGTTTCTAAAATTCGGCGATTATAAATCAAGCTGCCATGAGCATTCGTGCACAAGTGTTTGTGAGGCATGCTTTCATGCCTCTTGGGTAAGTGCCTAGACCATGGAATGGCTGGGTCATAGGCAGGTGTGGGTTTAACATTTTAAGAAACCAGCCGGGTGCGGTGGCTCACGCTTGTAATCCCAGCACTTTGAGAGGCTGAGGTGGCTGGATCACCTGAGGTCAGGAGCTCGAGACCAGCCTGACCAATATGAAACCCCCGTCTCTACTAAAAATACAAACATTAGCTGGGCATGGTGGCAAACGCCTGTAATCCCAGCTACTTAGGAGGCTAAGGCAGGAGAATCGCTTGAATCTGAGAGGCAGAGGTTGCGGTGAGCCAAGATTGTGCCATTGCACTCCAGCCTGGGCAACAAGAGCAAAACTCTGCCAAAAACAAACAAACAAACAAAAAACAAAAACAACAACAACAAAACACCCACCAGGACTGGTATTTTTGAAATCATTGAGACAGAAAGTAACAAGGGTGGCTCCAGCGTGTGCTGTTACTGAGGCTGGGGCCAGGAGGCTCGGTGTGGTGAGCAGTGCTCCGTGGGGGAGCAGGACTAGACATGCTTACTGTGCCCAAGTCAGCACGCTCCTCTGAGATCTCAGGTGGTCTTGAGTAAGAGCTGAGTGCCCCACCATTGGAGACATTAGGGACCAGCAAATGGGACATCCACAGGCTGCAGCATCTAGAGATGACAGAGTCAGGGGCAGAGTGTTCAGACAGGCCTGCAGGTGACAGTCAAGGACAGAGCACAGAGCGGCTGCAGGTGACAGGTCAGGGAGTAGGTACACGGCTGGAGCTGCAGGTGACAGGTCAGGGAGTAGGTACACGGCTGGAGCTGCAGGTGACAGTCAGGGACCGGAAGCACAGGCGGGGCTGCAGGTGACAGGGACCTGGTGCACAAATAGGACTGCAGATGACATTGAGGGATCGAGTACACATATGGGGCTTCAGGTGACATGGGCGGACTGAGTGCAGAGAAGTGTCTGGGGATGTCAGCATCAGCGACTGGGGGACACAGCTGCTTCGTCAGAAGACAGTGACAGTGCCTGAATAGGAACACCGGGCCCAAAGAGCTCAACCAGTGCAGGTGCCTCCTGGCGACAGGGCCAGGCCTGGAGCTGGGAGGAACCCAAGACAGCCTGGCCTACCAAACAAGGGCCCATCCAGAAAGGAAACAGCACCGCTAGTTAAGAAAGAACTTTATTATTTCTAATAAATGGTGCTGAGGGTGGGGTCTGGAGAGGGCACACAGCTGTCCCCTGTCAATGCGTTGAGGCCCACACTCCTTGGGAAGGGACAGGGGAAGCCCCATGTTTCCCGGAGCCTGTCGCCGTGGCCTGCATCCTGGACGCCTCTCACGGAGCCGCAGGTCTTCCTCCCCGGCTTTCTGGTCTCGAGGCCACCACAGCCCCATTATTACAGCCAGAGCCCGGGGCCAGGTGTGAGTCGGCCTGCAGCTCTCCGTCTCCGCCAGCCTGGACTCCTGGGGAAGGGGATAAAGAGGGGGCTTCCTGGTGCTGGCTAGAAAGCGTGATGCTCTCCAGCCAGGCAGCCCCCTGGGTCCTCTGTGCTGTAGCTGTGCCTGGCGGGGGGCATCGGGGACGCTATCCCTGTCCTGCAGCAGGTGCCCTGGGGGTTCCAGGTGTGTGGCCGGCCTCAAGCCAAGGGGCCCAGCAGGCCCACCCCGTGTTCTCCACCCTCTGACCCTCGGGACCCAACCAGTCACCCTCCCACCCCTGTCTGGTCCCGTCCTTATCCAGGTCCCTGTGCTGGGTCTGTAGTGCCTCATCTTTGTCTCCGTCTCTTCCTTTCTCCGGGTCCCTGACTTCCTCTCTTCCCGTCCATCCCCCCCGTCCCCAGTCCCCTTCCCCTTCCCCACCCCTCCCCTCCAGTATGGGGCGATTGAAACCTTGAAGCAGGTTCTGAAGGCCTTCCTGGGTGTTAGCATCCGGGAGGGGAGCGGCCTTGGCGGTGGGGACCGCGGCGGCTGGGAGCAGCAGCAGCAGCAGCAACAGCGGGGCCCACATGGCCTGCGGGCCGGGCGGCTGTAGGGGGACAAGGTGGGCGTTAGAGGCCCCGCCCCCTCCCCACGCCCTTTCCTCTTTGGCCTCTCGCTTCTGCGTGCCAGGCTTCCACATCCAGCACCCTTCACCTGCCACCACGGCCCGCTTGTGTCTCTCGAGCAGCCCTGAGTCAGCCCACAGCCCGGTCACCGGTCTCCGGCTCCCCAGGGATTGTTAGATCCAGACAGTTCTGCCCCAGAGCTGCCCTGGAGCTCAGATACCTACACGAGCCAGAGCCACGCCCCCGCGTGCTGGCCACGCCCCCGAGCCCGAGCCACGCCCACCAACGGTTAACGCTTCACCCAAGCCCCTACGCAATGACCACGCCCCTACACATAGCCACACCCATTCCCGGCCACGCCCCCAGAGTCCAGCAGAGTCTCCACTCATCAGCCATGCCCCCACTGCAAAAGGCCACGCCCCTGAGCACGGCCCTGGAGACCCACGCGGGCCTGGCCCTCTTCTGTGAGCCCCAGTCCAGCCCCAGTGCAACGGCCCGGGCCCCCGAGTTGAGCCTCATCCAGCATCCGGGCCAGCCTCTGCCACCCTCAGCATGGAACATAGTCGTTTCGGGTCCCTCACTCCCGTTCATTCTCCATTCTTCTTGAACATACGGGGAATATTCATAGTAGCTGTTTTAAGGTCCGGATCACTAATTCCATCATCTATGCCACTTCTGGGTCTTTGCTATTTTTCTACTCATTATGGGTTCTGTTTTTCTGCTGCTTTGCATGCCTGTTTTTTTGCTTTTGTGTTTTCAAGACAGTGTCTCACTGTTGCCCGAGCTGGAATGCAGTGGCATGATCATAGCTCACTGTCGCCTCAAATTCCTGGGCTCAAGCGATCCTCCCATCTCAGCCTCCTGAGTAGCTGGAACCACAGGTGCACACAGCCATGCCCAAATAATTTTTAAAATTATCTTTTGTAGAGATGGAGTCTCACTATGTTGCCCAGGCAGGTCTTGAACTCCAGGCCTCAAGAGATTCTCTTACCTCAGTCTCCCAAACATTACCAATATATTCTTATTTCTTTGAGAATCTTTAGTATAGGTGGTAGAGTTTTTTCTTTGGTGATTGAGTTCCTCAAATGTCTGGTTATTTTTGTCAGAACTCATTTTCTCCAGGGAAGTGCTGCAATCTTGACTGGAAAGAAAAACCAAACACATAGCTACTTCCTGGTATGGGAGGTTAACCCCATTTCTGCTTCTTAGAAGGGTTTTATAGAGGATGTTGGCCGGGTTCAGTGGCTCACGTCTGTAATCCCAGCACTTTGGGAGGCCAAGGCAGGTGGACCACCTGAGGTCAGGAGTTTGAGACCAGCCTGGTCAACATGGTGAAACCCCCCCATCTCTACTAAAGATACAAAAATTAGGGCCGGGCGCGGTGGCTCATGCCTGTAATCCCAGCACTTTGGGAGGCCGAGGCGGGCGGATCACGAGGTCAGATGAGACCATCCTGGCTGACACGGTGAAACCCCGTCTCGGCTAAAAATACAAAAAAATCAGCCGGGCGTGCTGGGGCGGGCACCTGTAGTGCCAGCCACTCGGGAAGCTGAGACAGGAGAATGGTGTGAACCTGGGAGGCGGAGCTTGCAGTGACCCGAGATTGCACCGCTGCACTCCCGCCTGGGCTGCACTCCAGCCTGGGCGACAGAGCCAAACTCCGTCTCAAAAAACAAACAAACAAAATAAATAGAGAAGGGGCCTGGCTGTGTTGCCCAGGGTGGTCTTGAGCTCCTCAGCTCAAGATCCTCCCACCTCAGCCTCCCAAAGTGCTGGGATTACAGGTGTGCCTGGCCTGCTTCCCTTCTTTGAAGAGCTTGGCTTCCTCATATCTGGACATAATTTAGGATGGAATAAGGAACAGTGGATGAATTTTTGGCCTCAGATATAAAGAAATAGTCTTGCATTGTATCTTTTGATATAAAGACAAAATTGAAAAGTTCGCCAACCCCAAGCCAAGCACCAGCAAATATGGGCGTGGGTGGTGAAAATCTCCTGTGAAATGGGCACTTCCGGTGGGGGTGAAGGGTGAGGCTCTGCCTTGCTTAACACTGCCTGGTGATTCTGCCCAAAGGACTGAGAGAGCAAAGTGAGCCACTGTGGGGGAATCACACCCCCAAGTCCCAACCAACTCCCAGATTCCCTCTCCTTCAGCAAAGCATTAGTCACCTGTTCACACTTCAGCTTAACCCTCAACGAGTAAGGTGGAATGAAAAGTACACGGCCAGGCGAGGTGGCTCACTCCTGGAATCCCAGGACTTTGGAAGGCCAAGTTGGGTGGACCATTTGAGCCCAGGAGTTTGAGTCCAGCAACACAGCAAGACCCCGTCTCTACGAAAAAAATAAAAAATAAATTAAAAAATTAGCCAGGTGTGGTGGCATGCACCTGTAGTCCCAGCTACTCAGGAGGCTGAGGTGGGAGGATCATTTGAGCCCAGGAAGGCGGGGCTGCAGTGAGCTGTGATTGCACCACTGCACTGCAGGCTATGGTGAGAACCTGACTCTAAAAATAAAAAAAAAAACCCACCACAAAAAATGAGGCACACATAGTCTATGCCATCCAATGTCACGTCCTTCTTGCTGTGCTTTTACAAGCTCAGCCAGCCCCCAACCAAAGTTTTTTTTTTAATGGTGCAAAGTCTTGGTGACCCGTTTCTTTCATTCACTTACATCTGTGCTGTTAATTGTGTATCTGAGATTTCCTCAAAGGTTTAGCTGAATACTTTTAAAATAATTTTCCATCAAATCAAAGTCAGCATTAAATTCATTCACTGCCAAGAAAGGTCACCTCTAAGGTAAAACTTAAGATGAATCCCGAATTCAGAAATGTGGAAAAACAATTTGTTTAGGGAAATATGAAATGTTACATATTAGCTTCTTTATTGAAGAGGCAGCTCAGACCCATTTATATATGCAAAAATATAGGATGACAAAGTATGTAATGACTCTTTAACCTTCTCAAATATTTCACTTAAAATATACATTATGCTAAGCCTTAAGGACAGCATAGGAAATCTTAGTAGTTGCCATCAAAATTACTATAAATATGTATTTCCTGCACAGAATTATGCAAAATCTACCATTTAATTCTTGTTATGTAGCATATTCATACACATCTAGAAAAATTAATTAGAGTGACGAGTAACACAAATGTTAGCCATTTGTGATTTTAAAAAACTTTTATGGAAAGTGTAACACACATGCAGAAAAATACACATACCTTAAGTGCACAGCTCAGAACACACTCAGATATTTAGCACCCAGGTTTAGAAACAGATGATTCCCAGCACCAGATAAATGCCCCCTTTCAGCTTTGGCCAAGACTAACCGCTATCCTAATTTCAAATCGCGTAGACAAGTTTTGCTCGTCTTTATAATTTATATATTATAAAGGAATCATACAGCATGTTGACTTTTGTGTCTGGAGTCTTTCATTCAGCAAGGTTTTTTAAGTTCAGCTACATTATTGCACGAACTTCTACTTCGTTCGTGCTGTTTTACAGTATTCCGTGGAAATACGCTACTTGTTTATTCATTCCATTGCACATGTGCCTTAAGATAATTCTGTTTTGTGCAGTTTTATGCTATAAATATTCTGCATGTCCTTTGGTGGACAAACACATGCCTTTTTGCTGGGTTTGGGTAAAAGGGTATACTTGGTTTTAAGTGCCAGCTTTCAAAAATGGTTTTATGGATGAGCAATTCCATCAGTAGTGTACAGTTCCTCTTGCTTACATCCTTGCCAAAAGGATGCTTTTTCATGCTTTTCATTTTAACCATTTCCATGGATGGGTAGCAGTACTACATGGCGTTTTAAATTTGCATTTCCCTGATTACTAATAAAGCTAACACATCTTTTCACGCTTAGTGGCCGTCTGGATATCCTCTAAAGTGAGTGGATATCCTCTAAAATCTTTTGCCCTTTCCATTTTCCCCCTTGATTTGTAGGTGCTCTTTACATATTCGAGATCAGGGGCCAGAAAACTATGAGTGCAGACCAAATCCAGACTGCCACCTGGGTTTATGAATGGTTTTACTGGGAGGCAGTCATGCTCATTTTTTTAAATGCATGGTGTATGGATGCTTTCACACAATAGCAAAGATAAGCATTTGTGACAAAGCCAAAAATTTTCACCATCTGGTACCTTGCTAAAAAGTTTGCCAACACTTTTGCTATACTCAGTGCTGTTGTCACATACACGAACTGCAAATATCTTCTCCTCCTCATGGTTTCCTGTTCATTTTCTTACTGGTGGTCTTTCTGATAAATATAAGTTCTCAAACTTACTATTAAGTTCTATTTTATGGGTTAATGCTTTTTTGGGTCTCAATAAACCTTTGCTTACTCCAAGATTACAAACTGTCCTAAGATTTCTTTGTAAAACTTTCACATTTCATATTCGGATTTGCAATCCACCGTCAACTGACTTTTTACTAAATTACAAAATTTAATTGGCAAAGCACATTTACTGGAAAGAATACCCTTTCCCCCACTACACTTCAATGTCACCTTTCTCAAAAGTCAGGTGATGGTATACATGTGGGTCTACTTTTGAATCTGTATGCTGTTCCACTAGTCAGTTTTTTCATCCTTGTGCCAAAATAACACCATCATAATTTATGTGGCTTTATGACAGGTCTTGATATTTGGAAATTTCAATCCTCTCTGTCCATTCTACAAGATAGCTTTGACAATCATTGGCCTTTTGAATATGCATATGAATTCTAGAATTAGCTTGTTAATTTACATTAAAGACTTTGCTAGGATTTTAATTAAGGTTGCAATGAATTTAGGGAAAAACCAACAAGTTTTGAGATTGTCCTGGAATCCTATCCCTCTCCTCCTTTGTAATTTTCTTTTCTGGATACAGTTCTTCAAAGCTTATTAACTCATTTTTCTCCCCTAGGCACTTGAAGGATCTTTTAAGTGGCACTGCTTTTCAAAATTTCATTTTCCACGATTTTTGCTGGTATATCATAAAATGCTTTTTGCCTAACTTTTATGCAGGGAACTTACCAAATTTACTCATGGCATCTGCAAACAGAGATTTATATTCTTTTTCTTTTTTAAAATTTTACTTCTTTTCTAATCTTTATGCCTTTTGTTTCTGTTTCTTGCATTAGTTTTCTGGTTAGGTCCTTCTGAACAATGCTGAATAAAATCATTGACAGCAGATATCCTTGTCTTATTTTTATAATCTTAGGAGAAATGTTCACTATTTCATCATACTGTTTGTTGAAGTCTGTTTATGCAATTAAGGAAGTCCCTTTCAATCCATCATTTGCTAAGATCATAAATGAACATTAACTTTACCACAAGAATGTTCTGCATGCCAGATTACTTTTCTACAGGTGGTGTACAATAGCAACTGACTTTTGAATATTAAGCCACCTTTGCACTCCTGGAACACAATCTATTTGATTACCATTTTACCTTTTTCCAGAACAAACCCATCTTTGTTTTGTTTACCCAGTATCAGGTCATATGACCACTATAAAACAAGTTACTGGCAAAGAGAATGAAATCATTATTATTTTGACTAATCAGGATTCCCCTGTGTCATGCGAAGAAGCAGTAGCTACTTAAACTGTTCCAGCAAGAAATGGAGTGAGGACATTAAGTTAATCGACCAAAAAATATCTGCTAGAAACTTGAATCAATTTGTTCCAAAATACTGGGAAAAGGGGGAATGCACAAAACAATGACACTGTATTTGTATCAAATAGAAGTTTCTGAATAAAATTTCTAAATCACAAAATATTGGCACTAGGCACACTGAAAACTATGGGATAAAAAACAAAGGTGGTGTGAGAGCTGGGGATATTTTAGAGTATGGGCAGTATGCTTGTTCTCTTTCACTGAAACAGACTTAATTCCAAATTATGTTATGTATAGTCTATCAAAATAGTCTTTTAGAAAAGCTTATCTTGCTCAGATGCAGTTGAAAACTTTACAAAAACACTGCCTCTTCTACTACTGAGGCATTTGTTAAAAACCCATTTGTAAAATCCTCTAAATAGAAAACTAGGTATTTTACCATTTTATACCTACTAAATATTATCTGACCAACAATATATCCTGTCTTAGTACATTTGCCATCCTAATATTCAAATAAGAAAACTGCCTCTTCACAAGTCACCCAATTCCAAACTTGCATAGAATTACCATTAGATTGCTTTTTTAGGACATGATAAAAAACGGCCATTTAATGGGCCGTATTTAATGCTACTGTCCTCATGATCAACTCGTGATAATTTAAAAACTTCATTTTATACAGCGAAGATTTATTCAGAGCTTATAGACTCTGAGATCTTTCCTATAAACACCTGATTTTACATTAGAAATATGGCTTTTAGTAGAACAAATTTCCAAGACAATATATTTTCCACATTCACCATATTGACAGATTTTGCCTTTGTGTGATTCCCTGATATGTAAATACAATTTGAATCCAAAATAAATATTAAATATTTATAAAACTTCACTCCTGCATAAATTATCTAGTGCCTGATGAGTCGTATGATCTTGCTGAAGGTTTTGCTTCTTGTTACATTCTTCGGGATTCTTCTCTGTGAAAATTCAGATTAAAATGAATCTAACGCCTAAATGCTTCTCACCATTCAGGAACATGAACTCTCAGATAAACACTTTGACTTTCTATTG
Source organism: Piliocolobus tephrosceles (assembly GCF_002776525.5). Taxonomy (NCBI): domain Eukaryota; kingdom Metazoa; phylum Chordata; class Mammalia; order Primates; family Cercopithecidae; genus Piliocolobus; species Piliocolobus tephrosceles. The sequence goes on along the minus strand of NC_045441.1, from coordinate 5,022,425 downwards.
GATTTCCCATATTCATTATATTCAGAGAGTTTTCTAAAAATTGAGATCTGACTTCAGAGACTTTCCACATCAAGTACATTCATATTTCCTCGTCTGTGAATTCTCTGATGGCTATTGAAGGCTGATCTGTGGTGGAATTTTTTCCCACATTCGTTACATTCATAGGGTTTCTCTCCAGAATGAGTTCTATAGTGTACAGTGAGGTATGACTTCTGAGAAAAGACTTTCCCACATTCATTACATTCATAGGGTTTCTCTCCTGAATGGCTTCTGTAGTGGACAGTGAGGTTTGACATCCGAGAGAAGACTTTTCCACATTTACTACATTCATAGGGTTTCTCTCCTGAATGAATTCGATGATGTATGGTGAGATATGATTTCTGAGAGAAGAATTTTCCACATTCGTAACATTCATAGGGTTTCTCGCCTGTGTGTACTCTTTGATGTCTGAACAGGGATGAATTATGGGAAAAGGTTTTCCCACATTCGCTACATCCATAAGGTTTCTCTTCCGAATGACTTCTATAATGTTCAGTATAGTAGGACAACTCAGAGAATAACTTTCCACATACATTACATTCATAGGATTTCTCCCCTTTTGGAAGTGGCTGGTGCCCATCGAAGGCTGAATTTACAAGGAAGGTTTTCCCACATTCATTACATTCATAGGGTTTCTCTCCTAAATGAGCTGTATGATGGTCGGTGAGATATGCCAACTGAGAGAACTTTCCACATTCACTACATTCATGGGATTTCTCTTCTGTGTGTACTTTCCGATGTCTAATGAAGGCTGAATTTAAATTGAAGGTTTTGCCACATTCATTACATTCATAGGGTTTCTCTTCTAAATGACTTCTATAATGTATAGTGAGGTATGACACCCGAGAAAAGAATTTCCCACACTCGCTACACTGATAGGGCTTTTCTCCTGTGTGTGTTCTCTGATGTGTAATCAGGGTAGACTTTCGGTAGTAGGATTTCCCACATTCATTACATTTATAAAGTTTCTCTCCTGTGTGAGTTCTCTGATGGTCACTGAGTGCGGACTTGCGGGAGAAGGATTTCCCACATTCATTACATGGATAGGGCCTCTCTCCTGAATGATTCCTCTGGTGTAGGGTGAGATGTGTCTTTTGGCAGAAGGTTTTCCCACATTCACTACATTCATAGGGTTTCTCTCCTGAATGAGTTCTTAGGTGCTGAGTGAGGTGTAACTTCTGACAAAAGGTTTTCCCACATTCATTACATTTGTAGGGCTTCTCCTCTAAGTGTGATCTCCGATGTACAGTGAGGGTTCCCTTTTGGCTGAAGGATTTCCCACATACATTACATTCATAAGGTTTCTCTCCTGTGTGAGCCCTCTGGTGGATGATGAATTTTGACTTTTTGCAGAAGGATTTTCCACATTCACTGCATTCAAAAGGCTTCATTTCCATTTGTGATCTCTGATATGCATTAAAATTTGACATCTGTATGAAGTCTGGTCCAGAATCATTCCACTCATAGGGCTTCTCCCCCATGTAAGCTCTCTTATGAGCAACAAAAACAGCCTCATTGTCTAAGGCTTCCATGCATTCATTATATTCAAAGGGTTTCTCCAAAATATTAATTTTCTGAAGAATATTTTCTTCATTTTGAGAATAGGAATCCCCATTTTGATTAAATTCATACATTTTCTCTCCATGATATGTTTTCTCACATTCATTACACTCATCAGGTTTTGTCTTGGCATAGCTTCCGTCACTACTAATTAATTCCGAAATAGATTCTAAATTCTTTCCACATGAGACACAATTATGAGCTATTATGCTTGAAGGAACAAGGCTTGTTTCCATATAAGTTTGACAAAATGTATTCTCTTTCTCTTCAGTCAGGGTTTTGCTGTTGATACAAGCAGCTTGCCTTGAAAGTTTGTCTTCATTTTCTTGGATTCTCTCTATCAGGTCGTCAAATTTCCAGACTTCTAAAAAGGAAAAATAGTAAACAAACTTTGTAAATCTAAACACACTAGCTATGGAAAGGTACTGGTACTCAAGAGCCCCCATTGTGGGGTTGACTCTGGCTTTACAGCCGATCTCCATAAATAAAAATAATTACAAATGCATAGTTCTCTTTGTCCTTTGATTTCTAATACAAAACACACACACACACACACACACACACATACACACACACGCGGTGAAAGGATAAAGATGAGATGGTGGTAGAAAATAGAAGAGTAACTTCATATTGAATACAGGTAACTTTGTTGCTTTACAAATATTATGTTTCAAACTTTGGTAGAAAAGATGAAATAAAACCAAATGATGAGCAGAGAAGTGGCTGAAAGTGCGCCAGATCCAGGCAAAGATGGGAGGACTTAGATCAAATGGAATCAGGAGGAACAAAAACAGGTGCTAGGTCTCCATGCAAAGGAAAGACTCCATTATGGATTACATTTGGGAGACATCTATTACAATTTATATTAAACTGTAAGATATTGCTTCATATCAAGACTATGATGGTAGCATCCCCACTAGCCTAGACCCTTCCAAAATCTGTGCCTTACTAGTCTGCATACAAATGCAAATAAACATCCTGAATGCTCTGATTTCTTCATGTTTACAGAGAAGATTCGCATTCATCTGGAGGAGACCCAGGCATGTGAATGTCCAAAAGAAATGTAAGCTAGACCAGAGGGCAAGGAATCTCTTTTTTTTTTTTTTTTTTTTTTTGAGATGGAGTCTCGCTCTGTCACCCAGGCTGGAGTACAATGGCACAATCTTGGCTCACTGCAACCTCTACCTCCCAGGCTCAAGCGATTCTCCTGCCTCAGCCTCCCAACTGGCTGGGATTACAGGCACACGCCACTGCCCCCAGCTAATTTTTGTAGTTTTAGTAGAGACAGAGTTTCACCAGGTTGCCCAGGCTGGTCTTGAACTCCTGACCTCAGGTGATCCACCCACCTCAGCCTCCCAAAGTGCTGGGATTACAAGCATGAGCCACAGTGGCCAGCTAGCGGGTATCTTAAAAACAAGATCATGCTGGGCATGGTGGCTCACGCCTGTAATCCTAGCACTTTGGGGGGCCAAGGTGGGTGGATTGCCTGAGCTCAGGAGTTTGAGACCAGTCTGGGCAACATGCAAAACCCTGTCTCTACTAAAAAAAGAAAAAGAAAAAACGAAACAAAAAACTCAAGACCAGATCTTTGAAGTGTTCTGAAAGTCATATTTAATACTAGCTAACCTTCTTAGCCATTAAATTCTGCTTTCCCTGATTACACAATAAAGCACAGTGGTTGAGAGCATGAACACCAGAGCAGGCCACCTCAGTTCAAACCCCCAACAATTTACTAACTAAGGCACTGTGGTCAAGTTACATAACTGTGACGCAGTTTTACTCATCTGAATTCAGTGTGAATACGAGTGCCTAAATCATGGGGTTGTCAAAGGACTGAATTAGTACATGTAAACTGCTTAGAACAGTTTATAACATAAAACAAATGATCATTAAGTTCAGCCATTAATTTTCTTTCAATTTGCCGACTTAAATTTCCTAACACCAGTCATGTCTCTATAATTCTTTTACCCAATTCTGAATACAAACAAGAGTTCCCAAACTCCTGGGTTTCACTTGGTGTAAAATCTTGTATCTCAGATTCCCAAAGCTGCCCCTACAATGTACTTTTATTTTTATGTATCATACACATTTTTGGATCCACTAAACTATTGTTAGCTGCTATCACCCACATTCAAAGAAACCCTGATGGTACTCTGCTCAGAAATCTATAACATCTCTGAGCTCCAGCACCCAAACTACAACAGAAGAAACAGAAAGGTTATTAATGATATTTTTCACTACCTGGATTCACGATATATATCCAAGCTAGCATTCCACTAATCTGCCAACATCTTCTGCTCCTGGAAGCCTAGGCTATGCCTTGCTTATTCTCAGCCATAAGTCTGTGCTAGTGACCTTCTCTGCTCAGTTTGACTTCTGGTGTTGGCTATACTCAAAATCTATCTATACTTTGGGGGGAAGTTGAAGACATTTATCAAATCTCTTTCCAGTTCATTGAATCTCTTTCCCTTACATTTTAAAATAGCTTTTACATAAAGTTGCACAATGTGCATTGGAGTATAAATTTTCCATGTGAAAGCTGAATTTTATAGTTCATGCAGCTATGATCCTATTTCCTAACCAAAACTTATGCCCCTGGAAAGTATTCATATTTTCTTTGTATCTCTCTGAATAGAAATTAAAGTAGTTCCTAATCTGATGGGTGCTTACAGGTTCTAATCTAACCCCTATCTGTTTTATCAGAATCTATAGTTCAGAATAAATGATCTCTCAATGGATTAATGATAAAGATCTTTCTTTTACCTAGCTCCTTGGCAAGTCAATAAAAAAACCCACTGAATACCTACTGTATGTTGCATTATCAAAGCAAGAAAAGTAAAAAGGTCTTTCCTCTTTGGAGGATTATAATTCAGGTAGAAGAAGCTCAAGCAACAAATATATGTACCTACCTATCAGAGCATATAATCATTTAGAGCATATATTCCTATCAAAAGCATAGAATCACAGAGCATATACTCCTATCAGAGCTTATACTCAGAGAATATAATCTTATCAGAGCATATACTCATAGAGCATACACTCCTATCACAGCATAGAATCCTATCAGAGCACATAATCTCAGAATATATAATCCTATCAGAGTGTATAATCATATTGGAGTATATAATCATATCTAACTTTTTGTGGAAACAATCGCTGAGTGGAATAGGTATTAAGAGAAGACTGGAGTGGTCAACGAATCATGAAGGAAACTTCAAGGAGTTAAACTTTTAAGCTCAAATGTAAAGCATAAAGTTCTAAAGTTTATTGCTCAACAATGCAAATACAGTGAACATTACTGTACACTTAAAAATGGTTAAGATAGTAAATTGCATGTTATGTTTTTTTGGTTTGTTTGTTTTGAGACAGAGTTTTGCTCTGTCGCCCAGGCTGGAGTGCAGCAGCAATCTCCGCTCACTGCAAGCTCCACCTCCCGGGTTCATGCCACTCTCCTGCCTCAGCCTCCCAAGTAGCTGGGACTACAGGTGCCTGCCACCATGCCCGGCTAATTTCTTTGTATTTTTAGTAGAGATGGGGTTTCACCATGTTCGCCAGGATGGTCTCGATCTCCTGACCTCGTGATCCGCCTGCCTTGGCCTCCCAAAGTGCTGGGATTATAGGCGTGAGCCACTGTGCCGGGCCATGTTATGTGTTTCTTAAACCACAATTTAAAATTAAATGAAGGGGCTGGGTGCAGTGGCTCATGCCTGTAATCCCAGCACTTTGGGAAGCTGAGGAGGGCAGATCACTCTGTTGAACTTCTGGCCAACAGACTAAAACCCTGTCTCTATTAAAAATACAAAAACAGGCCGGGCGTTGATGGTGCATGCCTGTAATCCCAGCTACTGGGGAGGCTGAGGCACAAGAATCACTTGAACCTGGGAGGCAGAGGTTATCCTGAGCCAAGATCGCACCACCGCACTCCAGCCTCAGTTACAGAGACTCTGTCTCAATAAATAAATAGGCTGGGCACAGTGGCTCAGACCTGTAATCCCAGCACTTTGAGAGGCCGAGGCAGGTGGATCACGAAGTCAGGAGTTAGAGACCAGCCTGACCAATACGGTGAAACCCCGTCTCTACTAAAAATATAAAAATTAGCCAGGCATGGTGGCATGCGCCTGTAATCCTAGCTACTTTGGGAGGCTGAGGCAGGAGAATCGCTTAAACCTGGGAGAGGAAGGCTGCAGTGAGCCGAGATTGTGTCACTGCACTCCAGCCTGGGCAACAAGAGCGAGACTTCATCTCAAAATGGAAGGAAGGAAGGGAGGGAGGGAGGGAAAATATGTATTATCTAGGCAAGTAAAATGCAGCAGATGAAGGAAAAAAACAATGATCATTTGAATGGAAGATGGATCCACTGTAATCCAGGTATGGGAGAATACTGAACATTAATGTCAAAAGGAACTGAATGTGCTGACGATCTGCAAAGCATTTCACAAAGGACAAAGAACACAAACCATGGAGAGAAGACTAGCACAATCAAATACTGGGAGGTGAGGAAGGTAGACAGAATTTATGATTTTGGAATGTGCACAGTTTATCATCAGACATTCTGAGAAGGAAGGAAGTGAACTATCTCACTGGTACTGCTGTTATCAAGCAAAATATTCAACTAGACTCCTGGTTAAAAGTGTTAGACATATCAATTTGGAGGCAAGCTGCAAAAATACACAGGAAAAAAGGTCTTAGAAGTTGAGATTAGATAAACTCTTTTAAGGGATACAAAGAAAACCAAAAAAGTGGAAAACAGGTCCAAGGGTGATATTCCTGAAAAGGCAAGAAAAAGAACAGACATTCACTTATGAAATTCACACTTCCTGAATGTCTACTACGGACAGAGCATGATTCCAGTTATGGGGAAGGGGAAATGAACACACAGACAGGTGATAAATGAGCACTGGGGAAAGAGAGGAAAGCTGAGGAGTGCTATATTGTCACATCAACTGAGCATGGACTTTGGGAAATGACGTACACTACAAGCTGTGACTGAATTCATAAGCATAGGTGGAAGATGAGGTTTTGGTATCTGAATGCCTAAAGAAGTAAATAAAATTTAGGGCAGAAAATAAGTGCAAGGTATTTTTAAAGGAAGGAAGGAAAGAAAATGGAAGATAAAAAGAATGAACATAAAAGTCTCAAGTTAATTTTTATGTCAGACTTCTGAATGCCCCAAAACAAAACAATTCCGTAAGGCTGGGAGCAGTGGCTCAGGACTGTAATCTTAGCACTTTGGGAGGCTGAGGTGGGCAGATCACTTGAGGCCAGGAGTTCAAGACCAGCCTGGCCAACATGGTGAAACCCCATCTCTACTAAAAATACAAAAATTAGCCAGGCTTGGTGGCATGCACCTGTAATCCCAGCTACTCAGGAGGCTGAGGAAGGAGAATTGCTTGAACCTGGGAGGTGGTGGGTGCAGTGAGCTGAGATCATACCACTGCACACCAGCTTGGGTGACAGAACAAGACTCCGTCTCCAAAAAACAAACAAATAAACAAAACCCCACAACAATTCTGTAATGGCGAGGGAGTAAGTAAGTTACCAATCATGCTGGAGAAAGAGGAAGTGAATGGGTCTCCAGTACAGGTTAGAATGGAAAAAATCCCTACCAATGTAAATCAAATGTAAAATCAACAGAAGAGTTCATGTATGTGTATGGGAAGGAAAGTGATATTTGGGGGTTGGGAGGTGGGCCTGAGGGTACCGAATACATATCAACAACTCTTTAGTCACTCCCAGAGGTCTGGGATGAGCATTTTTTAACATTTGATACTCTACTAACTTGCCTGGACTATGCTGACATGGAAATTCACCTTCCATTATCCACGGCTCTTCTCCCTGCTCCAACTTAATGATGACGTTTGGCTTGGTGATATCATACCCTGTTAATGGGAAAAGAAGGAGGACTTGGGCAAGCTGCTTGGCTTCAGAATCTCCGAAGTACAAGATGTTGCCACCTCATAAGCTGCATAACAGAAGTGCTCCATTTTTTACTTCATCAAAGTTAGAACCTTTTAATGAATAATAATATAAATACTCCAACTAGTGCCCACAAGGAATTAAATGGTGTCATCACTTATTTCTTCAAATTCAAGGATAAAACCCCATTCAACTGAGAGCATTCAGAAAGCAAGCTATCCTCACCCACAGAAACTAGATGGCTATAGTTCTCCAACATCACATCCCTGTATGTTATCTTCTCATCAGGGTCCAGTTGCTGCCACTCCTCCTGGGTGAAATCCACAGCCACATCTTTGAATGACACTGGCCCCTGTAATGGCAACATGATCAGAATTGGGAAATATGGAAAAGGGATAGGGGGATAACATTTTACAAAGCTCACTGGTAAAGTTAACCATGAACATTGTATATCTTATTTTATGTTACAGATTATGGAAGGGAAATCATATTGGAAATCATATTGGAAACATATCCTTTGGGGTCATGTATATATACGTATATATACGTGTATATACACACACACACATATATATATATAAAATATTTATTACCCACAAAAATAAAAACCCGAAACACAACTGAACTCCTATTTTGAAACTGAACTGAGTTTTGGGCATATGAGTGAAACATCATGCCTGCTCTCAAAAAGTAGACAACCTAATAAAGAGATAAATATGAAAACAAATATATGCATTTTACTCCTTGTCACTTCTTTTAGTCTTCTTTGCTGTCAGACCCTCCCCTTCTCCTGGACTTCATGTTGGAGTGCTCACCACTCAGTTCCTGGTCTTCTTCCTAATTCACTGCTCTGGGGCTCTCACCTAGTTTCAACTCCTTGTTCTTCTGGCTCTTTTATTCTCATGGCCAGTGGCCTCTGGCTATCTGCATGGCAGAGTTTTATCTCAAACATCTCAATCTTACAGCAGTAAATATTCGTTAAATGAATGAATGCCCAAAGCTGTTATTAGAGTAATGCAGACAAGATGCAGAATGATTTAACAAAAGAGGATCAAATTATTTTAACTTTATGCCATCAGATTAGGCTTCACAGACTCAGTTAACTGGAAGTCCTTAAAGATGCACTGTGTATTCTATGGGATAAAGGGGAAGAATATGATGAGGTGTAAAAAGTACCAATGGCAAACATGAAGCAGCTTCAATTTTTAAGAGGTTGGGGCTGGGCATAGTGACTCATGCCTATAATCCTAGCACTTTGGGAGGCTGAGATGGGAAGATCGTTTGAGCTCAGGAGTTCGAAACCAGCTTGGGCAACACAGTAAGACATCATCTCTGCTAAAAATAAAATTTTTTAAAAAAATTGGCTGGACATCATGGCACATGCCTGTAGTTCCAGCTACTTGGGAGGCTAAGGCAGGAGGATCACTTGAGCCTGGGAGATCAAGGCTGCAGTGAGCTGTGAACATAACACCGCACTCCAGCCTAGGCAACAGAGTGAGACCTTATCTCAAAAAAAAAAAAAAAAAAAAAAAAAGGAAAAATACAAAACTCCTGGGCTCCAGCAATCCACCTGCCTTGGTCTCCCAAAGTGTTGGGATTACAGGCTTGAGCCAGCATGCCCCGCCCAAACTTGTAGTTTAGAAAAGAAAGTGCCCAGTGAGCATGTTGCATTATCCTATTATTTATAAAGAACATATCAACAAGGGGTTCAAACCCAGTGATACAGCTAGGACCATGTAGATCCCAAGAGATAGCAGAGGCAGAGCCGCTAGGCTGCTGGGCTGAGAAACTAAAGCAGGACATCCAAGCTTATCCACAGGCAGGCCACAGGAGCTGATAAAATCACTGAGAGAGAGCTAAACCTTCTGGGTTAAGTTAGTCCAGAATGTAAGGAGGCGGTAGGGGTTAGAAGACTGATCAACCAATAAACAACATAAAATTACATGCCAATACCACTTACATCAATACAAATACCCAAAATGAAACATAACCAAACAAAATCCGGTACCAGTTTAAACACATAATATACAACAGACAAATGGGACTTATTTCCATTTGACTAGTTTAATATTTGGAAACCTATTAATATGACAAGCCACTATAACACAACAAAGAAGAAAAGTCTTGTATCCATGAAGATACTTGAAAAAGCTTGACAGAAAAAGCTGATTTAAAAAAAACAAACTAAAGAAAATAGAAACTTCATTAACATCAATATTATGTATATACACAAATATAACTATTGCACTCTAATACGCAATAGTATGTACGATATATGTGTGACATATGTATTTCAATTACACACAAGCACATATATACAGTTTGCGTATACACACACACACACACACACACACACACACACACACACACATTTATGCCTCAGTCTTCTCGGTCCAAAAATCAGGATTTTACTTAACAGGAAAAAACTACATACCTTCCCACTAAGATCAAGAACAAGGTATTAATAAAATGCTCATTATGTACAATTAGAGAAAACAACAGGGGAATATAAGAAAAAGTAAAAGTGCTTGGGCATGGTGGCTCATGCCTATAATCCCAACACTTTGGGAGGCTGAGGCAGGTAGATCACCTGAGGTCAGGAGTTCGAGACCAGCCTGGATAACATGGTGAAACCCCATCTCTATTAAACATAAAAAAAAATAATAAAAAAAAAAATTAGTTGTATTATTAAGGTCAACTTAATCAGTTACCCTAAATTACTTTATAAATATGCAATCCCAATAAAAATACCAAAAAGCTTTTTCCTGGAACTAGATAAGCTGACACTACAGTTCATATGAGGTGGAAGAAAATCGAAAACAGCTCAGGGAAAAAAAACATTTGGACATGGACAAAACTGGATCCAGGTGAGGTGCGGTAGCTCATGCCTGTAATCCCAGCACTCTGGAAAGCTGAGGCAGAAGGACTCATTGAGGCCAGGAGTTTGATACCAGCCTTGGCAACATAGCAAGACCCTATCTCTATAAAGAAAAAATGCATATGTTAGAAAAAATATATAGAGAGAGATATTAGGACTTCTGCCCTCAGCTGTGATAAACTAACAGATACTGGATATGCCCTCTAATCTGAAACAGTACATACCAAAGAACAACAACAAAAAAACAAAAACAGAAAGAAAAATAAAACAGAGAACATACATGAAGCAATTTTTTTTTTTTGGCGAAGTCTCACTCTTGTCTTCCAGACTGGAGTGATATGGCACAATCTTGGCTCACTGCAACCTCCGTCTCCTGGGTCCAGTGATTCTCTTGCCTCAGCCTCCCGAGTAGCTGGGATTACAGGTGTTCACTAGCACGCCTGGCTAATTTTTGTATTTTTAGTAGAGACAGGGCTTCACCATGTTGGCCAGGCTGGTCTCGAACTCCTGACCTCGTGATCCACCTGCCTCGGCCTCCCAAAGTGCTGTGATTACAAGTATGAGCCACCACGCCCGGGCTGAAGCAATGGTTTTCAAGGCACTGATTATCAGGCAGTAGAGTTATCTATAAGTGATGGGAAATAAACAAGGTGAACCAATCAACTTCTGCCTTGAGCATTTCCAGGCCATGGAACACGGAAGAAGAACAGAGGCAGATGTGAGGAGAAAGAGTTGCAAGATGGGAAAATGGGCAGGAAATTGCAACCCATAAGGAAGAAAAGAATCAGTCCATCAAAACTGGCCCAGAATTGACACAGAGTTTATAACCGGCACAGAGCACTGAGAGAGTTCATCATTCTATTCCAAATGTTCAAAAAAATTGAGACAGGCAAGATGTAAAAAAGACCCACGCTAATCTTCTACAGATAGAAACTAGAATATCTGAGATGAAAATTATATTGGACAAGATTAACAGCATCGTTGAAAAAAGAAATTAGTGAATATAAGATAGCAACAGAAATTACATAAAATGAAACAGAACAAATAATTAAAAGCAAATAAAGAGCAACAGTGTGTTATGGGAAAATTTCAAGTGGCCTAATATACAGGCAACAAGAATCAGTAGAGGGGAGGTAGTGGATATTTGAAGAAAAAATGATAAAAATGTTCCCAAGGTGATGACACCATAAACCCAAGATCCAAGAAGTTCAATGATCCCCAAAAGAGAAACATGAAAAAAATGATACCATGACACACTGCAATCAAATTGCCCAAAACTAATGATAAAACGTTTAAAACAATAAGGGAGGGAAGCCAAAAAGACATGTTATATATAGGGGAACAAAGATGAGTATGACATCAGATTTCTCTTAGAAAAAAATGTAAGCAGGAAGACGATACAGAAACACATTTAAAGCACTGTGGAGAAAAATCCAGCAAAACACCTTTAAAAGGAAAGACACAATGAAGACATTTGCAGACATACAAGAATTCATCATCAACTAGAAGAAATGTTAAAGAAAGTCCTTCAGGCAGAAGTAAAATGACAGCAAATAAAAATTTAGGTTTACACAAAGGAATGAAGAGTACCAGAAATGGTAACTGCGTATTTTCTCCCATTACTTAAATCTCTTTAAAAGATAACTGGGTCAGGTGTGGTGGCTCCACCTGTAATCCCAGCACTTTGGGAGGCTGAGGCAGACAGATCACCTGAGGTCAGGAGTTTGAGACCAGCCTGGCCAACATAGAGAAACCTCATCTCTACTAAAAATATAAAAATTAGCCAGGTGTGGTTGTGGGTGTCTGTAATCCCAGCTACCCGGGAGGCTGAGGCAGAAGAATCACTTGAACCCGGGAGGCAGAAGTTACAGTGAGCCGAGATCATACCCCTGTACTCCAGCATGGGGGACAGAGTGAGACTCCGTCTCAAAATAAATAAATAAATAAATAAATAAATAAATAAAAGATAACAGTTTAATTAACAACAATGTAATAGATTCTGTGTGGCACTGATACCACCTGTAAAAATAAAATGAACAATCGTGTACAGACCAAGAGGAGAGAAATGGAAGTATCCTATTGTTAAGTTTCTCTTACTCTAAGAAAAATGGTACATTACTTAAGAATAAACTATGATAATTAAAGTTGCACACTATAAATTCTAATTCACTAAAATAACAAAACAGTGTGATAGCTAAAAACCCAACAAAAGACATAAAAGTAGAATCATAAAACATTCTCAGTTAATCAAAAGGAAGACAAACAAAGACATTTTAAAAAGAAACAAAGAAGATGAGACTAAAAGAAAGCAAAGACAATGGACCATAACCTAACTAGTTTTATCAATAATCACATTACATGTAAACAGTCTATACATCCCCAATTATGAGACAGAAATAGACTGATGAAAACAAGCAAGATCTAAATCTTGCTGCCTACAAGAAATAATACTTTAGATATAAAGATGCAAATACGTTAAAAGTAAAAGGATGGAATAAGATATACCATGCACGCATTACTAAAAAGAATGCTACATAAATAACAAAGCACATTTCACAGCCTGGAATATTAGCAGGGATAAGGAAGGCCATTTTACAAAGTGGTTTATTAATCAACAGGACTTAATAACCTTGAACATTCATGTATCTAATACAACACATAAAGCAAAAAGTGGTAAAATTGCAAAGAGAAACAGAACCACAATTGCAGCAGGAGATTTCAATCCCCTCTCCGCCACAATTGATACAAATAGGCACACAATCAACAAGGATATAGTACACCTGAACAACACAACCAACCAACTTGATCTCATTAACATTTATCAAACACTCTACCAACCAGAGCAGAACAAGCCATCTTCTCAAGATGCGCAGAATTTTCCCAAGACAGATCCTATTCTAAGCCATAAATTTAAGAGGTTCCATGTAGCATTCCAGACAAAAATTCACAATCTAAATCTAATCATGAAGAAAGATCAGGGAAACCTAAATTTAAAGACTTCTATAAAATCACTGGCCTGTATTCTTAAATTTATAATGGCGCTGAGGAACAAATCCATATTAAACAGACTTAAAAAGCATGAAAACTAAAGGCAATTGACAGTCCTAGACTGAATCTTCTACCAAAAATTAAAAATTGCTATTAAGGAAATTATTGGGAAATTGGCAAAACTGGAAAATGAACTATAGTTGAGATACAAGTATTAAATCAATGATAAATTTCCTGAATTCAATTACCATGCTATGGATATTTAATAGAATTTAAAAGAATGTTCTTGATTTTATGAGATATAATGTAAAACTTTATAGGGTAAAGAGGCATGACATATAACACCCACTCTAAAATAGTTCAGAAAAAAAATATAAATACATATACATACATGTATGTATATATCCATATACATGATTAATGTGGGAAAATGTTAAGAATGAAGTATCTGAACAAAAGGAAGTATCTGGGATTTCTTTGTAAAATCCTTGCAATTTTTCTGAAAATTTGAAATGATTTCAAAACGAAATGCTCAACAGAAAATAATGCTATCAAATATATATTATATGTATATATTTGCTATCAAATATATATTATATGTATATATTTGCTATCAAATATAT
>NC_045441.1:4979228-5008411 GCF_002776525.5 Piliocolobus tephrosceles | reverse complement strand
TTGCTATCAAATATATATTATATGTATATATTTGCTATCAAATATATTTCAAAAGGACTCAGAAACCAACTTAAAGGGATTCTGTCTGGCCAAAGATGGAGTCATTTAATTTTCTAAAAGAATCACAACTTTGATGTACTGAAATATTTACTATCTGTTTAAACCCATGAGCTCATAATGGTAACGAAACAAAAAAAACCTTCCTGCTTAGAAGCCTACTCAATATTTTAGAAACTCTCTTTCCTGCATGAATTACATAACCAAATAGAGAACAGAAATTTATCTTCAGAAAAGTATTCTAGGCCAGCTGTGACGGCTCATGCCTATAATCCCAACACTGGGAGGTCAAAGAAGAGGATTACTTGAGCCCAGGAGTTCAAGACCAGCCTGGGCAACATAGCGAAACCTGTCTCTACTAAAAATTAAAAAATTAGCTGGGCATTGTGGCACATGACTATACTTCCAGCTACTTGGGAGGCTGAAGTGGGAGGATCACTTGAGCACAGGAGTTTGAGGCTGCAGTGAGCCATAAACGCGCCAGCCTGGGTAACATAGTACGACTCTGTTTCCACAACAAGAAAAGAAAAGAAAGTTATTTTGGCTAGTAAATAAAGAAGAAATGGTAGAATTAGCAGATCACCGTTTTGCCTCCCCTAATGAACTAGTAAATCACAGCAATAATCGACAGTTGATAGTTCTTAAGTTCACAAAAACAAAGAAGGTAACACGTGCCTCCAGAAGTAGACAAATACCACGTATGGTACAGCTGTGTGAAAAGAATTGAACATAAACCTGATTAGACTTCCAGATCAAACTACCAATTTTACAAGGCATACAAGATATTTTTTTTTAAATGTGCTAAAGGTGAAACAAGGGTAACACAATCTAAACTGAGGATAACCAACCCAGTTTCTTCAAAACAATAAGCACGCAAGAGACATACTATGGGAACTATTAAAAGATTTAACCCAACTGCCACATGTATTAAGAAAGGGAGTATTATGGGTTATTCCTAGCCCCTTTTAAAAAGACTCCTTATTAGCCAGGTGTGGTGGCTTACACCTGTAATCCTATAGCACTTTGGGAGGCCACAGTGAAAGGATCGCTTGAGGCCAGGAATTTGAGACCAGCCTGAGCAATACCGTGAGAATACATCTCTAGGCTGGGAGCAGTGGCTCACGCCTGTAATCCTAGCACTTTGGGAAGCCGAGGCGGGCAGATTGCCTGAGCTCAGGAGTTTGAGACCAGCCTCAGGGTGACATGGTGAAACGCAGTCTCTACTAAAATACAAAAAAAATTAGCTGGGTGTGGCAGCGTGCACCTGTAGTCCCAGCTACGCGGGAGGCTGAGGCAGGAGGATTGTATGAGCTCAGGAGATTGAGGCTGCAGTGAGTTGTGAGAACGTCTCTACACTCCAGCCTGGGTGATAGAGCAAGATCCTACCTGAAAAAAAGAAAAAAAGAAGGCCGGGCACAGTGGCTCATGCCTGTAATCCCAGCACTTTGGGAGGCAGAGGCGGGCAGATCACGAGGTCAGGAGATCGAGACCACGATGAAACCCCGTCTCTATTAAAAATACAAAAAATTAGCCAGGCACGGTGGTGGGTGCCTGTAGTCCTAGCTACTCAGGAGGCTGAGGCAGGAGAATGGCGTGAACCCAGGAGGCGGAGCTCGCAGTGGGCCGAGATCACGCCATTGCACTCCAGCCTGGGCAACAGAGCTAGACTCTGTCTCAAAAAAAAAAAAAAAGGAAAAAAGAAAAAAATAAACAAAACAAAACAGACTTCATCATTTAAAGACAAACAGAAATATTTACAGATAAATCTCTTTAAAAGCCAAGAAAAGAGAGACTCCATGGAGAAAATATCAGTTTGGAAGTAACAGATGTCAAAGGCAGACAAAGGGTCCTGTGAGGTAGGGCTAGGAAATGCCCGCTGGATTTGACTGCAATTAAATCACCGGTAATGTTTACTGACTGACTCAGCAACGTGAAAAGGACAAAACTAAAACGCTGAGAACTGAAATGAGAAACAGAAATAGGAAATCTTCACAAGAGAGTAACTGTATTGCTTGCTGTGCAACCCAAACAGAAAGAAGAACAAGTATTTGAAGGATGATCACGTCATTCATTCCCCTCATGATCTAGGACTCAACAGTAAAAACAGAATTCTGTCTACTTGGACCACAGAATTTCTGTCCCTGGAAAAATGATATGCACCAAGTTCTCCTTGGGCAGCAGGCCCTCTGCTTACATAAGCACCAAGAATAAGCCATAAGTTACGGTAATGTAATGGTTGTTATCAGGAAAGCTATCCATAATTATATCAACTTGAATGAAGAAATTTTTCCAAGTCCTAGAAAATCTTTTAAATCCACAAGTAACAAAATTGGTTTCTCCTTATAATCAATGCAAACGATGTCATGGATGGTGACAATGCAAACAATGTCACGGATGGTGATATGGTTTTGGTTTGTGTCACCGCCCAAATCTCATGTTCAATTGTATTCCCCAATGTTGGAGGTGGGGCCTGGTGGGAAGTGACTGGATCATGGGGGCAATTTCCCTCTTGGTGCTGTTCTCCTGATACTGAGTGAGTTATCACAACACGTGGTTGTTTAAAAGTGTGTAGCGCCTCCCCCTCCCTCTTCCTCCTGCTCTGGTGATGGAATATGTACCCGCTTTCCCTTCGCCTTCCACCATGACGGTCACTTTCCTGAGGCCTCCCCAGCCACGCTTCCTATGACAGAGCCTGCAGGCGGGAGCCAATTCAACCTCTTCTCTTTGTAAATTACCCAGTCTTAGTTATTTCTCTATAGCAGTGTGAGAATGGACTAATACAAACGACATTTTCCTTTTGTGATGACTGCAAAGAATATCAGCCCTGGGTGCGGCTCAATTTCAACAGCCTTAAAATATGCTACCCATACATACAAGCTTCACAAATCACTTTTGGTGCTGATCTGCCACACTCACTACATTTTACAGGGTAATGTCTAGTTCCACATTCCCATTTTAAAGTAGGAATCCTGGCTGGGCGCGGTGGCTCATGCCTGTAATCCCAGCACTTTGGAAGGCTGAGGTGGGGTCACCTGAGGTCAGGAGTTTGAGACTAGCCTGGCCAACATGGTGAAACCCTGTTTCTTCTAAAAATACAAAAAATTAGCTAGGCATGGTGGCACACGCCTGTAATCCCAGCTACTTGGGAGGCTGAGGCAGGAGAATCGCTCGAACCCAGGAAGTGGAGGTTGCAGTGAAGCGAGGTCATGCCACTGCACTGCAGCCTGGGCAACAGAGCAAGACCCCATCTCAAAAAAAAAAAAGAAAAAAAAAGCATGAATTCTTACAAACCTCTGAAAATGCATCATAAAATAAAGTAGTGGAACATATACATAAGCAGGAAAACTCACCTGCAATGTGTTCATTTTCTGCTGCTCTTGGAAACGTGCAGAGACTGTGGCTGGTAGACCTAGAGGGGGAGAAGCAGGTCATTGAAGTCGTAAGTGCTCTGGCTTGCAAAGGCAGGAAACTCCTGCGTAAGAACCACAAAAGAAAGCTCAATAGGCTAACACCCTGTGAACACTCAGCCTGCAAACACTCAGAAGGGCCTAAAAGAGTGATACAGGTGGCCAGGCGCGGTGGCTCAAGCCTGTAATCCCAGCACTTTGGGAGGCTGAGATGGGCGGATCACGAGGTCAGGAGATCGAGACTATCCTGGCTAACATGGTGAAACCCCGTCTCTACTAAAAATACAAAAAACTAGCTGGGCGAGGTGGCGGGCGCCTATAGTCCCAACTACTCGGGAGGCTGAGGCAGGAGAATGGCGTGAATTCAGAGGGCGGAGCTTGCAGTGAGCTGAGATCCGGCCACTACGCTCTAGCCTGGGTGACAGAGCAAGACTTCGTCTCAAAAAAAAAAAAAAAAGTGATACAGGGTTTCGCCATGTTGGCCAGGCTGGTCTCGAATTCTGGCCTCAAGTGATCTGCCTGCCTCGGCCAGCATGGTGAAACCCCCTCTCTACTTAAAAATAACAAAATAATTAGCCAGGCGTAGTGTCACATGCCTGTAGTCCCTCAGGAGGCTGAGGCACAAGAATCCTTTGAACCTGGGAGGTGGAGGTTGCAGTGAGCCGAGACCACGCTGCTGCACCCGAGACTGGGTGAGACACACTGTCTCAACACACACACACACACACACACACACACACACACACACACACGAGTGATGGGGAAGCATGCACTTGTAACTTTGTAACTCTAAGATAATCAGGTAGTAACTAGACGAGTTAGACTCTCATGGGTAACATGACTCCTTTTACAAACAATCTACCATCATCAAATACAACATACAAAAAGAAAAAAAAATCCCATCATACGGCTTGTGTTTTTTGTGGTTTGTTGAGACAGGGTCTCAATCTACCACCCAGGCTGGAGTGCAGTGTTACATTCACAGCTCACTGCAGCCTCGACCTCCTGGGCTCCATCAATCCTCCCACCTCAGCCTCCAGAGCAGTTGGGACCACAGGTACATCCCAGCATGTGTGGCTATGTTTGTATTTTTTGTAGAGTCAGGGTCTCCCTATGTTGCCTAGGCTAGTCTCTAACTCCTGGTCTCAAGGGATACTCTTGCCCTAGCCCCTCAAAGTGCTGGGATTATAGGTGTGAGCCACTGCATCCGCCCGCATTTCCTTATTGTCTCTTTAAACTGCTTAAAAAAAAAAAAAAGCTATAGGAATTGAGTATGTGAGCCCTCAGAAATGAACGTGTATAAAATATGGTTTTGTTTCTAAATTATCTAACTGAATTTGGTTATTGCTGCACCTAATCATCTTCTATTAAGAAAACTAGGATATGGGAGAAAGAACACCGGCCTGGGAGATAAGACTCCTGAGTTCTACTATGAGCACCTCTACCCACAAAGCCGGTGACCTGGTCAAGTCGTCCACCTGCTAAGGCCCAGTCTCTTCCCCTAGCAACTGAGGCAGCAAGAGAATCCCTGCAGACTGTTGCTGCATTACTACCATTCTCCAGGGCAGATCTAAGCGGGAATCAGCAGACACTTAAATGAGAGAACAGAGGTGCTGACAGATGTTTAGAGACGGTCGAAATCTGGAGCACGGAGAGGAGGAGGAAGGGCTGTTAGGGGTTAGTGGGGAGTGGAGACGACGTCCGCAGCTGAGGCTGGGGACACCCTCCACGTCCCCCGTAAACCTCGTCCTCCCAGATCTTCCTATGCAGCGCCTGTTCGCTGCAGCCGGACCCTGCCCTCAAACCGAAACACACGTCTCTCCTGCAAGCGATCGGGACCCTCCCCCTGCCCCACACTCTAAGGTCCCCAACACACGGTGACATTACCCAGGCCCTTCTCGCTCCAGGCCCGAAAACCCAAGACCTACCCGCCTGGGGCTCCGCAGCCTCTGCCCCACGGCTCCCGAGAGGTCGGGACCGGCCTGCTGTGGCGCGTCTGCTCGCGAGGTCCCCTCCTTTCCACCTCACCAAGGCTGTTCTGCTCCCGAGGGGCCCCGGCCGGGCCTACTGGGCAAATCCAAGCGAGTGTCCTTCCCGCGGCCCAGATCCGCCTCCCTGGGGCTCACCGTACAGCAGCGGCCTGAGCCAGGCCGCCAAGGACACACATGGGCCAGGCCCGGGTCCCGCCGCCCCTTCGCCTCCACCACCGGGGTCCCCGCTCGAGCCTCCACCCGGCACGCGCGAACCCTGGCCCGCACAGCTCCGCGCCCGCCTAGGTGCTGGCCCTGGTGGTCAGCGTTCAGCCCCGCAAGCTCCGCGATTCCCGTCCACTGAAGGCCAAAGCCTGGGAACCAGAGCAAGCGGTGACCCGAGAACGCACAGGAAGCGAGGGCAGTGCGGCTGCGGCGGCGCGCATGCGCGAACATGCACACATGGAGAGGTGCACACCGGCAGCACTGCACCGGAAGTCCGCCTCCCAGGGCCGCCGCTGGGCCCAGGACAAGTATCGGACTCTATTTCCCATGAGCCTATGCGCCCCCCAAGTTTAGGGGCCGTTTTAAATGTCTCTACCCCGCCTAAAGGGTAAGAAGCTCCAGGCTATGAGCTTTGGCAGCCCTGAACCCCGGACTGAACTTCGCATTTGTTTTTACTCCCTTTTAGGGTCCAGTCCAGGGCTGCCTGACTGGGTCTTGGAGCCCAAGGCCTCTGGGTTAGAACGAGTTTCCCATAAGGAGAAGGAAAGGAAAGGGTGTATCATGGTTACTGCGCTGAAATGCTAAGTTTCACTCAAATAGTAGGACAGGATAAATGCCCAGCGATGCTTTCCAAGGAAGAAAAAGAAAACAGAATTTGTGGCCAGGCGCGGTGGCTCACGCCTGTAATCCCAGCACTTGGGGAGGCCCAGGCGGGCGGATCGCGAGGTCAAGAGATAGAGACCATCCTGATCAACATGGTGAAACTCCCTCTCTAGTAAAAATATAAAAATTAGCTGGACGTGGTGGTGCGTGCGTGTAATCCCACCTACTCAGGAGGTTAAGGCAGGAGAATCACTAGAACCCAGGAGGCAGAGGTTGCAGTGAGCAGAGATCGCGCCACTGCACTCCAGCCTGGCAAGGGAGCGAGACTCCATAGCTTTTCTAGATCACACAGCGAATGCCTAAAAACTGTAGAGAAATCAGGAAATACATACACAAATTGAAGAAAAGAAATGCCTATGATCTTACCTTCCCCAGGAGGATTATGTTTAGGGTTAGGTTATGTTGAACAAAAAGAGTCAAAGTCTGGAAAGAGTTTTATTCTGGGCCTGTTTGAGTGACCATGGCTGGTGACACAGCCTCAGGGGGTCTGGAAAACGTGAGCCCAAAGTGGTTGGGTTATAGCTTGGTTTTATACATCTCAGGGAGACAGCAGTTACAGGCAAAGACATCAATCAATACATGGGAGGTATACATTGGGTCAGCCAGGAAAAGGTTTCAGGTCACTAGTAGATTCAAAGATTGGCAGTTGGTTCAGAGTTAAGCATTGGCTGAACAGCTGGAAGACTACATAAAGAAATTGGCCATTGCAGTGACTCATACCTGTAATCCCAGCACTTTGGGAGGGTGAGCTGGGAGGATCCCTTGAGGCCAGGAGTTCAAGGACAGCTTGCGCACACAGCAAGACCCCCACCTCTACAAAAAAAAAAAAAAAAATTATCCAGGTGTGGTGGTGCCTGCCTGTAGTCCCAGCTACTCAGGAGGCTGAGATGGGACGATCGCTTGAGCCTGGGAAGTTGAGGCTACAGTGAGCCATGATGGTGCCACTGCACTCCAGCTTGGGCAACAGAGAAGAAAAGAGAGAAAGAAAGAGAAAAAGAGAGAAAGAAAGGAAGGAAAGAAAGGAAAGGAAGGAAGGAAGGAAAAGAAGGAGGGAAAGAAAAGAAAAGCTTGAGTTAAGATAATGAGGATTGTGGAAACCAAGGTTCTTGTTATGTAGGTGAAGCCTCAGAACAGTCTTCAGAGAGAATAGATGATAAACATCTCTTATTGGATCTTAAAAGGTGTCAGACTCTCCAGAAAAGTGTAAGAGAAGGAGATTCTCTACAGAATGCAAATTTCCCCCAAAGAGATGGCTTTGCAGGACTATTTTAAAGTGTGTCAAAGAAAACATATTATAGGGTAAAATACTATGATTTCCTTCAGGGACTGCTATCTGTCATGTGGTGCTATATCAGAGTCTGGTTGGAGTTGGGTATCTTACTGATACAAAGAGCCTGTTTTGTCAGTCTTATGACCTGTATTCTAATGCTAATGTTGGTCAGCTGTGCCTAAACTCTGACGGGAGGAGAGTATGACAAGGTATGTCCGATCCCCTCCTTCCCGTCATGACCCGAATTAGTTTTTCATGTTATTTTGGATCCCGTTGGCCAACAGGGCAGTCCATTCAGTCAGTTGTGGGGGCTTAGAATTTTATTTTTGGTTTACAATTAAAATGTCAATTTTCAAACATGGGATCATAAGGACAACGATTCATCACAATTTTTTGGTGAAATCTAACAGTGTTCTTGCCCAGTTGCTTCATAAAAACTGGTAAGGAAAAGACTAAAAATAAATTCTTCTGAGGCCAGGTGCAGTGGCTCACACCTGTAATCCCAGAAGGTTGGAAGGCCGAGGTGGGTGGATCATGAGGTTAGGAGATCAAGACCATCCTGGCCAACATGGTGAAACCTCATCTCTACATCTCTAAAACACAAAAAATCAGCTGGGTGTGGTGGTACGCCCCTGTAGTCCCAGCTACTTGGGAGGCTGAGGCAGGGGATCACTTGAACCTGGGAGGTGGAGATTGCAGTAAGTGGAGATCACGCCACTACACTTCAGCCTGATGACAGAGCAAGACTCCATCTCAAAATTAAAAATAATAAATTAAAAATAATAAATAAATTCTGTTAACCTAGAATATTCTCTCCACAAACTCAGAAAATAAAGAAAACAATTTTATTATTGAATAAGCATTAAACCAGACTGTGATGCCCATCACAGGTGATCCATTAATGAGATGCAAAGAGAAATAAAGTAAAGCCTCCTTTTTTTTTTTTCTTTTTTTTTTTAGACAGAGTCTCGCTCTGTCACCCAGGCTGGAAGTGCAGTGGTGCAATCTCAGCTCCCTGCAACCTCTGCCTCCCCCGTTTAAGTGATTCTCCTGCCTCAGCCTCCCAAGTAACTGGGACTACAGGCACGTGCCACCATGCCTGGCTAATTTTTTTGTATTTTTAGTAGACACGGGGTCTCATCATGTTACCTAGGATGGCCTCGAAATCCTGACCTTGTAATTCGCCCGCCTAGGCCTCCCAAAGTACTAGGATTATAGGCGTGAGCCATGGTGCCTGGCCAAAGCCTCCTTTTTATTTAGCCTGGCAGATACAATCCATTGCATACACGCTCTCAAGATAAACAGTAACTCATCCTCATGTATGATCTCAAGATAAACAGTAACTCATCCTCATGTATGATCTCAAGATAAACAGTAACATCCTCATGTAAAAACTTGCTATGCTTTTTTTTTTTTTTTTTTTTTTTGAGACAGGGTCTCATTCTGTCATCCAGGCTGGAGTGTAGTGGTATGATCTTGGCTCACTGTAACCTCCATCTCCTGGGTTCAAGTGATTCTCATGCCTACGCCTCCCAAGTAGCTGGAATTACAGACATGTGCCCTCATGCCCAGCTAATATTGGTATTTTAGTAGAGACAGAGTTTCACTATATTGGCCAGGCTGGACTCAAACTCCTTCTTTCCATTTCTGTGTGGCATCAAGTGATGCGCCCGTCTCGGCCTCCCCCAGAGTACTGGGATTACAGGTGTGAGCCACCGCGCCTGGCATGCTATGCATTCTTAAACACTCATCCTAAATTCACCTGGAAATCCATGCTAGTTAATTACCTGTATCCGAAGAAAAAATAAAACTTCTCATATCTCCTTGACGAGCAGGTAGTAACAGCTCAAGGTGCCTAGGCTAAACTCCCTAGGCAACAGGAAGATAGGGACACTATCTTCCTCGAGGCTTACATTTCAAAGACAAGACTCTCAGGCTCTTGAGAAAAAAAATCCTGGGTTGTGACCCAGAGTGGTGGCTCATGCCTGTAATCCCAGCACTTTGGGAGGCCAAGGCGGTTGGATCGCCTGAAGTCAGGAGTTCAAGACCAGCCAGACCAACAAGGTGAAACCCCGTCTCTACTAAAAATACAAAAATTAGCCAGGCGTGGTGGCAGGCGCCTGTAGTCTCAGCTACTCAGGAGGTTGAGATGGGAGAATTGCTTGAACCCGGCAAGGGGAGGTTGCAGTGGGCCGAGACCGCACCAATGCACTCCAGCCTAAGTGACAGAGCGAGATTCCGTCTCCAACAACAACAATAAAAAATTCCTGGGTTGTAATGTTGGCAAGATGTTCATTTACATTTTTAAAAGATTTAGATACATATCAAAGGCACAAAATAAGTTATTTATATTACAAGGTTTATCAAGGAAATACTCTTTAAAAGAGAGGAGAAAAGGTTAATTTACCTTTTGGCAAAATAAGATAAATTGAATTAATTTTTTTTTTTTTTTAGAAAATCCATACAGTGAGGGCTGGGCATGGCGGCTCACATCTGTAGTCCCAGCACTTTGGAAGGCCAAGGCAGGCGGATTGCTTGAGACCAGGAGTTCGAAACCAGCCTGGGCAACATGGCTACTACAAGTACAAAAATTAGCTGGGTATGGTGGTTTGCGCCTATTGTCCCAGCTGCTCTGGAGGCTGAGGCACGAGAATCGCTTGAACGTGGGAGGCAGAGGTTGCAGTGAGCCAAGATTGAGCCATTACAATCCACTCTGGACGACAAGAGCGAGACTCTGTCTCAAAAAATAAAAAAATAAAAAACAAAAACAGAGCCTCTTTTCCATCTCCCCGCCACAGAGTTGTCTTCAGTAATTTCATTCGTTTTTTTCCTCAGGGTTTCCAGAGTTTCTGGGTCCCAGAAGGGGAAGCTCTCTTCAAGGTACAGAAACTATGACTCCGCAGAGAACCACAGAGACGGCAGCATGACCAGGGCCCGGTCAGGTGCGGGGAGGCTGCTGGGCTGAGACTCGGGCTGACCTTCCGCTCAGGTCGACTTATTCCCATCGGCACCAAAGCCGCTGAAGGGGGTCATCCAACAGCAAAGGAAGTGGGGGCACAGCTTGGAGGCTGTTTCAGAAGGTCCCACTGAGACGAGGACTCAAGGCCTGGCCACAGCCCTCCCAAGTGAGGCCCAGATCATATTTCACCACGCTCAGAAAACCTTGTCTGCTCATTTCAGTCCACAGTGACTTTGCTTTATGATCTCTCTTGCACTGTCCAACCCAGAAAGTTCTAAATCTGAATGGATTCCAGTGATGGAGTTAAATCAGGCCCCACCTCAGTTTCTGAGCTACGATCAATAGGGCTGGGTCCCAGCATCTGTATCTTAATGTTCCTCCATGTCATCCCGAAAGGCTGGTATTTGCAAATCCTTTTGGGGAGTGAAGGGTTTTCTAGAGACAGGCCTCACTCTGATGCCCAGCCTGGAATGCAATGGTGGGATCACAGCTCACTGCAGCCTTGAACTCCTGGCCGCAACAAATCCTCCCACCTTGGCCAACCAAAATGTTGGGATTACAGGAGTGACCACTGTGTCTGGCCAGGAAAGCCCTTCTGTTTCACTTGAATGATATTTTGGCAGCATACCTACAGCCATTGTTGTATTGAACTGCATCACTGCAGGAAAAGAAAAGGTCAGAGGTGGCTGTTTTGCTTTTTTTCTGAATGTATCAGACCAAATCTGGGCTAGCCTTTTTTTTTTTTTTTTTGGGATGGTGTCTCGCTCTGTCACCCAGGCTGGAGTGCAGTGGCGCAATCTCAGCTCACTGCAACTTCTGTCTTCCAGGTTCAAGTGATTCTCCTGCCTCAGCCTCCCAAGTAGCTGGGATTACAGATGTGCACCCCCATGCCCAGCCAGTTTTTTCTGTATTTTTAGTAGAAACGGATTTCAACATGTTGGCCAGGCTGGTCTCGAACTTCTGACCTCTGGTGATCTGTCTGCCTCGGCTTCTTAAAGTGGTAGGACTATAGGCATGAGCCACTGTGCCTGGTTTGCCCATTTTTTGACAATGTGTCAATATCATGTAAGATGGGCACTGCCTCAGTGTAGTGTGTCTAGACAAGGTGGCCAGAAGAGAGAGGAATATGCAAACTAGGCTTGAAGATGAGTTAAATCAGAGCTTTTCATTCCACAAGAGAAATTTTAATGGGGCCAGAACATTGATCTTCTAATCTTTGAAAGCCTTTTAACTAGGAGAGAGACAGCAAACTGTTTTGTTGTAGAAAGACCCACCCAGCTCTGATGGTTTAAAGGGTCATGAATGCAAATTTGAACTCTAGAAAAGCAGAGCTTCCTAACAATGGGACTTCCACAGCACTGGGATCTGCTTCCTTGTTCAGTATGTGCCTTTCCCATGAGCCACAGACTCCCAGGAGAGCCACAGCCCATTAGGAAGCCGTGTGGGACTCACTCACAGGTTATGTTTTTTCAGATGGAGTTTTGCTCTTGTTGCCCAGGCTGCCGTGCAATGGTGCGATCTTGACTCACTGCAACCTCTGCACCCCGAGTTCAAGTGATTCTCCAGCCCACCACTCCCAAGTAGCTGGGATACAGGCACCCGCCACCATGCCTGGCTCATTTTTTTGTATTTTTAGTAGAGATGGGGTTTCAACATGTTGGCCAGGCTAGTCTCAAACTCCTGACCTCAAGTGATCCACCCACTTTGGCTTCCCAAAGTGCTGGGATTACAGGCATGAGCCATGGAGCCTGGCCAGGAACCCCTAGGTTTTTCGGATGGTCTCTGAATGTCATGTAACTCTTTTTTTTTTTATCAAAAAAATTTTTTTTGACACAACGTCTTGCTGTGATGCCCAGACTGGAGTGTGGTGGCCAGATCATAGCTTACTGCAGTTTCCAACTCCTGGGCTCAAGCCATCTTCCTGTCTCACGAGTCTCCCAAGTAGTTGGAACACAGGTGCCAACAACCACACCTGGCTAATTTGGTTTGGTTTTTTTTTTTTTAGCGATGGGGATCTTGCTATGTTGCCTACACTGGTCTTTAACTGCTGGCCTCAGGCAATCTTCCTCCCTTGGCCACCCAAAGTGCTGGGATTACAAGCACGAGCCACTGCACACAGCTGAGATTTTTCGATTTAGTCTTTTTGTACATGCGATATTTTATTCATAGAATCCATAAATGGTAGGAAAATTTCTGAGTTCAGAGCAATACATATGATAGAAAACGTGATGTATAGACTAGAGTTTCTTAGCCGAACTGGAGGGGCTGGTGTTAGGTAATCCATGGACTCCCTGAAACTGGGGACACCAGTGGAAATATGTGTGAGCTCATGGGCAGATTCCTACGATTTTCAGGCCTCAAAATGTCTCTTAGGGCAGAGGACGCGTGTATCCCCAGTACAGAATCTCGGACAGTGAATGTCAGTGAACATTCGGCAGAAAAGCTCTGCCAAATTGAGTGCTCTGATGTGACTTTTTCATCAAGTCAATGTTCCTGGGATCTCTTGTACATGATCATCTCACTCTTGTCAGGTTTCGTTTCTGCTTCCCCTAGTTCTTTCCCACCCTGTTCCCTCTCCCACCGCACTGGACTCTGAAATGGGCATGTACAGAGAAGAGGAGACCCCAAGATGCTTCAGGCTTTGAGTGGAGAGGACACAGCCTCTGCTGGGACAGGGAACAGAGGGATACAGAGACCCTGAAGATGCTTGTGGACAGTGGTCTGAGGTCGGGACAGTGGCAGGAGATACCATTCACCCAGGATCTCCAGGACAAGAGACCAGTCTGGCAGTTACATGTGTTTTTCTTTAAACTGGTTGCCAGGTTGGAATGGCCAATGACATCAGAGATTCCAACCTTCCTGATTGGAGAACCAGACTCCGTCGGCGCCTAGGAGCTGAGGTGGACAATAGCATCTTCTCAGAGCTGTTCGCCACTCCTGACTTCTACAAGCCTCGAGAATTCACAACGCACTCTTCTGGCTCCTAACGGAGTCCAGAAGAAGGCCTTGGACAGAACAGAGACTAGGTTCCGTGGGATGGAACAGATTTTGGGAAAGATCACGACCCTGCTCCCCGAGGATAAGGAGGAGAGCCCCCAGCCGAACACCTCAGGGTACCCCCTCCAAGAGGGAGTGGATGATGAAGTGTCGGGACCAGCAGGTGAGGGGACTGGAGGAAGAAGAGGTGGGATAGGATGGACTAACTCGAAGGAAGGGAGCTGGGTGCGGTGGCTCACGCCTGTAACCCCAACACTTTGGGAGGCCAAGGCGGGCAGATCACCTGAGGTCAGGAGTTCAAGACCAGCCTGGCCAACATGGTGAAACCCCATTTCTGCTAAAAGTACAAAAGTAATGGTGCGTGCCTGTAATCCCAGCTACTTGGAAGGTTGAGACAAGAGAATTACTTGAGCCTGGGAGGAAGAGGTTGTAGTGAGCCAAGATCACGCTACTGCACTCCAGTCTGTATGAAAGAGTGAGACGCTGTCTCAAAAAAAAAAAAAAAAAGGGTCAGAGGTCAGGAAGGAGAACCTGAGGAGGGTGTGTGGGAAGAATGGAGAAACTCAGGCCAGGTGCAGTGGCTGACACCTGTAATCCCAGCACTTTGGGAGGCCAAGGCAGGAGGATCACTTGAGGCCAGGAGTTTGAGATCAGCCTGGCCAAGATGGTGAAACCCCGTCTCTACTAAAAATACAAAATGGAGCTGGGCATTATGGCAGGCACCTGTAATCCCAGCTACCAGAGAGGCTGAGGCAGGAGAATAACTGGAATCCAGGAGATGGATGTTGCAGTGAGCTGAGATTGCACCACTACACTCCAGCCTGGGTGACAAAGCAAGATTCTGTCTCAAAACAAAAAAAGAAAAGGAGGGACTCAGAGAGCCAGGGACTAGGGAAGAACATGAGGACATGTTCTGAGGACACAGAGACGGAAGAATGGGGAGGAGACGGAAGAATGGGGAGGAGAAGGAGTGGCACATGGGGTTGAGCAGAGGAGAAAGTCAGAAAGATGGCTTAGAGAAGCCAGCAGTCTACGAGGCTGGGGAGGATGGAGAGTGCTTTGGGGTTTGGGGTCGGGGTCTAAGGTGATCAGGGGAGGATGGAGAGTGGTTTGGGGTTTGGGGTCGGGGTCTAAGGTGATCAGTTGCAGAAGCATTACACGGTGCTCTGGTTTCCTTACTCAGCCCCTGGGGTAGATCCCAGCCCCTCATGTAGGTCCCTTTGCTGGAAAAGGAAGAGGGAGTGGTCGGACCACTCTGAGGAGGAGCCAGAGAAGGAGCTCGCCCCTGAGCCTGAGGAGACCTGGGTGGTGGAGATGCTGTGTGGTCTCAAGATGAAGCTGAAGCGACGGCGAGTGTCACCTGTGCTCCCCGAGCACCTCGAGGCCTTCAATAGCCAGCTCAGTAGGACACCCCAGAGAGCACCTCCAATCCTGTTCTTCTAAAAAAGGAGAAATTTCCAATAACCACTCTTTTCCAATGGGAAAAATATGCCCCTAGTGGGTGAGCTCTCCATGTGGGAGGACTCAGAAGTGATCACTCATGAGCGGCGCTCAGGAGAAGATAGAGGATTAGGCTAGACTTGATAAAGGTGGGTGCTTGGGAGAAGAAAGGCTTGGTTTCAGCTGGGCACAGTGGCTCACACCTGTAATCCCAGCACTTTGGGAGGCCAAGGTGGGCGGATCATGAGGTCAGGAGATAAAGATCATCCTGGCTAACACGGTGAAACCCTGTCTCTACTAAAAATACAAAAACAGCCAGGTGTGGTGGCGGGCGCCTGTAGTCCCAGCTACTCGGGAGGCTGAGGCAGGAGAATGGCGTGAACCCAGGAGGCAGAGCTTGCAGTGAGCTGAGATTGCGCCACTGCACTCCAGCCTGGGCGACAGAGCGAGACTCCATCTCAAAAAAAAAAAAAAAAAAAAAAAAGAAAGCTTGGTTTCAGGCCAGGCGCGGTGGCTCACGCCTGAGATCCCAGCACATTGGGAGGCTGAGTCAAGGGGACTCCTTGAACTCAGGATTTTGAGGCTGCAGTGAGCTATGACTGTACCACTACATTCCAGCCTGGATGACCAAGCAAAATCCTGTGTCTAAAGAAAAACAAAGCCCAGGTGTGGTAGCTCATGCCTGTAATCCCAGTACTTTGGGAGGCCGAGACGGGTGGATCACTTGAGGTCAGTTGTTCGAGACCAACCAGACCAATATAGCGAAACCTCACTTATACTAACAATACAAAAATTAGCCAGGCGTGGTGGTGCACGCCTGTAATCCCAGCTACTTGGGAGGCTGAGACAGCAGAATCGCTTGAACCTGGGAGGTGGAGGTTGCTTTCAGCCAAGATGGTATCACCGAACTCCAGTCTGGGTGATAGAGTGAGAACCTGTCTAAAAAAAAGAAAAAAGAAGAAGAAGGAAGGGCCCAGAAGTCAGGAAGGAGCATGTGAGGAGGGTATGTGAGAAGAATGGAGGTACTGAGGCAGCATGCAGTGGCTCAACACCTGTAATCCCAGCACTCTGGGAGGCCAAGGCAGGCGGATCACTTGAGGCCAGAAGTTTGAGACCAGCCTGACCAACATGGTGAAACCCTGTCTCTTCCAGAAGTACAAAAATGAGCTGGGCGTTATAGCTGGCACCTGTAATCCCAGCTACTCGGGAGGCTTAGGCAGGAGAATCACTGGAACTGGGGAGACAGAGGTTGCAGTGAGCCGAGATCGCACCACTACACTCCAGCCTAGACCACAAAGCAAGACTGTGTCTCAAAAAAAAAAAAAAAAAGAAAAGAAAAGAAGGGACTCAGAGAGCCAGAGACCAGGGAAGGACATGAGGAAGTGTTCTGAGGACAGAGAAACGGGAGAATGGGGAGGAGACAGAGCAGCACATGGGGCTCAGCAGAGGAGACAGACAGAAGGAAAGATGGCTTGGAGAAGTCAGCAGTCTGCGAGGCTGGGGAGGATGGAGAGTGCTTTGGGGTTCGGGGTCGGGGTCTAAGGTGATCAATTGCAGAAGCATTACACAGTGGTCTGATTTCTTTACTCAGCCCCTGGGGTAGATCCCAGCCCCTCATGTAGGTCCCTTTGCTGGAAAAGGAAGAGGGAGTGGTCGGACCAATCTGAGGAGGAGCCAGAGAAGGAGCTCGCCCCTGAGCCTGAGGAGACCTGGGTGGCGGAGACGCTGTGTGTCCTCAAGATGAAGCTGAAGCGACGGCGAGTGTCGTCCGTGCTCCCCGAGCACCACGAGGCCTTCAACAGGCTGCTTGGTAGGAGGACACCCCAGAGAGCACCTCCAATCCTGTTCTTTCTAAAAAGAGGAAACCTTCAATAACCACACTTTTGCAATGGAAACAATATGCCCCTACTGGGTGAGCTCTCCATGTGGGAGGACTCTGAAATGATCACTAATGAGGGACGCCTAGGAGACAATAGAGGATTAGGCTAGACTTGATAAAGGTCAGTGCTTGGGATAAGAAAGTTTGGTTTCGGGCCAGGCGTGGTGGCTCATGCTTGAGATCCCAGCACGTTGGGAGGCTGAGGGAAGAAGATTGCTTGAACTCAGGACTTTGAGGATGTAATGAGCTATGACTGCACCAGTGCACTCCAGCCTGGGTGACAGAGCAAAACACCGTCTCAAAAGAAAAACCAAGGCTGGGCATGGTAGCTCATGCCTGTAATCCCAGCTACGAGGGAGGCTGAGACAGGAGAATCGCTTAAACCTGGGAGGCAGAGGTTGCAGTGACCCGAGATTGCGCCAATGCATTCCAGTCTGGCCCACAGAGCGAGACTCTGTCTCAAAATAAGTTAATAAATAAATAAAAATAAAAATCAAATAAAGAAAAACAAAATCAATAAACAAAGAAAATGGTTTCAGCTGTGCCCTCTGAAATTTAATGTCTCTTACTAACTTTTCTAAACCTAAGTGTCTCCATCCATAGTGGGGGATACCAAGGCCATGGTCACATCCTGATGTGACTGTCTCATGAGGAAATGATGGGAATTCCTTTATGACTCTGCAGCAGTCCCTCCGGGTCTGCTGGGAGGGCGTCCTGGCTTATTCCCAGCCCCATATCCTGTAGATTCTCACACTCAGGGCCTCCTTCAGCCTCTTCCCAGGGGAGTCTCAGAGCAGGAGCCTCCCTCCCTTGCTCAGTGAAAGTCATTCTCCCCTCTCCCATCCACTTCACCCGTGGCCACAATCCTGAGACTTCCCCCCGGGAGGCTCACTTCTCCTCGCTGCCCTGCTGCTCCCATGGAAACCCTGTCCTGCTTCTCACACTGACATCTGCTCTCTCATCACAGAGGATCCTGTCATTAAAAGATTCCTGGCCTGGGACAAAGATCTGAGGGTGTCGGACAAGGTAAGGTTGTTCTCCATGTAACTGTGCTCCTGTTTCAACACACGGCCCAGGGGAGGGCACTGCTTCTAAACCCACAGTGCTCCCTCGACCACCTCCCACCAGATACTCCTACAGTCTTTTGTGTGTGTGTGTGTTTGTGTGTGTGTGTGAGACAGTCTTGCCCAGGTTGAAGGGCAGTGTCTTGATCTTGACTCCCGGCAGCCGACGCCTCCCAGGTTCAAGTGATTCGCCTGCCTCAGCCTCCAAGCAGCTGGGATTACAGAGGTGAACCACCACGCCTGGCTAATTTTTGTGTTTTTAGTAGAGATGGGGTTTTGCCATGTTGGCCAGGTTGGTCCTGAACACCTGACCTCAGGTGATCTACCCACCTTGGCCTCCCAAAGTGCTGAAATTACAGACATCAGCCACTGTGCCTCACCAGCTCCCACAGTCTTGAGTCTTGGCACCCACACATTTTTTTGTTTTTTTTAAGACGGAGTCTCATTCTGTCGCCCAGGCTGGAGTGCAGTGGCCGGATCTCAGCTCACTGCAAGCTTTGCCTCCCGGGTTCATGTCAGTCTCCTGCCTCAGCCTCCCGAATAGCTGGGACTACAGGCGCCCGCCACCTCGCCTGGCTAGTTTTTTGTATTTTTTTAGTAGAGACGGGGTTTCACCGTGTTAGCCAGGATAGTCTCGATCTCCTGACCTTGTGATCCGCCCGTCTCGGCCTCCCAAAGTGCTGGGATTATAGGCTTGACCTACTGCGCCTGGCCACCCCACACATTTTTTTTTTTTTTTTTCTGAGACAGAGTCTAGCTCTGCTCCCCAGGATGGAGTGCAGTGGCGTGATCACAGCTCACTGAAGCCTCTAATTCCTGGGCTCAAGCAATCCTCTTGCCTCAGTCTCCTGAGGAGCTGGGACTAGCACATGCCACCATGCTCAACTGATTTTTGAAATCTTTGGAGAAACAGGGTCTCTCTATGTTGCCCAGGTTGTTCTCGAACCACTGGGCTCACATGATCCTCCTGTCTCCACCTCTCAAACTACCGGCATCAGAGGCTCGAGCCGCCACTCCCGGCTATTCTTGGTCTTTTTGTGAGTTGTCAGCATCTCCCTCAGGACTCTCCTGGTCTCTTGCAAAGTGAATGAACAGTCCCTGCCTCTCCTATGGGTCCTCTGGGATCTGAGCCCTGGTCACAGTCTGGCCGCAGCCCTGAAGCTGCTGGCCCCTCTACTCTCTGCTCTTTGGGACAGTTCTCTGCCTGGCACAAAAAAGACCCTCCGGAACCAGCCCACCTAGACACATCCCCTCCAAAGATCCCATCTGGAGTCCACCATCCTGGGAGCATCACTGAAAACCCTTCCTCCGGCTTCTCGGATTTGCATCCGATCTTCGAATATCCCTCCACCCCGCCATTTCCAAATGAGTATAGCTACCCCAACACTGAGGTCCCTTCTCTGAGGTGTAGCCCTTCCCCAGAACCTCATTCCCCCTCTCCACAATCTTCCTTTTCCAAGATGTGACCTCTCCCTTTCTGTGTTCCTTTCTCTCCATCAGCACCTCCTAACTATCGTCATAGCATATTTTAGCCGGGCCGGCCTCTTCTCCTGGCAATACCAACGCATTCATTTCTTCCTGGCTCTGTGAGTGGTTTGCGTCCTCCTATCCGTCAATATCCAATGCCCTGGGACAGCGGGGGAAGTGGGATTCCAGCCTGTCATTTATCCCTTCACCTATTTGTCCTCTTTACTCTGTGTACAGAAAAGAAACTCTGGCTGGACGCGGTGGCTCACGCCTGTAATCCCAACATTTTGGGAGACCAAGGCAGGCAGATCACCTGAGGTCAGGAGTTCGAGACCAGCCTGGCCAACATGGCCAAAACCCGTCTCTACTAAAAATAGAAAAATTAGCCGGGCATGGTGGTGTGCACCTGTAATCCCAGCTACTCAGGAGGCTGAGGCAAGAGAACCCTTTGAACCCAGGAGGTGGAGGTTGCAGTAAGCTAAGGTTGAGCTACTGCACTCCAGCCTGGGTGACAGAGCAAGACTTTTCTCAAAAAAAAAAAAAAAAGCCAAAAAAAACAAACTCCAACGCCAGTGTACAAATAAAAGAATAAAACAAAAGGAACCATAAACCACTCCTAAGGGGAGAAGAAAAGGGAAAAGGAGCGGAGGAGCAGACACGGCACTTCCCCCAACAAGCAACCTTTCTGGTTCTTCTCTCTCTCCTTCGCACATCAACCGCAAAATGCCATCGACCTCCTCCGGGTTCCCATGACGGAGATCACAGTTCAAGTCCCCCCTGCGTCACTCGAATCCACTATCAAATGCTGACGGGGTCTCCTGGAGTCTCTCCCCAAGCCAGGGGGCTTCCTAGTGCAGCCTGAGCATCTTTCCAAAGCACAACGCCCTCACTGCCCACCTGAACAACTTCCTTAGCAGATGTCTTTCTAAATCGGGGCCAGGGTCCACAGTGCCAATTCCACGCTCTCTACAATGTCTACAACCACACTGGCTCGCCATCTTGCTGTTTCCTGGCTTGGCTTCACTGCTCCTTCCAAATGCCCTCCACTGACTTTGCGTTTGTGTTTTCTGTCTGGGTGTCCCGCACACATGTGGTTCTGAAGGGAAGGACACATTCCTTGAAGTCAGTTCACCCCACAGCCTCTGTTGTGCCTTCCCTCATCTTCCAACTTCGCCATGCCCGTAGCTCTCCAGTTACATCCTATGATAATGTGACACTGGGATTAGGTCATCTGCCCTGATGACTCCCAGTCCCATTAGACTAGATGCCTGTACAAGGCAGGGTCCTGGCAAAATATCAATGTATCCAGTTTCTTTTAATTTTTTTGAGACAAACTTGCCCTGTTCCCCAAGCTGAAGTGCAGTGTTGACATCATAGCTCACTGCAGCCTCCATGTCCTGGGCTCAAGGGATCCTCCCACCTTAGCCTCTTGATTAGCTCCGACTACAGGGCTGTGCCACCACACCTGGATAGTTATTTATTTATTGAGACAGAGTGTTGCTGTGCCCCTCAGGCTGGAATGGAGTGGCCCAATCTCGGCTCACTGCAACCTCTGCCTCCTGGGTTCACACAATTCTTATGCTTCAGCCTCGAGTAGCTAGGACTAATGGCTGTGCCACCACACCAGGCTGATTTTTGCATTTTTCGTAGAGATGGGGTTTCTCCATGTTGACCAGGCTGGTCTCAAACTCCTGGTCTCAAGCGATCCACCTGCTTCAGCCTTCCAAAGTGCTGGGATTACAGGCATAAGCCACCACGTCCGGCGTTTATTTTATATTTTTAATAGAGACGAGGGTCTTGCTATGTTGCCCAGCCCCATCTCAAACTCCTGGCCTCAAGTGATCCTCCTGCTTCAGCCTCCCAATGTGCTGGGATTCCACATGTAAGCCACCACTCTTGGTCACCAGTTGGGTTTTTGTCTCTATCCTGAAGGAGTGGGAGACGCCCTTCAACAGGTCTCTGTCCAGCAGAGCCCTCTGAGGAAGGCGTGACTCTGCAGGGTGGGTGCCAGTCCTCAGCTGAGGACGGTTCCCTGCCCTCCTCCGGGAAGCTGACCTCAGCCGGAGGTCTCTCCTGATGGTGCCCCTAAGCAGTAACCTGATTTCTGTCCCCAGCTACCTGGCCAATGACATGGAGGAGGACAGCGAGACCCCCAAACAAAACATCATCTACTTCCTGTACAGGAAGACCCGCTCTCAGATACCCTGGTTCCGTAAGCGTCAGTTCCAGTACTTCCCTTCCATGCGCTGGAGGGCCAGGAAGAATCGCTCTCAGAAAGCCTTGTTCCATAAGCTTCGGTTCCAGTTCTTCCATTCCATGGGCTTCAGGGCCTGGGTTTCCCTGGAGGAGTTGGAGGAGGTGGGTGGGGCGTGGGGAAGTGGATATGGGGAGGAATCGGGTGGGCTGGAGGCTGGACGAGGGGAGAGAGGGGTATCCTGGCGAGTCCCCATCTTCTCAGAGGGCGTTTATTTTTCCAGATCCAGGCTTATGACCCAGAGCACTGGGTGTGGGCACGAGATCGCGCCACCTTTCCTAGAGCTCCAGGGACCATGGAGGCCTGAGGTCATCGGCCTGAGAGAAGGTACATCTGCGTCCTCCGGGGTAAAGAAAGAATATTGGGGTCTATTTCGGAAATCCGAGGAACCAATTGCTTGATCCAGCTTCAAGCCTGGGCAACATGGCAAGATCCCCTCTCACCAAAAACACAAAAATTAGCTAGGCGATGTGGGAGGTATCTCTTCTCCCAACTACTCAGGAGGCTGAGGCGGGAGGATTGCTGGAGCCTGGGAGGTCAGGGCTGCAGGGAGCCCCGATCCTGCCACAGCACTCCAGCCAGGGCAACAGAGTGAGACCCTGACTCAAAAATAATCACAAATACTGAGTTCAGGGAGGTTCATTATGACTGACGCACTTGAGTTACCGATTTGGGTTGAGGGTTCAGTGGAGCTTTGGTTTACATCTTGTGCAGCTGACCACGTTGAGCAGAGCATGAGACTTCATCATGAGGAGGTAGGATTATGGATTAGGCTTCTGGACTCCTGGTTCGTGATGTTGTCCCATTAGAAACAGATCTAGCATGGTTACAAGTTTAGCTCTGAAGTGACACAAAAGGTCCAGCTGTGATGAGGTCCAAAGCCACATTCTCTGAGGGTGTCCTACTGCCTGGGCAGACCCACCCAAAGTCCTTGCTATGAAGCAGATCACTGGGGCTGACCTTGGGTGTTCTGAGTTTTGGAGTCAGGGTCACCAAAGTGTAAGTATCACAGTTGAACACAGTGGTTCAGAAGCAGGGTATAGAATGAAAGTCAGGAGATAAAATTGCATTTCTCAATTGCTCTGAACTCTAGTTAGACTTGACGTGGGACGTGAATAACCTTCCTGTCCAAAGAGCTGCCTCCCTGAAGTGTGACATCCTCTCTCACTCTTCCAGAACACCGGGCCCGGGGAGATGCGGATTTTCAGCAAGAACTTTATTCCAATGCTAATGGGAGACACTAGGAAGGAGGAGAGGAGCCATTTGTGCAGATCATCTAGAAGAACCTGGACTGTTCTAGAAGGAGCTGAATACAGTGATCACGTTGTCCTCTTAGGACCGGGGGGCTACTTCAAGGAATCCATAGAGAACAGTGAGAAACCAGGGGTGTTTCTGGTTCCACCCCTTCCTGCGGCACCACCTCCCTTTTGATATTGCTGAATTCCAACCTCCCTGGGGCAGGACCTGGAGGTCCTGTTTTCTACGGACTTGGCTGCCGCAGTCCTAGAGCATTTGAAAGCACACAGCAGACACTCAGATTGGCATGGAATTCTTTGTGAAATATGAGTGCCATAGACCGTAACAGACAGCTTCATGCACACTACGCATTTTATTGGTTTGTTTGGAAAATGTGGGCCATTGAATTATTAATAGGTTTGTTTTAAATAGTTTGGAAATTGTTGTACTTTTGAAAACATGCTGTTCCTGTAGAGTTTTTAGATGAGAGTTATAGCTGTTATATATACATAAAGATAATTTTCTTTTCATTTTTAAGACAGAATTCTTTTTATCCTAAATCTTTTATCTTTAAATTGTTTTCTGTATTATTATATGTACCTCTGAAGCGAGTACACTTTTTATCTACGATACTTACATAATAATCTCTTCTATTTATAGCTATTAGTAGTTTCCATAAGTTTTCGTCATAGACATTTTTATTTGTTGTTTAGGTTTGTGACTGAATTGTGAGAATTCAGTTGTGATTTTTAACATGTCTTAGATATATATACTAACATGTCTAATATATACTATATATTTTATTGGTTTATTTTGAAAAAGATGGGCATAGAATTATTACTACGTTTATTGTAAATATTTTGGAAATACTAGTATTTTCGAATAGAAGCTGTTTCTATAAAGTTGTGTGATGGGTGTTATAACTGTTATACACACAAAAATGTAATTTTGTTTTCCTTTTTAAGAGAGGATTCTTTTTATCCTAAATCGTTTACCTTTCAATCTTTTTATCTATTATTACATGTGCTGCTGAAGGGAGCACACTTTTTATCTGTGATACTTGGTTAATGTACACATTACATTTATAGCTATGCGGTAGTTCCCTGAAATTCTTGTAAAAATAAATTTTTATTTGATATTTAGTGTATGTTTAAAATGTGAGAATTCAGATGTAATTTTTTACCTTGTATTGGCATGTTTGTATATTACTTTAAAGAGGATGTGTGTTCCAAAGGAGGACATGAGCTATGTGTTTTCAAGAGAACAGTGCAGTGGATCTCTTGGGAAAACGCAATAAAGATGAACTTTTCTCACCTTCACAGCAAGTGTGATATTGGTCTGGATTAATTATTTGCTGTCGAGTGACATTTTTCCTTAATGGGGTTGGTGGTTATTTGAACATATTAATTAGCTCTGGAAGATAATCCTATACTGTTTTTTACGTAGAATAAAACACAAGGCTGGGTGCAGTGCTCACACCTTCAATTCCAGCAGTTTTGGAGGTCATGGCAGGAGGATCACTTGAGGCCAGGAGTTTGAGGCCAGCCTCAGCAACATAGCATTTACATCTATTTTTAATTTTTAGTTTTTAAAGAAAACCAATAGAAGAGAAGGCCGATCCCAAGCTACAGGGTTTGTTTGCTTTGGATACAGAGTCTCGCTCTGTCTCCCAGGTTGGAGTGCAGTGGCACAACCTTGGCTCCCTGCGACTTTCACCTCCAGGTTCAAGACAATTCTCCTGCCTCAGCCTCCCAAGTAGCTGGGACTACATGCACCCGCCTGTACATCTGACTAACTTTTGTAAAAATGGTAAAGACAAGGTTTCAGCATGTTGGCCAGGCTGGTCTCCAACTCCTGACCTCAAGTGATCCACCCACCTCGGCCTCCCAAAGTGCTGGGATTACAGGCATGAGCTACTGCGCCTAGACTCCAAGCTAGAGTTTTAAA
Organism: Piliocolobus tephrosceles; assembly: GCF_002776525.5. NCBI lineage: Eukaryota > Metazoa > Chordata > Mammalia > Primates > Cercopithecidae > Piliocolobus > Piliocolobus tephrosceles. Next base: position 4,983,576 of record NC_045441.1, on the reverse strand, counting down.
GCAGGAAATGAGAGAAATATATAGAGAGGAAAACCAGGTGGTAGGAAAACTCTAAAGGTGGCCAGGCATGGTGGCTCACACCTATGATCCCAGCAAGAGTTCAAGACCAGCCTGGCCAACATGGTGAAACCCTGTCTCTACTAAAAATACAAAAATTAGGCCAGGCGTGGTGGTGCATGCCTGTAATCCGAGCTATTTGGGAGGCTGAGGCAGGAGAATCACCAGCAGAGATTGTGTCTCCCCACACCCTCTTAAAAAAAAAAAAAAATTCCTGCAACAGTTAAAGCTGTTAAAGACAGGCAGTCTGCCATGCAATTCTTTGTGATTTTTCTTTTTTCTTTTTGGAGTTGGGGTCTTGTCCTGTCACCTAGACTGAGGTGCAGTGCTGCGGTCATAGCTCACTGTGGCCTCAGATTCAAGCTCAAGCCATCCTCTTACCTTGCATCCCAAAGTGCTGGGATTATAAGCATGAGTCACTGCACCTGGCCTGTGTGATGCAATTCTGATGTCAACTCCCTGATGTTACGTCAAATGCCACGGGTTAAGGCCACAATCCCCCACTAGACTGCCCTCGCTTTAGATGCAAGCCGCAAGCTTGGGTGTCCTCAGACCACATGTACTTCTCACCAACTGCCTGCAAATTTGGAGGTTCCCACGGTGCCCTCAGGTTTGATAATTCACTGTAACAACTCATAGAATTCAGAAAAGCATAGTTTCTTTTTTTTTTTTTTTTTTTTTTTGAGACGGAGTCTTGTTCTGTCGCTGGGGTGCAGTGGCCACCATGCTTGGCTAATTGTTGTATTTGTATTAGAGACAGGGTTTTGCCATGTTGGCCAGGCTGGTCTTGAACTCCTGACCTCAGGTGATCTGCCCACCTTGGCCTCCCAAGGTGCTGGGATTACAGGCATAGCCACCACACCCAGCTGACTTCTAGAGTTTCAATAACAGAGATGTGGTTCGCCTTGACTGTTTCTACAGACTGACAAGATGCAATCTCTGTGGTCCATGCCCATGGTGCGATCTGGAAAACGGGGCCTTCTAAATGCCAACAACAAGGAAATCAAATGTGCAACCAACAGAAATACTGATATTGATGTGGGCCATGGAGAGGCCTAAACAGATTACTGCAGTCAGTCCATTTCCAAGGTCAGCAAAGGGGTGACTCTGAAATAACAAATTTCAGACGCCATGCCCCAAGTAGCTGCACGGGGTGGGGAAGTCCTCCAAATGTCTCTGCTTCCTTCAGTACCTCTTTATGAAATAAGCCAAGGTACTTCCCTGGGAAACTTCCTCTTCTCTTTTCTTCACTTTTTTTTGAGACGGAGTCTTGCTCTGTGGCCCAGGCTAGAGTGCAGTGGTGCAATCTCAGCTCACTGCAACCTCTCCCTCCCGGGTATTAGTAGTTCTCCCGCATCAGACTTCTAAGTAGCTGAGATTACAGGGGCGTGCTACCATGCCCAGTTAATATTTGTATTTTTAGTAGACACAGGGTTTCACCATCTAGGCCAGACTGATCTTGAATTCCTGACCTCGCGATCCACCCACCTTGGCCTCCCAAAGTGCTGGGATTACAAGCGTGAGCCACGGCGCCCAGACTTCTTTTTTTATTTTGTTGAGATGAAGTTTCTGTCTTGTTGCCCAGGCTGGAGTGCAATGACGCAATCTCAGCTCACTGCCACCTCCTCCTCCCAGGTTCAAGTGATTCTCCTGCCTCAGCCTCCTGAATAGCTGGGATTACAGGCACCCACCACCAAACCCAGCTAACTTTTTGTATTTTTAGTAGACATGGAATGTGGCCAGGATGGTCTTGAACCCCTGACCTCTCATGAGCCACCCGAATTGGTCTCCCAAAATGCTGGGATTACAGGTGTGAGTCACTGCGCCCAGCCCCTCCCATACCTCTTTTGGCCAAGGCAGTACAATTCAGAAGAATCTTGCCAGGGAAGACTGGTAAATGGACGTCAATGTGATGCCTATGGCTCCTGGTGGATTTAGATACCTCCTGGTGCTCACTGATGCCTTTACCAGTTACACGGGGGCTTTTCCATGCCAGACTGAAAATGCAGGAGATCACTGATCAACCTTCAACTATTCACTAGCAGAACACAGAGGGGACTGTGTGGTCACCAATACCTCCTATTGCACTTGAATAAACACCTCTGGGGAAATAGAGATGAACAGAAAGGAAATAGTCAAACAAGTAGAGATGGCTGTATTTCCTCAACCAGAAGGGTCCATCAGTCTGTTTTCATACTGTTATAAAGAACTACCAGAAACTGGGTAATTTATGAAGAAAAGAGGTTTAATCGACTCACAGTTCTGCAGGCTGTACAGGAAGGGTGGCTGGGGAGGCCTCAGGAAACTGACAATCATGGCAGAAGGCGAAGGGGAAGCAGGCACGTCTGGCCATGGTGGAGCAGGAGAGACAGAGAGAGTGAAGAGCGAGGTACTGCATGCTTTTAAACAACCAAATCCCATGAGCCCTCACTCACTATCATGAGAACAGCAAGCGGGGAAGTCGGCCCCTTAGGCAATCACCTTCCACCAGGTTTCTCCCTCAACACTGGGAATTACAATTTGACATGAGATTTGGGTGGGGATACATAGCTGAACCATATCAACGGTAGTTCAGCTACTGAGATTGATTGAGATGGAGTCCCACTCTGTTACCTAGGCTGGAGTGCAGTGGTACAATCTCTGCTCTCTGCAACCTCTGCCCCCCAGGTTCAAGCGATTCTCCTGCCTCAGCCTCCCGAGTAGCTGGGACTACAGCACATGCTACCATGTCTGGCTAATTTTTGTATTTTTAGTAGAGACGGGGCTTCACTAAGTTTGCCAAGCTGGTCTTGAACTGCTGACCTCATAATCACCCTGTCTCGGCTTTTCTTTTGCTGGAATTACAGGCATGAGCCACTGCACCCGGCCAACCACAGACATTCAGAAGGCAGTCGAGTCCACTATACCACACCTCACCTGGTTTCTTCCTCTGTGGGGCCCCTCGTGGCCACTGTTCTGTTACTTTTCGGTCCTATTTATTTAAATGGATAGTGAGCTATCTGCCCTTCAGGCTCCAACACTTCCATCTTCAGCTTGTATTACAATACCAGCCCTTCAAGCTACTCCAGGTGACCCTGGAACTCATTTGAACTCAGAGGCTCAAGAGTTTCATTCCTCTCACTTTCCTCTCACTTTAGGGGACTCAGTGCCCCTGCTCAACATGAAGTCGGTACAGACACGTGACCTGCATCCCTAATCCCTCAACAATGAAGAGTGGAAGGTGTAGGCAAGAGGGTGGGGGCGTGGTTTGTAAGTCTGTAACTGCATCAGACCAAATCTAGTTCAACTTTTTTTTTTTTTTTTTGACGAAGTTCGCTCTTGTCACTCAGGCTGGAGTGCAATGGCACAATCTCAGCTCACTGCAACCTCCACCTCCTAGGTTCAAGCGATTCTGCTGCCTCAGCCTCCGGAATAGCTGGGATTAGAAGGGTAATCACCATTTTGACCAGGCTGGTCTTGAACTCCTGACCTCAGGTGATCCACCTGCGTAGGCCTCTCAAAGTGCTGGGATTACAGGCACAAGTCACTGCACCTGGCTCAGTTCAACTTTTATGTAATGAAGCTGTCAGTTGCTTTTCAATTGCCATGGACCCGCAGGTTAAAGGTCATGTACCCTGTGCATTCTCAGGTTAACCAAGCATGCCACCACGGAGTGGAAACTAAGAGCTCGGCCTGAAGAGCTGGGACCGATTTAAGAACCCGACACCCCATGGCAGGAGCCAGATCCAATCAGATTGAGTTCTGGTGTCCCCTATGGCAGGATCCAGTCAGATCACACAGCCCAGCATGACTTTATTGCAAGATCCAATCAAATCACACCTCATTACCGTATGCTTATGAAATCTGACACAGCTCCCAGTTGTGTAAGGGAGATCTATTTCCATATATGGTGTGTGTGCATGTGATGTGTGTGCATGTGTGCTATGAGCGCATGTGTGGCATGAGCACAGGTGTGGTGTGAGTGCATGTATGGTGTGTGTGCATGTGTGGTGTGTGTGCACTGGTGTGTGTGCAGGTGTGTGTGTGCATGTGTGGTGTGAGTGCATGTGTGGTGTGTGTGTATGTGTGGTGTGAGTGCATTGGTGTGAGCGTATGTGTGGTGTGTGTATGTGTGGTGTGAGTGCATGTGTGTTGTGCATGTGTGGTGTGAGTGCATGTGTGGTGTGTGTGCATGTGTGGTGTGTGTGCATGTGTTGTATGTGCGCATGTGTGGTATGAGTGCATTGGTGTGAGCATATGTGTGGTGTGTGTGCATGTGTGGTGTGAGTGCATGTGTGCTGTGCATGTGTGC